>NC_046666.1:52558771-52599500 GCF_010883055.1 Belonocnema kinseyi
CTGGTACGGAGGGTTTCATTTTTGCATGTCAAGACGGTGTCATTTCCACCTTAACATACCGTCGCCACATTTTGAGCCAAGACATTCCCGATGATAGCTGCACGGCGTGCCATGTGCACTCCGAGCATTTAGCTCACATACTACCTAGTTGTCCAACTCACGCGGGGACGACCGACATTCAAAGGCACAATGCGGCACTAAGAGTGCTTTATTACCATCTCTGTCACGCCTACGGCATTAACCTTAATATCGCTCCTCTAAATGCTCCTAGGGAAATTGAGTCAATTGTCGAGAATGGGAAGTGCCGCATATACTGGAACTTTATATTCTCGACAATTGTTTCTGTTTCTCACTCGAGGCCTGACATGGTTCTTCTTGACTTAGAGAAGCGAACCATGTTTGTTATCGAATTTTCGGCACCAGCTGACAAAAACATCATAACCAAGGAAAATGAAAAGAAAGAGAGGTATCGAGACCTTATAAGAGAGTTGCAACGATTGTACCCGGAATATTCTGTTAAATTGATCGTTCTTATTATCGGCACTCTTGGAGGTGACAAGCTTTCACTTGCTAATGGCCTAAAAAGCATCCCTGCGTGTCAACAATATGCTAGAACACTTGCGGGAAAAATGCAGAAGGCGGTTGTCCTTGGGTCGCTCCGTGTTCTTAGGGTGCACGAGGGTTTTGCTGGATCGTCGTATTGATTCCTTTACAGACTGAAAGCACCTATCTCACGGTCATGAGACGTGGTTGTGGCTGAAATTTTACCGCGACTTCGCTGGAAGCGGGTGCAATTTTCCAGATTAGCACCCGCTCCCGGCGAAATCCTGAAAATGTTTAAAAACTGAATTCGGAGTTGCTATAAAATATCATAACGGACGTCCTCGGGCTCTTTTTTGAGGGATAATAACAAAAAATTATTGTGCTGAATGAAAATTTTATGCATATGCATTATTTTTAGGTTACGTCGTCTTTCATATCTGCCTTTCCCATAATCTAAAAATTATTTATGAAATAAACTTTTTTGATTACCTGCAAACAAGGTTAGTTCCGGGAGATTAGTTACTATGTTTATTTGTAAGTTCAAAGTTTTCGGCCAAAAATATTGTCTAGTTTGGAAGTAACGCTCGGATGAATTGTAACACACATAACCTCGAAATATACACGCACGTTGTTAGCTAAATCGAAAATTTTTTGATAAAAGAAAACACAAAAAGGTGTGTGGGGACGTCCGTTAGCATGTTTGCTATCATTTCCCATATTTTGAAGGCAAAATATTTCTTATCCTAGGAAAAAAGCCGAGGGAATCTAACAATGAAAAAATTGATACTAATTTCTAAGCGCTGTCCAAATTAATTACATTTCTTTAAATTGAAACTTGTTTGAATTAACCTACAAAAAAAGTGTGTGTGGACGTCTGTTAGCATGTTCGCTATCATTTCCCAAAATTTTAAGACAAAATGTTTATTATTGTAGAAAAAAGGCGGGGGAACCTAAAACTGGTATAATCGACAATTGTCTAAGTATCAAATGCCCTTAATAATCTTTTAAACTAATTCCATAAAAACTTAAAACATTTTTTCATATTATTTGGAAGATTGAATGGATTTAAATTTTTATGATTTCAATCAAAGTTTTTAAACTAAAATTTCAACGTAAGTATCGTGAAAATCCATTTAGTCGTTCATGAGAAAGATGTTGATCATGTTATAACATTGAATTTTCATTCAGTTGAAGATGGAAGTAAAGTAAACGGTATATAAAGTAGACTTGTACAGGGTGGACACGCTGGGGATTACCAAAAAGTATGTAACCTGTCTTACACGCCAATGCTTTTCTTATGGGTATGTATGCAGGGTTGCATACTTTTTGTTAAGCCCCAGCGTGTGCATCCTGTATATTAAATTTTCATCGCCAATAACTTTTCCAAAGCATTTTATTTGCAACCAAAACCTGCAGAAATCTTTTCAAACATAAGGTTCATTAAAAAATTAATTTTGCAGCGGAAAAATCGACTTTCGATTTATGGTGACCTACTTAGGATAATTTGACCTAAACTAAAAATTCAAACGTGAATAGAAAAATCTGACGGGCAGAAAATTCCAATGAATGCAGACTGATTGGACTGCGTAGTATGCATACCAAAATTGAAAGAATAAAATAAAGTATCTTAAAATTGTATTTTTCTGAAAAAAGATCCTCTAACCATAAAGCTATTAGAGAGATCGAAAGAAAATCTGTTTTTTAGATATATACGCTATCTCAACCTAGGTGATACATATAATTTCATAGGAACTCTGTATTATCATCAGAGTATTTACTATCGGTCAGTATAGATATCACCCAATTTTTAATTGTCCAGAAAAATATCATTTTAAAATTTGAAAAATTTATTTTTCATCTTGTCATAAAATGACGTTAATTATTTTCTGTTATCTGAAGAGTTAACTTGATCGATAGTTTTGATTTGTATTTACACAGATGGTGCAGTGACATATCTACAGATCGATAGTAACTACTCTCATGATAATACAGCGTTCTAAATGAAGTATCATCAATTTGAATTTAAATATTTTTTAATGTTTAAAAGTAGATATACTTTTAGATTTCTTTTCTTAAAAACGAGGCATTGCTAAATGGCTGTGAAACCGGTAAAATATGCGATAAAACTATATTCTGAAGTTTGTATCTATATTTTGGAACCTGTCAATGTTACAAAAGAACGTTCAAGATTTTAATTAAAGTAGATGCAATTTCAAGTAATTATAAAAAATCTAATAACCTAGCCCCAATGGGTCACAAGTTATAGCGTCACAAAATTGAACACTTTTGACCTATTTTTCAGGGCAAATTACTCTTGTTCAGTTTTTTCAAAATATTTTGCTTCTCAGTAAAGATACATAAGTTATGACTCTTCAAAAAAACATATTTTTTTGCTATTTGTAGCCAAAAAAGTTTTTTTAAAACTGATCGTTTTTGTACATGTTCTACAGAATAACGTTAGGAAAACCAATTATACAGGACTAAAATTTAAGCAAAATAAAAAAACAAAATGTTTTAGCTGATGTAATTCACGAGTTATGACCATGAAACTTTGACCTTTTCTATTCGGAAGGCTCTGTATGTACAGGTAAATTTACTGCGACCGTACACGGCGAGAACAAAACTGTTGTGGTCGCCGTGACTCACGGTGCTGAAGCGCATGATTGAATAAAGTTCTTTGAAATGTTCCTGAATATGTGAAAATGACGTTTTTACAGTGATCACGCTAGTGATTCGCGGTGGTCATGCGCGTGAATCACGGTTAGGACTTTCAGAGCAGCGATAAGAATCGTTTTTATAACAGATGTGATCGAAACGTTTCTCATCGCTGCAACATGAAAGTACTAATGCGCGTAAAAGTAATGCTGAACACTGTGATCGCAGTGGTGGCAACATTGAAAATCCTAACTCTGATTCACATGCATGCTCGCTGTGAAGCACTTGCGTGGTCACGGTGAACACGTCACTTTCACATGTTTCGGAGCATTTCGAAGAACTTTTATCCCACAGTGCGCATCAGCACTGTGACAACAGTTGTTGTGTTATCTCTGGGTATTTGAGCATTTTGATGCCATATATTCATTTGTAGGTCATTACAAGTTCATTTTTTCTCCTTTTTTGTTGAAAAGCAATCAATTTTTCAACAATTGTTTAAATAATACGCTTCTATTTATCAATTATGTGCATGTTTAATGTATTTACTTCATGAAAATCACTTCCGGAATACAAAATTAACTGGTTTTACATTGCTTATGTATTATTTATAAAAAATGTTATTAAAGAGTTTAGTTTTATTACGTTGTATTTTTTTATGTTAAGACTGCCATACATTGATATGCGAATCATCACAGATAAAACAATTATTGTTCTTTCTTGATAATAAATAATATGTAAACAAGTTCATTACATAATAATGTAAGTGATGAAGAAACTAACTTGACTAATAGATTGACTGAAAAAAAACACTCAATCTCCGGGGTGGCATAGAAGAGAGTTCATCTTACAAAAAAATTGTCAAGTTTCTTAGATAAAGGCTATCTTTTTACAGTCAATCATTTATCATTGAATCACTTAGTCAATTAGTTAAAAAAATTAGAAAAAATAACTTGTAATGAACTAAAAATGCATGTATGCCACCAAAATGCTCAAATACAGTCGAAGAGCATTTTCGAGTACACACAGATCCTTCCAAATGGAAAGAGTCAAAGTTTTATGGTCATCACTCGTGACCCATATGAGTTAAAACATTAAAACGTTTTTTTTACCTTAGCTTTTTTAGAATTTTCTTTTATTTAATTTAGCTGTTGAATATTTTGCTCTAAAATTGAATAGAGCGGGTCAGTCTACGCAAACACGATTTTTGGAAGGTGTTACAAAAATATACTCCGGGACACACGGGTTTAGTTTCTGGAAAGCTTAGAATTTTAATCAGGACTCCTTAAAAAACGTTTTAGCCACGACAAAAAAACGCGCATTAGTTACTTAATACGGTAAAAAGACTTTCTGTACAAGGTGCTTGGACTGATATTGAGATTGACTGTAATCTTTTTTTAAATCACAAACTTCAGAGGGATTCACAATCATCTTTATTTTTTTGTAGATGGAAGTTCTTCATCTTACGGAAGAAGTTCGTCTCATCGCCCTGACCCAGATGAAAATACTATAGTTCTCCCTTATAGAGACAGGCATATTGCGGTGGTTCGCCAGACATTTGGCGGTATTAGTCTACCGAAGAGATGTTTACTTCTAAATGAGCCAGGTCTACCTACACCTCGTGGTATTCCGACTCACAAGAATAAAGGAAATGAAAATTTCGCAACCCATCCCTTTTTCGGAGACGATAACATAAAATATTGTGTGGTATATGTAACAGAACTTGGAGAAGTTCTTGGAGTTAAGGCTCCACCGACTGAACAGGAATCGAGACCTGAAATATTTGATGGTAAATGAATATGGCATAAGATTTTCGGTTTACTTCGAACCTAAATTGGGAGTTCACCAGCGGCTAGGTAGAGCTAACTTTTCTAGTAAAATTTCAGCAAAAATTCAAATTTAAAAATTAATCATTTTCTTTAGAATGAAAAAAATTAATATGTTATGCACTAATAGGTTTTTCTTGCGGAGTTCTGAATTTTACAAATATAACGCTATTGTATATTGTTGAAGATCTAACTAGAGGTCGGCCTCTCAATAAGAAACTGGCGAAAAAGTATTTGCGCGAATTGAACTACCTTACGGCTGCGGATGTAAAAGCTTTTGTTTAAAAGCCCGCGCAGCACTTGTTACATCCTCCTGCGGCGCGGCGTAAATTCTCAGAGCGACTATAGTCGGGCGCCCTACCTTAGAGTTTCATTGTACTTGGTTGAAAATAATTTTTTTTTCTAACTAAAAATTCCACTATTCCATTTTTGGGTAAATTTTTTTGTGCTTTAAAATTATTTGTTATAATCGAAAGTTTTTTGTTTGTTTGAAGCTTCAGTGAGGAGAGATGTGCTTGGTCGGGAAGACTGTCAATGAAGACATTTTCTACTTGTGAATTGGTTTCATACCAAATTCCTTGGAGGAAAGCTACTCTTCTGCGATTCTCATTTTTGGTTTTAAGCAATTATCATCATTCATTTTTGGATTAAAAATTTCTGAGGAATTTTGAAAATAAATATTATAAATATGTTTAACGATTGTAACGACTTTGCACTCCATATTTATGTGGAGACCTCGTCGTGTATGTTTGAATTTAGTGTGGAAATTTAAACAAATGAAAAATTAGTGTCCCACCAACAGTGCCAGTAGGTATCATTATCATCTTTTTTAACCAGGGATAGATTTTGTGCTTATTAATACTCTTAATTTAATCATGGCTACATTTTGCTGTTTTTAGTCAAAGATCTGAATTTCACCAAAAATTATACTAATTTCCGGTAATAGTTGTATTGCATATCAAAATTATCTTTATGATATTAATATTCATTCAGAGATTCGTTCAATTTGCGTTTACCTTTGCCTCTCCAGTAAATTGTAACCAACAATATAAATTGATTACAATACTGATTGGACATTAAAACTACCCCTAATCATTTTACAACGAAATTTGACGATTATATAAACCGCAATTGAGTAAGATTGATTCTTCCAGATAAATTACTACTGAAATTAAAATTATTATTTAAAAAACAAGATTGAGTCAAGGCAGAGATGATTGCATGTTTTAGCGATAAGTTAAATTCATTTTTAGAAAATTTCTCCCGTATAAAATTAATCAAATAAGGTTCTTCTTCAATATTAATCGAAGAACCAAAACTTTCTTCACGCAAAGAGGTCTTTTTCTTAAGATAAATTTCAGAGGCGTTACTAATTCTTTTCTGGTTTTATTCTTTAAAAAAATCAATGCACAATACCCATAAAAATTTCAGTAGCAAGTTTAACCATGCTCATAGAAGTTTTTACCCTGAGATAAAATGCGTTACAATAAATTATCCACACACTACATTTTCATTTGCTTAAGGTTGTACTGCAGCGAGAGACAAGTGATTAGAATTTGATAAAAATTAATAAGCATGTAGTTTATGGTGGCTTACGCCACTTTATCGAATTGTAAAAAAGTCATGTCGCTGCGTGTCGAGTAATGAGCTTTCAAAGTTGACTAAAAATACATGGGCTCTTATGGCAGTACGTATATTTTCTCCTTTTCCTCCGAAAAAATTATTCGTAGTAATAGGATCGACGTAGAAATCAAGTTTATTGTAAGGCGTGACCTCGAGATGTAGTAGGCGAAGTTTCAAAATGATTATGTCGGCAGGAGAAAAGTTATTCGGGATTAAATTGGCGCATTCACGAAATTGGGCACTTGTACTCGAGAATCGTGGCAACGCTCATGGCTCGCTCGCTCGTTGCTGTACCCATACAAGCAACGAGTCGGATTGAGAACGAAGCAGTAAGCAGAAGAGCAAAAGAGCAAAAGAGACAGCGAAAGCGACGTTGCCAAGAAATATGTGTATAATTGTCGATATTTTTAAGAACGATATTAAACAATTTTATTCATTTATATGGTCGGCGAATAGGCTTCATGAATTTAGAACGCAATATCTTTAATTAAATAATAAAAAAACTCGCTTGAAATAAGCATTAAAAGCCGTTCAATTTTTATCGCGTGCAGTTGGCAGCAGAATTGAAATGCAATGCTAAAGGATAGGGCACAGTCGCACCACAATGAGAACACTAAATCTCGCTGCAGTACAACCTTAAATTCTCACACTTAATGTTAACATGCACAACGAGGTCTCCACATAAACGTTGAGTGCAGAGTCGTTACAATTATGCATTAACTAATTTATTATATAAAAGGATAGATTCTCACAAACTTTCGTCTAAATATTCAAAATTCTTATGAATTTGGATATTTTATTGAACGGAAGTTTTTTTCGCACAGGAAAATCCATTGAGAGTGTCTTTTGAATGACGCGTTTTCATTAAAAATTCTGTCTTCAATGACAGGTAGACCAATGAGACCAAGAAAGGATCCTTCCTCGTAGAGCATCGTGTAAGAACTTAAGAAATCCTGTTCCCGACATCGGAATCAATATACACTTGAAATCCAAAGGAACCAGAAGTTCGGGAACCGGGAACTATAAAGATATGGCCGTGAAAGGGATTCCTACTCCCACGACGTTTAGATTTCAGGGATAATCTGTGAGAACCCACACAAGCCTACTACGCGCAGGAGCCCGTCGAATTCAAGGCAGCGCGCACTCGCGCGCGCCTGACTCCGCGCAAGCGATAGAGGGGAAAAAATTCCTCGCGTTCCTTTGGAGTGGGGATGCTCGTATCTGTGGAGCACGCGTGTATTTGGATCTGGTATCTTTGGAGTTAAATAAGGTGCTTTGATTCCACGCTATCCCCACTCATTAGATGATGGCGCGTGAAATCGATCGTATAATGGAATAATCTCGTGAAAGATCCCTTAGCTCTACATGGTTATCCACTTTTCAGTCAGAGAAATATCAATATAAATATTCTCCCGTAACTTTATGATATAATTCTGATTATGAAAATAGAACGGACCGTGTGAAGCTATTCCATTGTTGTTGAAAAATTTAACTTTCTTAGATGAAAATTCAACTGTTTGCTTGACAATTCGTCCTTTGTTAAAAATTTGTCCTTCTAGTAGAAAATCAATCTTTTTGTTTAAAAATGCATCTTTTTGGTAGAAAATTTAAGTATTTCATTTTTGGTTCATAATGTATCTGTATTGCTTATGGAATTAAAAATATTTCTGTAAATTTGAATGGTTTCATCTAGAACTTTAACGATAAGCTCAATTAAACTTAAATATTCAAGGTATTTCGAATGATTTCTACTATTTTAAATGGATTTTTAGGATTTCCAAAGGAAACATTTGAAGTTGTAACATTTTTATAACCTAAAACGTATTTTTTTGGATTTTTTACCGTTTTCTCTCGATTTGACCTTCCAATGACCTTGAACCTGACGCGATAAAAGTCAAAGGACGCCAGATTTGTATTCGGCCGCCCCGAAAACCATAGTAAACCCGAGCTAACCTCAGAATACATGTTTAAGAGTGTCAAATCTCTCGAAAGGAGATTTCAATAGATTAAAAAAATTTAAGCGATTCCTAAGAATTTTCTAGGTTTTCCAAAGATTTAAATGTACTTTTAGAGAAATTGGAAAAATAAGTGAAATTAAATGTGAGGGGATATGGACGGTTCTTTTTATACAGAAATTTAATTTGTCTTAAGATATTAAAAGTTATTCCTACTTATTTTAATGGCTTTTTACAATTTTCAAAGGAAAGCTTTCAAGGGATCTTAAGGTATTAGCAAGGATTTCAAGAGAATAAAAGATTCAAGTGATGCAAGAGAACTTTTTGCGATTTCTAAAGACGCATAGAAAACGTATTAAATTAAATTCCAAGCAATTCTTAGCGTTTTAAAATAGTTGAAGAGATTTTAAGGTATTTCAATTAATTTTATAATCTTCCAAGGATTTAATTAAATCTCAAAGGAGTTGAAAGATTTCAAAGATATCTAGAAATTTTAACTTTTTTCGGAATGTGTTAAATAAATTTCTTTTAATTTATATGAAAGGGATTTAAAATTATTTCTAGAGATCTAAATTTTACTCAATGAAATTTTATGGGATTCCCGTTCATTTCAAGGATATCAAGGAATGTTAATGTATTTTAAGGCATTTTACTATATTTAAAGAATTTGATTAAATCTCGAAGGATTTTAAAGGATTTCATCGGTGTTTTATTAATTTTAACGAGGGGTTTAAAAAAAACAAAAAAAATAAAATAAATTGATATTCAAGGAATTTCAAATGATTTCTATTTATATAATAGGTTTTTGATGGTTTTCAGAGACATCAAGAGTTTTTAACGCATTTCCAGAGAACTTCAAGGAACAAATGAAATTTTATTTTCAGGGATCTTAACCGTGTCAAGGCATATAAAGGAATTAATTAATTTCAAAGGATTTTAATGATTTAAACTTATTTTAAAA
The DNA here is from genome assembly GCF_010883055.1 of Belonocnema kinseyi. Lineage (NCBI taxonomy): Eukaryota > Metazoa > Arthropoda > Insecta > Hymenoptera > Cynipidae > Belonocnema > Belonocnema kinseyi. The sequence goes on from NC_046666.1 coordinate 52,568,332, forward strand.
TCTTGCAAAGAATTTTCAGAGATCTAGGAATTTGATAGGACCTCCATGTATTATAATGGTTTTAGGGGATTTTGCCAATTTTAAGGGATTTCAACTCAGTTCTAGAGAACTTTGGGGAATAAATTTAATTAATTTATTTTCAAGGATTTTAAAAAAATTGGTCAAGATTACTAACTATTCTAAAGATAGTTTCTCCAGTATTTATATTAATTCTTTCAATGTTTTTGCATCATTTATGCCAATAATGAGTAGTGATTATGTGCTTGAAGTTCTGAAGATTCAAATGAACGAATTTTTTTACTGATGACTTTTTAAACTATAAAAATGGCTAAAATGTTTGTTAATTTATATTCAGAATAATATATTTACTAAAAGAAAATTATAATTCATGTTTTAAATTGTATTTGAAACAATATTTATGGATAAAATAGTATAGGAAAAAAATATTTCGTTCATTTGAACGTTCAGAACTTCAGGTACATGTAGTGACTATCTTATAATTGTTTTATGTATGTTGATTTTCTGTACTTTTGTTTACTATAGTTGTTAAAGAATGCTATAAAAATTATAATGGGCCTTTAACCATATTTTTATTTTGCTATAATATTGTTTCGTAAGGGTCACCAAATTTTATGCAATCTCTATGAAATCTAGAAAGTCTATGAGATCTTGAGCAGTCTCATGTGATTTACATCATTTGCGCGTATGCAATACTTTTCAATCCCTTGTAATTTTGCAATATTTAGTGATTTAAGCCTGAGTATAACTTCACAGAAAAAATTAAAGGTAAAATTTACTTTGATTCCGAGGTAAAAATGACCTGAGACAAAAATTCACTTCACAACATAAGTTTCACCCGAATATCGATGAAAGTTTTTTTTGTTTTTTCATGTCAACACATATATTTTAATGACGCGAAGTTGTCTGAATAAAACGTTATCTCTCTAAAAAATTACCTGCAACAAATTTATCTTCAATTTTTTCTGTACTGGACTTTAACTTTTTTTTTAACTTTTAAAGATTGATTATTTATCTTTTTAAAATTGCAAACCTATATTTTCTTTTCAAGGTAATCCAAGCCTTCTCAATCCTAACTCATCAATATTTTATATCACTCATAGCGGCTTTCACTTTGAGGTGAGTCATGTTCCTCTGAAAGCATTTCTTCCGTTGAGTGTAAAGCATTTCCCTGGCAATAAAGAAGACTACACGTTACATTATATTAACAAATATGGGGTTATACCCATGATGATGAAGTTTGGTGGAATACGATTTTTTGCGATATGTAGAACTAGAGATAAAGGTTCTCCTGCTAAAAACATAGTATGCTTAGCAGCTAATCTTCATTTCCGAGATATTCCTTTGGTGATCATAAATCACCTCTCTGAAGATATGTTGAAAGAGCTGCTTGCTTTCAAACCGAATTGACTCAGGATAAGCAATTCAAATGTATGTACATTATGTAAAATTTTTGGAATTTAAACTTCTAAATAAAATCATAATTTATCAGATATTAGTTTTACTTACTCATAGCTTAATGTTAAGGCCTTGTGACGAGTGGGTCACGTGACCAAATTACTACCGTACCGCCACCTTTTTAATTTCCTAACTTATTTTCACACGAAGCGCCACATCAAGTTGAAAATTTGGGATAATAAATAAGAAGCACTAAGGAAGGTGGGCCTGGTTCTAAATTTTAATAATTACTAAAAAAGCAACAACAAAAAAACAAGTTATTGGCACAAAAAAGCTTTTTTCATAGTTCTTAAAATTTATGATGAGGCCCACGTGTTTCTTGTTTAGTATCCCAAATTTTCAACTCGATCGGGCGATTTGAGTTAAAATAAGTTGGGAAATTAAAAAAGTGGCGGTAAGATAGGAATATGGTCACGTGACCCACTCATAACATAAACTTAAGGATTTTTTTAAAAATAATATTTTATCCCCTATTGTCGAAAAGGTTCTCTTTACTTATTTCTATTTGAATATACCATACTTTCAAATACAATTTATTGTTTCTTTTACATCTAAAAAAAGATTCTATTCAAAACCAAGATACTCTGGGATCCCGTTTTAACGGATATCGATATACTAGATGGGGTGGTCCAAGGGAGCGAGAGGGAGGCGCTTTCAAGGTTAGGAGATTTGTGCAGTTTACGCTTCGGCACAAACAAGAAAAAAAAAGAAAATGGTGTGGAGAAGCCCAATTTACCGTGAAGACCATTTGAAGGTACCCCTGGAACTCCCGTTAAATCGAAACCTCAGTGTACCGTGAGCAATGAAAACCTTTTTGTAACTAACAACATTTTCTATTATAATTAATTTAACTTTTTTAATTTGACGAATTTAAGATTAAGCTATTTAGTATTTAATTTAAGTTTTAAAGGTCAAGTTTTTTTCATTGAATTTATATAACGTAAATATTTTGAAAATTAGCTCTAGAGAGATTGAACAGCAATCTGAATCTGAAGAGTGTTGTAGAACGACCGTATTATTTAAATTAATAACGCAGTAATTCTAGATCAATTTAAAAATCCACCCCCCCCCCTTATCCCACATTACTTCCCTTCTCATCGAGTGATTCACGCCTACCTCGAAACGCAAATAGCTTGATGGTATATATAAGTATAATATTAATAATGTACGATAGTCTGCCTGTCCACATTGAAGATTGTTTTAGGGCAAATCTGAATAACCATTTATTATAATTATGTAAGGCATAAGAAAATTCCATAACGATTTAGGTAAGTTTTCAATAGTTAGCTTAATAGTATTTTTTCATTTTTACGGCGTTAATAAAAATTTCCAAAATATTTGAACAAAAATATTCAGTACTGATTCCGAGAGGATACACTGTAAGATACTGATTATAATAAAATAAATTTATTGAAATTTTAAAATTATTTTTTTTTTTCCTGGAAAAAGATCTACTCTCTTCGCTCCGCTGGGATTTTTTCAGAAATACACGCTATCTCAAGCCAGGTTGATACGAATTAATGATACGAATAATTTTAAGCAATCTGTATTATCGTCAGAGATAGTTAAGTATTTTCTGTTATTTGAAGAGGTAACTTGATCGATAATGTTGATTTCTATTTTGACGGATGGTGGAATGATATTTACATTGATTCATGATAACTATCTCTGATGATAATACAGATTCCTTTATATTACTGTTATCATTAATGTAACATTTGGCTTCAGATAGCGTGTATTTTTGGAAAAAAGATTCTTCTTTGATCTATCTACCAGCTTAGTGGAAAAGCATCCGACCAAGGAACGGAAGTTCTGTGGACGCTGCCCAGTGGAGCGAAGAGAGTAGATCTTTTTACAAAAAAAACTTAATATATTTATTTTTCATCTGGTCTGAATTGACCTTAAGTATTTTCTATTATTTGACAAGTTAACTTTATCGACAGTGTTAAGTTATATTTTTACGGCTGGCGGAATAGTATCTACACTGATTGATAATAACTATCTCTGATGATAATACAAATTCCTTTAAGATGAATTACTCCAAATTTAATTTTAAAAATGTCTATAAATTTTCGGTAATTTACTGTAATGTGATAAGTTATATAGGTATCAGTTATATCAGTTATATATGGTGACTTTCCATAAATAACCACAAAATTCTATCACCTTCAACCAAAATTTCCTCACAATTTTTAAGGTGATAGGGCTGATAATTATGACATGCGAGCTCATAAATGTATAATTTTCATTATTTACCTCTAACGCACAGTGGTAAAAAACGTTTTTCTTTGTTCATAAACCTAATATCTCAAGATTGTCCGAACGGAATTGAATGCAATTTAGACTGAATACAGTTCACGTCATACTTAATAAGGAAATACTCATAATATCCAAATATATATTTTCACTTAAATTTGTTCTTTTACATCGGCCAAACTAAAGTCCAAAGGAAAATTGGTACATCGGATTGTCCATTTTCCTAGAAAATTCGATAAAACAAGAAAAAATACAATAACTTTGCGGTGTACTGCATTCATTCTAAATTTCATTCAATTCCGTTCAGCGAACCTTGAGATATTAGGTTTATGAACAAAGAAAATCGTTTTTTAATACTGTGCGCTACAAGTCTACAAGTCTGAGCGTTTTCAGTCTCTAGAGAGTAAATAGTATATTGACCAAGAACTAAGTGAAAAAGACGACTTTTTTCGTCTTAAAATAGTGGAACACAGCACAAGATAGCAACGCGAAGACGAGTAACGGATATACATTGGCTCTGTTGCAAGCGCCCACCTGAGTTGTAGATGGCGCCACGTGACGGATATTTAATCACACATTCACAACAGAACTTCACTTTCTACCACTGTTCCACGAACTTTTTTCTAATTCGCTTATTTTGTCCTTTATTTCCAAACGAAAAAAGTCGTATTTTACGCGTCGGTGTTGGAAAAAAGTATATCCGCCACCTTTATCCGCAACAAAATAATAATACATTGTCCTGGAAATTTAAGAATAAGTAGCACAGTTCTCATTCTGTATTTCATGGCAATTTCAGCTCTGTTTTCATCGAGTGCAAATTTTGAAAGTTATTTTATTTGCTTATGACGAAAAAAATATTCCCTCGTTTTTTATATTTATTTTGTGAAATTTAGTAATCAAAAATCGTTTTGCCGCGAAGAGTACTAAATAGAAAAAATCCCGTAGAAGACAATAAAAGACTTATTTTTCAGATCCTATTGGCCAAGTCTGTACACATTTTGTTGAAAATAGTCCATTTTTTAATAACAATAGAGTTGGTATGAAACCTAATTGTTATCATTGGGTGAAGTTTGTACACTTCTTAAGGGTGATAAGGGACATAAATTCTGAAATTTTGAAACTTGATGATTAAATATTGCAATAGTAATTTCATATTTAAAAAAGGCTTTTTTCTGGCAGTTTTAATTATTCTCTAAGTAAACATATGAGCAAATATTGACTTACAAGCCATTTAGTAAATATTTGTAACACCCACACTTTTCAATCACACTTATTATCTGATAGACATGTAAGTTAATTGCAATAAACAAAAAACCTTTTTTTTTCATCACTGAGCATTATTTACACACAGAGTGCTTTCGTTGTCGTGGTTGCTAACACATAACCCTTTGATCTACATGCTAGCACAGCAAGAATCCGAGATGAAATTTCAGGAAATATTTATTTCCCAAAAGTAAAGAGTTCGCCTGAATTATCTCTGAAGGTTTTTCGTCAATTCGTCAAAAAAAGGAAGCATACGGTGTCTAGTACCTATCCACTCATATAACAGTAAATACGTTCCAGATTTCTCCTTCACTGCTTTCGAAATCATTATAGAAAACATGAACAACCTCATTGGAAATCTTCTCGTAATAGAATTTTTCGTATACTTTTGTGGTAAGCCTGCCTTTTATAGTATACTTCTTATAATAAATATATAAAATATCATATATTCTATAAATTAACAATGTTGCTGAAAGAGAGCTGTATTCCTAACACTGACGAATTTTTATTTGCACTTGCGTCAGGGACGTGCTCTTATTGGGTGCACACTGTCCTACGAAGAGCAGAGTGGAAGGAAAGTTCGTCAAGATTGGGATTACGTTAAAAGATACGTGTTTACCTAAAGAGTAACCGTACTCCACGCCATTAGACGTGGTGATTGCGTGAAGTTCACGTTGGAACTCGCACGTTGACGCATGCGCAGACTATTAGAGAGACTCGTTCAGGGTTGCCAGATCGAGCGAGTTATCGTATTGAATTATCAAACTTTTACAAAGTAAAATATTGAGACTCAAAGACGCTTTTATTTGATATTTAAGTCAAATTTCACATTTTTAGGGGCTGGTAGCCCGGGCTGAAATCCTTATGTTTCCCGCAGGCTTACGTCCGTCCGACGTATTTTTATCAAAGCTGGGGAAGTGAGTGGAACTAAAATAAAATTAGGGGCTGTAAGTAGAAGTGATGGCAAATTGTCTAGATCTTTTTTTTAAATCAGTATTTGCAGGTTTAATATGAAAAGGAAGGAAATAAAAAGAAAACTTAAAAAAAGTAAGAAGCAGTATTCAAAAATAAGTTTAAAAATTTTTTATTTGGATTAAAGAAACTGAACTATATAATTTTTGTTAAGTTGAATTATTTTAGAAGTTTAGAAGTTACAAAATCTAAATTGCAAAATCTGTGCTTCAAAAATTAAAAAATCTAGAAACCAAAATAATCATATAATGAAAATATTAATTTTTTTGAAGACTCAAAGGAGAATATGAACAACATTTTATATTTTGCAACATTAATTGAAGCGAATATTTAACAATATTTCGAAACATTTAAAAATTTTTTTTTGATTTTCAAAAAATAATGTGGAAAATGTGAAGGCAATGTTTGCCTTGAAAAAGGTTGAAAAAAAATGTTTAAGAAGTTATATCTATTTGAATTTTTGTTTTGTTTAAAAAAAGACCAATTTTTTCTTTAAACTTATATGAATTTTGACCTAATTAAGATATTTCGGGTTTATTTTCAGATTCTGACATATTTGATCGCCTTCTTTCGAAATCCGCGAGAACATGTAAAGAATATTTCAAATTAACTAAATTTTGTCAGTTTTTCTGAAAATATTAAAATTCGATTTTCTCAAAATATCCAAACTTATATCTTTTACCAATTTTTGTAGTTAAGGACTAACCATTTTAGTTAAAAATTCATTTCTTTCGTAGAAAATTTAATTTTTCCATCTTTCGTTGAAAATCTGTCTTTTTTCGAAAATTCATGTCTTCTGTTAAAAATTGGTCTTTTGAGTAAAAAAAAAAATAATTTTTTTGTTTGAAAGTTTAACTCTTTTTTTAACATTTTATGCATTTAAAGAAAATTTGTCTTTGGTAGCAAAACTATTACATTTTTTGTTGAGAATTGATCTTTTTAGGTTCAAAATTTAACTCTTTTGTTGAAAGTGAAATGAGCTCGATGGTATTAATTATTAGATAAACTTTATGCGTTATATTGCATAAAAATTTAGAACCTACGGATTGATTTTACATTGATTTTTATCAATAATTAACAGCTGATTAGTATTGTCATGAATTTCACGTAATATGAGAACAAAAAATTAAAGCTCCTTAATCATATATGACGAAATTTATAATAAAAATCTGATAGAAGCGGAACGTTCATGTTTATAAACTCTCTTAAGTCAAGCTCATCAGGCGAGTACACGAGAACTTTTTTCGATTTAATTGACAAAATTATTGTAAAAATTTCAGGATTATATTTATCATGAAGTCTAAAAATTAGGTTAAAAAATAGCGACAGTTTTCAATTGCGAGTCAGTGCTCTCAATTTCGGGAACTTTTTTAACTGCGCTTGCACCGCGCTGGCAACCCGATTGAATACTGCTAGCGCGCGCATTTTAAAATAGATACATACAAATGTAATATTTATGATAAATAATGATTGGGAAATGCATCAAAAGTAATTTTTTAGTCCTAAAATATAATTTTAAGGTGACAGTTAAAAAAATGATTTGATTTTATAGCAAAAAACGAGATTAATTCGGACTTAAAAAAAACAACAAAATTCTTAATTTATTTTTAATAATTCTAGTGATTTTATTTCAAGTCACATTGTTGGGAATAAAAAAATTTAGTTTAGAAAATCGACATAGAGTAGATTAATCATTCTGAGAAAATAAATGTTTTCTTCCTCTGAACTCAGAACTCATAACGTCTTTTTAATTAAAATCGAATAATTTTTTATCTGTTATACTAAATTATTATTTTAGGATTAAGAAATTACTGTTTATGTATTTCCTAATCATTATTTATTATAAATATTAAATTTGTATATTGTTACTATTCAAAATCAGCGTACCAACTGTAGCCAATCCTGTTGCCGGGCGATGCAAGCGCAGTTCAAAAACTTACCAAAATTGGGACCATTGCTACAAGTTCATGTAGCCACTGACGTCACCCAGACAATGCTACCATACTAGCAATTTTGAAGTTCACTACACTTTTGCAGACTGAATATTTTTAAAGTCCCTAGAAAGGACCCCAGATCGACGTGGACCGTAAGTCAGATTTGCTGCCGGAAGTTCCTATTCTGCCCCCCCCCCCCCCCCCCCCCCGTCTGTATATCTGTCTGTTTCTCTGCAGGTATACAACGCGATAACTTTCGTTGGAATTTTTGAATTACAATATGTGATTAAAGATCTAAACGTTCAAATGAACGAAATTTTTTACTGGTGACTTTGTAAACCAAAAATGTGCTTAAATTTTTGTTCTTTTATATTGTTAGTAATTTATTATTGAAACATAATTATAGTGTATATTTTAAATTGCAGTTGGAGCAATATTTATGGGTAAAATAGAAATAAGGAAGAATATTTTGTCCATTTGAACGTTCGGAACTTTAGGGACATAATTAAAATTTCTTATGGTATACATTTTTGTCTTGAAAAAAGACAGCTCAAGTTCGTTTGCTAACCTTCTGGAATCAATATTCGTTATTTTATTCATGAAAAATAAAAATTGAGAATTTAAAAATTCAACTTTCTTATAAAAATGCTCTAGATGCATTACTCTGCGAACAAAATTATTATTTTCATAAAGTTCCACAAAATAGTCTATAACATCTTTTTATAAGGATAATCGTTTGTGGAAAGTGTCATTAAAAAATTATGTTTGTAGCTAGAAAGCGCAAAATACGATAAAAGATAGAAAGAGCAATGTTTTTCTATTCAAAAAGGTTTAGCTCCTTATTATCTTCCGGCCAGATGAAATTTAGAAAGTCGCCCAAAAATCGCTCGCTATACATATATTGGGCGATTTTTTGTTCAAGATTGGACCATGTGTTTAAAGTTTCATCTGGAAACCTTGGAATTGCTGTTGCATAAATGAGAGACATGACGACACAGCTCTACAAGAAAAATTGGGAAAGTTACATTTGGAGTCTTACTGTGTCTATCAAATGTTTTTGGGGTCGCTGAATCCAAATTCGGGGTCCATTTAACCTCATCATGTCAGGATTTTCCATAACCTTGAAAAATAGGCCTAAAACCCCTATAAATCCTCTATTTATTGACCACTTAATTCCAATCACTCCATAACTTCAAATTTCCATAACCCTAAAACCCCAAGAACCCGGTAAGAAAGAGCCGTGTGCGCGCTGAAGCCCTGAAGCACAATATGCTCGAGCCATGCATGCTTCTTGAGCCCTAAACCTACATTCTTCAATAACCCCATAACTCCCAAACTTTTGCCGTACCCAAAAACAACGACGAGGGCGTAATAGGCTTCTGTTCCCGTTGCCCACCGTCAACCACGTGAAGGTGTCCTGGATTGAAAACACACGAATAAGTAGTATAAAAATGATCTCCGAAGATTAGACTCATAAGAATTCGTATATAAGGCTATTCTCACCGGGCTATGGGGATTCAGATAGTGTTATTGAATAATGTGAACTTAAGGCTCAAGGGGCATGCATAGCTCGAACATACTGTGTTCCATGGCTTCAACGTGCGTAAGTCTCTTTTTTACCAGGTCGAGGGTCTTGAGGTAATAGCATTTTGAGGTTACGGGGTTATGGATTTAAGGGGTTAATGGGTTATGGGGTTATGGTGGTTGAGTGGTCAATGGATAGAGGATTTATTGAGGTTTTGGACCTATTCTGGGGGTTATAGAAAATTCTGACGTGATGGGGTTAAATGGGCCCCGAATTTGGATTCAGCAACCCCGAAAACATATGATAGACATATTCAGACTTCAGGGATGATTTTCTCGATTTTTTTGTGGAGCTGTGTAATGCTTGCTTTGAAATACGCATTGTGGTGAGCAGGAACATACGAAAAGTGCAAATACCCGGAGTGGACTGTATTGAAATTGAAAAATTAATTGCAATAGAATAATCAACAAGATTTTAAAACAATTTAAAAGATTTTCAGAAGTCTGAAAAAAGAATCTAGAAGCTTTCAGGGCAATTTTAGAAATAATATTTAAGTCCCACTTAAGTTTGGTTCCTAAAATTACTAAATTAAAAACTGTTTCGTTGTCCATAATTTTTATTTTTTTTTGTACAGAAGTAAATTCTTCGCCAACGTACTATGGAGAGGGTTCATCACGGCCAACGTCGTATCGCCCTGACCCAGCTGAAAATATAATATTGATCAATTATAGAGACAGAGATATTGAGGTGGTTCGCAAGACATTCGGCGGTGTTAGTCTACCGATCAGATGTAGCATTCTTGATCATCCAGATCATCCTAAACCTCGCGGTATTCCGACCCTCGAGAATAAAGGGAAAGAAAACTTTTCTACCCGTCCTCTTTGCGGTGATGATCACAAAAGATATTGTGTGGTATATGTAACAGAACTCGGAGAAGTTTTGGGCGTAAAGGTTCCACCAACTGAACAAGTGGCGAGTCCTGATCGATATCGCGGTAAACGAATATGGCATAAGATTTTTGGTGTACCTAGAACCTAAAAAGAGTGTTAACTAGCCGCCAGGTATGGCTAACTGTTCTAGTAAAAGTTCAGAAAAAATTTAAATTGGAGAAATTAATTGTTTATTTTTAAAGTGGTAATTTCTTATGGCACGGTGTGAACTCGAATAATCGGGTGACGTTTCGAAGGTGACGCTTTCAGTATAAACCTTCTTCCTCTCTATCTCTCCTTCGCTTCTCCCACTAACTCTTTTAATCCCTCCCCCCTCATTCTCCCTCGCTTCTTCCATTTCTATCCCTCTCGTCTGTCTCTCTCTGTCCTTCCCCCTGACCTCTATCGCTCTCTTTATCTCCAACCTTCACTCTCTCACTCACACTGAGGCTCTGATAGTATTATCAGTATATAGCAGCATGCGCTATTCTTGAAGATCCGTGGTTCGTACATAAGCGTGAATTGATTCGCAATGATCTGAGTGATTACTGAAGTGTTAGGTGATTGTTAGGTATATTTCAATTATTTTCATGTTAAAAGAGTTCAAAGAAGAAACATTTCAATTTAAATCATAATTCGTTGTGACTACTGCTGGGCATCCTACGGCGGCTCACGTGTTTTTTACAAATTAATAATAAAATTTTTGGTTTTATTCATAAAAATGAAAGCATAATTCATTCAGTTTAAAATGAAAAAAAAACATTATTTAGAGACCAGTCTGTTTTCTGGCGCAGTTTTCAATTTTGTAAATGTAACATTATTGTATACTGATAAAACATTTGCAAGTAAAAATACAGTGGAACCCTTGAATAGCCCTACCTTTTATAGCCCTTCCGAGAATCAACGCCGTGTTATAGATATAAAATATATTTTACAATTGTTCTTATGAAATTTATTTATTAGAGTAAAATTCAAAAAGTTAGATCATTTTCAATAATATGCATTGGTGTAAATTTTAAGAAGGTTTAGAAGTTATCATAATAAAATTTTACAATTAGACACAAATTGAAAATCTGCTAGATTATTTAAACATAGTAGAGTTGTCTTAGAAATTGGTTGAAAATTTATCTTCTTTATTAAAAAATTCAAGTCATTTTTTTTTAAATATCCTTTTTGGTTGAATTCAGATCTTTTTGTTGATAATTCATTTTCTTGGTTGTAAACACAACTACTTGATTGAAAGATAAACTAATTTGCTAGAAATTAATTTTTTTGCTTGAGATTAATCTCGTTGATTAAAAATTTAACTACTTCATGAAAATTCGTTGTTTTGTTGTTGAAAATTAATTTTTTATTGTCTTTTTGAGATTAAAAATTATCTATTCAGTTGAAAATGAAACTGCAATGAAACTCTTTTATACCACCGATTTTGGGGCTGACCTTGAGTGTGAATTAGCTCATGTTGCCCGCTCCGCTTCTGTTTGATCACGCTTGGCTGCTCACCTGAGTGACAACCGCAGGCCCCCGCGCAGTTCCTGTTATACCTATCTACGGCGCGGCTTCAGTTCTCAGAATGGCTATAGAAGGGAAAGCTATTAAAGTGTTTCACTTTATTTGGTGGAAATCATTTTTTTAAACTGAAATTTGAATTATTTCATTTTTGGTTAAAAACTATCTTTTTTTGTGTACTTCAAGTTAATTTCTATAATTGAAAATTAGGTTTTTTTATTGCTTGAAAATTAATTTTTTGAAATACAAAATGTATCTTTTCTATTTTTGGTAAAAGATTTAACTTTCTTAGATGAAAATTCCACTATTTGATTTTCAATTCATGTCTTTTATTGAAAGTTTGTCCTTTTAGTAAAAAATTAATGCTTTTGTTTGATAATTCATCTTTTTGGTAGAAAATTTCGGTATCTTATTTTTGGTTGATAATCTATCTTCATTATTTAAGGGATTTCAAAAATTTCTAGAAATTTGAATGGTTTTTTGAGAACTTTAACGATAACCTCAATTCAATCATCATTCAACTTTTAGAGAAATTGGGAAATTAAATTAAATTAAACGCCAGGGAAATTGTAGCGATTCCAAAGAGTTCCAGAGATGTCAAATGTTTCAAGGAATATGAAAGGTTGCTTTTATATAGAAATTTCATTACAAAATTCAAAATTTTTTATTTGTAAGAAATTTTTAATTATTTCTACTTATTCTATTGGAATTTTACGTTTTCTAAAAGAGAGGTTTAAGGGATTTTAAAAATATTCGGAAGGATTTCAAGAGATTAAAAAAATGTTAAGTCATTTAAAAGAATTTTCTATGATGTCTAAAGGAACAAAGAAAATGTATTTAATGAAATTCTAATGTAATTTTAGCGATTTCAAATATTTCAAGAAATTTTAAGATATTTCAATTTATTTGATAAGGGCTTAAGAGTTTTATGTAATTTGCAAAATCTTTAAAGGACTTCAAAGTTCTCTAGAGATTCAAACTATTTTTTTAGAGGACTGTATTGAATAAATTTAATATATATCCCATGGATTTCAAACGATTTCTAGAAATCTAAATTTTGCGCAATGTAATCTTACAAGATTCCTGTTCATTCCAAGGATTTCAAGGGATTTTAATGTATTTTAGGGCATTTTACAAGATTTAAAGAATTTTATTAAATCTCAAAGGATTTAAAGGGAATTCAATTTTTTTTTAGTAATTTTAACTGGGGGTTTTAAGTGAAATTGAATCAATAGTCTAATTTAATTAATATTTAGGGAATTCCAAATGATTTATATTTATATTATAGGATTGTAACAATATTCAAAGATTTTAAGGTATTTCAACGTATTTCTAATGAACTTTGGAGACTAAATTTAATTTATTTATTTTTTAGGTATTTAAAATAATGTCTACAGATTTCTAACTATTCTGAAATAGTTTATTTAGTTTTTACATTAATTATTAAAACATTTTTCTACTATTCATTCCAATCCTGACTAGTCATAATCTTATAAGCGTTTTCGACAAGAGTGCGCAAAAGTATTCACACACCTCTTTTTTGAGTACTCATTAAGTTCTCTCAATTTTGAGTATACCAGATCTAAAAAAATGTTTTCTTTAAAAGTTTGATTGCTCTCAAACTTCTGTATAAAATAAGTCTAGAGCGAAGCTCATCTGTCTATTTTTTACTTAGATATTGCAAAAATAGTGTAAATTTAAATGTTTTCTTAAATGTTCAATAATTTCCGAAATGATCAACATTTTCAATGTTCTTATCATCATTTTGAAGCTATTTTGTCACCGTATCACAACAGCTTATGAGCATGATTCGTAAAAACATTATTTTCGAGTTGCAAGAACTTCGAGTTGTAACAAAAAAGTTGGACAAATTTTAAAAGATCTTATCTGTGGGCAAAAAAGAATAAAAATGAAATAAATGTTTATTTTTAAAAAATTTTATAGAAAGTTCATGATTATATATTTCATAAATTCTACGAAGGTGTTTTTATTACCACACGTACAGAAATTTCAGCAGATTAATTCGCCACACTACTCCTTGATTTTAGTAGGCTTTGCCGCGTGAACTAAGTTCTCGGAAGCCTTGCTTTTAAAGCATAGCTCTCGAAGTTTCAGACATTAGTCCACGCCCTTTTGCTATCAGGTCTCAAATTCTATGCTTTTAGATCATACAGTACGAGACTTTAAATCACGAAAAAGTTGTAGCTCTAAAATTACTCGCTCTCGTGAAATAATCTTTTAAAATTTCTCTGCGTGCAGAAAGAATATTTTAATTTTTCCAACTTTTTTATTACAACTTCAAATTCTTGCAATTAGACAAGAAAATTTTTAAGCTGTATAATTTATACTCATTTGCAGTTGTGATGCGGTGAAAAATTATCTTCACAACGAGCCCAAGAAAATGGAAAAATGTTGATTATTTCGAAAGTTCTTAAAAATTTAAGGAAACATTGAAATTTATACTATTTTTGTAATATTTACTTTAAAAAAAGACAAATTAGCTTCACTCTGAGCTCATTTTATACAGAATTTCTTAAGCAATCAATCCTTAAAAAGAACTTTTTCTTAGCCCGGGCATAATTAAAATTAAACAACTTAATCAGTACTTAAAAAAGAGGTGTGCGAAAATTTTTTCCTACCTCTGTATAGAATTATTTTCTTGAATGAGTTCCCTATGATTGCTAAACAAATGGGAAAAAAATCATTGTAGACCTATAACCCTATATTTCTTTTGCTATAATATTGTTTGGTAAGGGGCTATGCAATTTTATGCAATCTTCAGGAAACCTGTAAAAATCCATTAAATCCATGAGATCTTGAGTAGCTTCATACGGTATATTTCTTGTTACGCATACGCAATATTTTTCAATCTCTTGTAATCTTGCAATCTATTCTGATTTTATCCGAAGCAGAATTTGGATTTAAACATGTGTTAGAATCTTTTAAAGATTAAATGTTTATCTTTTGAAAATTGCAAATATTTTATTTTCAAGGTAATCCAAGCCATCTCAATCCTGACGAATCAAAATTTTATATCACTTATTTCGGCTTTGACTTCGAGGTACGGCATGTTCCTGAGAAACCATTCCTACCGTTGGATGTAAAGCTTTTCCCGAAAAATGGAAATGACTATGCTTATGATTTAAGATATATTAACTCACATCTAGTTAAACCCCTGCAGATCAACTTTAGTGGTATACGCTTTTTTGGGACATTTAGAACTGGAAACCCAGTTTATAAACGTGAAATGATTGTATGTGAAGCAGCCCATCTTCATCTGAAGGATATTCCGGTGCTGCTCCAAGCTCTGCTCCCTGAACATCTGCTGAATGAGCTGCGTGCTTTTCAGAAGACCCATCTCTTAGCTTAGCAATGCAAAGAAATATAAATAAAATGTAAAATTGTAGCGATATAAATTCAGAAATAAAATTACAATTAACGAAATATTAGGCTTACATGCTTATAGCGTAATGTTGAGGTTGTTCTTTGAAATTCTAGTTTTTTCCCTATTCTCGAACAGAAAGTTTTCGTACAGAAATATAATTTCACTTGAAACAGGGAATTGTTGACATTGAACGGAAATTTAAAACAAAATTGTAATTTGGATTTAGAAGAAAGGAATTTAAACGAATCCCTCCTCCAAGTCTGAATTTTCACAATTTGAAATTTCCCTCTTCTACACTTTTTATAAAAAAAGTAATTTAAGTAGTTATTAAGGTGGAATTAGTATTTCAAAGAAGAAATAGTGCTAAATTATAATATAAAATTTTGTTACATTGTTACATTGTTCTTTAGTTAAAAATGAAACTACTTGATTCACAGTTAAACTCTTTTGTTCAAAATTATATTTTTTTGGTTGAAGATTTATAATTTTATTAAAAAATTCATCTCTGGTGTAAAATGTAACTACTTCGCCGAAAACCGAACTTTGTAACTAAAAATTCAACTATTCCAGGAGAAGATTTTACTATTTTACTGAAAATCTATTTTGTTATTGTTAAGAATTAGATTTTTATTAGAAAATGAAAAAATTCTGTTTTACTACGTTAATATCAATTTTTTGCATACAAATGTTCAATTTTTGGATGAAAACTTAACTTTTTGTTGAAAATTGGTATTTTTCATCTAGAAAACTATTTGTTTGAAAATTTATGTATATTGTAAAAAATAAGCCTTCTTTTGTAGAAAGTTAATCTTTGTGTCTGAAAATTGATCTGTGTAGTTAAAAACTAGTTCCTTCTACTGAAAATTTAACTGTCCGTTTTTGTTGAAAATTGATCTTTTCTAGTTTTAACAGTTCTCATTGGTCATTTTAGATGAAAATTCATCTTTAAGGTTTTAAACCAAATTACTTGATTGAACATTGAATTATTTTCTTAAATTGTGTTTTAAGATACTTCATTTTGATTAAAAAATCATCTGTATTTGAAAATGTTACTGTTTGGTAAAAATAAATTTTTCAACTAAAAATTTAACTTTTGCAATAGAAAATTAAACTGTTTTGTTTAAAATCCATTTTGTTGTTGTTAAGAATTAGATTCCTAACATTAAACTTAGCCATTCTATTTTTGGTTGAAAATTTATCTTTCTTGGATGAAAATTTAACTATTTGGTTTAAAATTTAAAATTTTTTGTGTAGAACCGAAACTAACTGTTGAAAAACTTACAAACTGTGTGAAAAACTTGCCTTTTTTGTAGAAAATTAATCTTAATAGTTAAAAATTCATCTTTTTTGTATATAATTCAACTATTCCAGTTGAAAGTTCATTATTTTAGTTATAAATGCATCAGTCAGCTTAAAAATTAATTTCGTTAACTGGAAATTTGAATATTCGTTTTATATTTAAAATAGAAAAAGTAAAAAAAAATTTAGGATTCATCTTTTTTGTATATAATTCAACTATTCCAGTTGAAAGTTCATTATTTTAGTTATAAATGCATCAGTCAGCTTAAAAATTAATTTCGTTAACTGGAAATTTGAATATTCATTTTTTATTTAAAATAGAAAAAGTAAAAAAAAAAATTTAGGATTGTATATATTTCTAGTTTTCCATAGAAAATTGCAAGTATTCAACAAAACGTGCATTTATCAGAATGTATCTTTTAAAAGGCTGTGAATATATAATTTTAAGAAAATCATTACTGATTATTGATAATTTTTGTTTTTAAAAATTCTTATAAACAATGAAGCAAGAGAGTTCATGAAGAATAAACAAATGTTAATAATGATATGTATAGGTTTGGCAGATCCAATCTCGCGGATGAGGCGTTTGTATCTACTTCAGAGAGTATCCTTCATAGATTTCACATCCTTAATGCGGCACTGTGGCACGCCCAGGTATGCATAGATCTCTCCAGCGCCAAATTGTATGGCGCTTCTGTCAACAAGTTCGGGGTCTTCGGGGATGCCATTAAGTTTTTTCTCGCTTCAAATAAACCTTGGCGCATTTTTCTAAACCAAACAGGGACATCGATAGGTTGGGCTGGTAGAATGCTGCGTCTTTGCAGGTATATCTATTTATGAATAGGGCTTCCCGACATCCTGCTACGCCTTTCTCTGAGTCGCTTTGGTTCATACATTTCTTGCTACACAGGCTCGATTATCTGATTGGTTCTTTTTTGTTTCAGATAAGTTCCGATTGTGATTACGTATTTCAAAGAAGATGAAGTCAAATAATGATAATTCTTTCTAAAAAGGTATTTGAGTCACAAAAATAATTTATGATGACTTACATTTAGGAATTAAAAATTTTATAAACTCGAGAGTTGAAGTATAAATAAAATATATACTTTATTAGAAAAGTCTTATATGTGAAAATTCCAAAATGAGCTTATTGCTAAATTGATGATGCTTTGAAATTTATATATTAATCAAGAAGGTAGATTTGAGTATTTAAAAAACGAACTAACGAGTGCTTTTGCATTAAAGTGATTGCTTTATCGTTAGTAAAGTAAGGGGGATCATAAGTTTGTAATAATGCTTATTTTTACATTTCTGGATCATTATTATTTTCAATCTTAGGCCTCGGATTATATTTTAATTCTTAATTCTCGTAAATCTTAATTCACGACGAGCTACTTTGCAGATATTTGTAAGACCCACAATTTTTATTTACTCTTATTTTGTGATAGACACATCAGTTAGTTGCAGTAAACAAAAAAACCTGTTTTTTCTATCTTTGGCCTTTGTTTACACGCAGACGACTTCCGATGCCGTGGTCGCAAACATTTAACTTGTTGATCTATATGCTAACACTACAAGAACCCGAAGTGAAATTTCAGGTAGCAACTATTTAAAAAAAAATCTAATGCGCCTGCATTATCTCTGAAGGTTTTTCCTCTTGTCATACGAATCAGGAAGCATACGGTGTCTAGTACCTATATACGCGTATAACAGTGAATGCGTTCAATATTTCTCCTGCACTGCTTACGAAATCATTGAAGAAAACATGAACAACCTCATTGGAAATCTTCTCGCAATCGAATTTTTCGTTTACTTTTATGGTAAGTCAGCCTTATGAGATTATTGTAGAAGATTATAATTACAAGAATTGCGCACCTTAAAAATATCCATACTGTACGCCATAAGACGCGGCTATTAAAGAGACTCGTTCAGAGTTGTCAGATTGGGGGATTTACCACAAATTGGGCGATTGGATTTAGCTAGTTATTTGGCAAGAAGAAAGTTAGGAAGTCGCCCAAAAATCGCTCACAATTCAAGTACTGGATGATTTGTTTTTCAATTCTGGGCTATGTGGTCAAAGTTCCACCTAGCAACCCTAGAATAGCTGTCGCCTGAATGGGAGACATCATAAGTCTTGTTTCAAAATACGTGTTTGGGAAAGCAAGAATGTACAATAAGTTACGGTCGGGCTTACGTCCGTCCGTCCGTCGTATTTTTCTTAAAGCAGGGGAAGTCAGGGGAGGTTGGAGAAAATGAGGGATAGTGAGGGGAAGTGATGGCAAGTTTTCCAATTTTTTTAATATCATTATTTTTAAGATTAATCTGAAAAGGTATGTAATAAAAAAACTTCAAAAAAAGATAATGAAAGAAGAAATATTCAAAAAACAAGTTAAAAAATTTTCAACTTAGATTTTAAAAACTAAACTAAATAATTCTGTTTGAAAATTGAATCATTTGAAAAGCTTAGAAAATACAAAATCTAAATTACAAAATCTTTGCAAAGGAAAAAAAATACATAATAAAATAAAATTAGCAAAGAAAATATCAATTGACTACTTTGAAATGATTTTCCGTAAGATTAACACTTTGTACCATTTTTAAATAAATATTTTAAAAGTTATTCATCTGAAAAGATGTGAAAGAAAAACAAATTCTTTTTCCAAAATAGAATAAAAAAGAAATCTCTAAAAGCTCTAAAAGTTAAAAAATTTAAAAATCAAAATCTTTTCTAAGGAACAAAAAAGATATAATAAAATAAAATTAGAAAAATAATTATAGACTGAATGCTTTGAAGGATTTTTCCATAAAATTAACTTCTTTTCTTTCTTTTTTCAAATAAATGTAAATAAAGTAAATATAAATAACTTTGAATGATTTTAAAAGATATGTATTTGCAAGGTTTAGAAATTTTTAAAAGTTTAGAAAGTAATTTAAATGTTGAACTATTTTAAAAAATGTATATTTTCGACGATTTCGAAAAAAGAAATTTCGAAGTTTTTTAAGAATTCTGAAACATTTCAAAAGATTTTTAAAAAATTCCAAGATTGGTGGGATAACTTTAAATTATTTTTTTATTTAGAAAAATTTATTTTTAAACAAAAGTTTAAAGGTTTTAAGAAATTTCAAACATTAACTAAAAATGTCGAAAAAAAAGTTCTGAAAATATTTTAGAAAAAATTACAATCATTCTGAAAGGTATGTTCATGTTTTGAGGAAATTTTCAGAGGAATTAAAAATTTCAAAAGATTTTTAAAAATTAAAAAACTAGATTTTAGAAGATTTTTAATAAAAAATTTAGAAGTTTTTAAAGAATTTTGAAAGATTGATAGAATAATAATTTTTTTTTTAAATTCGAGCGAAAATGTAAACTAAATTTTTAATTTGCAACATTAACTTTAAGAAAATATTTTTAAATATTTCAAAACATTTGTAAACATTTTTTGATGTTTCAAAAAATAATGTGGAAAATTTTAAGGTAATGTTTCTAGTAGGGAAACTATTGAAAAATAATTTCAAGTTTGAAAAGATTTCGAAAAATTGAAAAAGTAGCTTATTTAAGATTTTCGAAAAAACAGGTTCTACACTTTGAGTCGCAGTATCTCTCCGGGACAAAATAGGTTGTTTTTTATGTGACTTTAGGCCTAATTAAGATTTTTCAGAATTATTTTTAAATTCTAGTAGATTTTATCGCCTCCTTTCGAAATTCGATAGAAAAATTAGAAAATGTTTAAGATTAAAAAAATGGTGGCGGTTTCTCTGAAAATATTAAAATTATATTTTTGAGGATAGTCAAACCTAAATTTTTTGCCAATTTTTATTAAATCAGTATAATCATATCCAGCGTCGGGGGTTGCCTTCAAATGACCTTGGACTGATTTCGGGGGGATCGAAACGTAATCAGTGAGGGCCGCCTGACTCGTTTGCAATTGCGTGAGCCAACAGTTCTAGGAAGGTTGAGAACGGGGTGACTGAAAGCGAAAGTTTTTGTGTAATCAAATTTATACTTATCTTAATGATAGACAAGACAACAAATAAACTGTGACTGTCAGATCCTTCATGGATCATTCATAAATAATATGAGATGATTTTTAATGATAAAATAAATTACATCACAATTTATTTTGAGCCAAAGATAAAATTAGGGTACCGGAAATTAAAGGTCTGGCTAGATCAGCCTTGTCTCTGGAAAACGATAGAAGGGCTAGTTTTATGAAATCGGAAATATTTAAATTAACTCAATCTGTTATTATAAATAAATGAAAAATCCCAAAAAATTATAAATAGTTATTTTATTTTCACACAGAAGTTTCTAATTACAAATTCATAATTTGGAAATTATTATTTTTTTATTTTTATTTATTTATTATTTTTGGAGGTTATACTACAAAATTCTAAGCTGAACTCAAAGGGGCATATAACAGTTTAGTAATAAAAACACGAATCTTTCAAAAAGGGGGAAATGCATCATGAAAGGACAAGAAATAATTTATATATGATCATTCAGAAACAAAATCTGTCGAGATATAGAAGAACGCCGTTAACTGAATTTTGGATTAATCCCTTGACCCGCTCACCGTGAACTGCTTTTAGGCGACTTATCCGATTTGCAGATAACGGTTTTCTTTCAAATCATGGCAGAAATTATGGGAGCATTTTAAATACTAATGTGTAACGATAAGACAAAATGGATATCTGGGCAATATAAAATCACCAGGAAATCACATAAAATTTAATAAATCACCAAATTAAAAATAAGTAACAGATAAATTAATCCAGCCAATGATGTTCCAAAAATAATGTGCCAGTTAAATTCAAACAAATCATAGACTGAGACAAAAACGAAAAGGTCACACTATTTTAAAGAAATTTCCTTCTGGAAATGGTAATATCAGACAAAACTTTCTATCTTTATAAATTAGTTAAACTATCAGTACATGCTGCTCTAGGAAGCTGCTCCACGAAAGACGATATTTTTTTTTCCGGTGTCGTTTTCTTCTCTGAAAACCGGATGAATCCAAATTAGAAATCATAGTACCAGAAAGGTTGTCAGTCATATCCGAGTCTGAGCATTGCCAGGGATCGGCAATAACCTTCCCAACAAATCAGAACATGAATTTCAGTCTGAAGCGAATAAGTTAATTAGGAAATAAAGTGTCAGAGGAAAATTTGAATCCTAGTAGTATTTTAAGGTATTCAATAAGTATGGAGGAATGACCAGAAGAATAGGAACAGGTTCGTACGCAGCATTAGGATTGGCGGGAAAATTTCAAATAGGTTGAGTAACTCCAATTTGAAAAAAGTCGTCCCATTTGCTTCTTGAAGTCTTTCATTAGGTCTGGAGGGTTCAGGATTCTTCAGGATGTTCTAAATTTTGGTTGGTACCCATAAAAAAAAGAAAAACAGATAGAATCTATTGTTAACCTTAAACCAACTTAAACAATTATTCCAAGTCTTGGAAAACTGCGCAGCTTCTTGAAAATTAATTTCTTGATATGAAGGATCTTGTGACTTGCAAATATTTTGCAACGTCATACCACAAAACTGGTTTAGTAGGCATAAAAACTTAAATGTTTTAGTCCTCATACAGCTTTAACACTTTTCTATACAATTTCACAATTTTAAATTGCAATACTTTTCTAATTTGAACGTTTTAAAAGTTTTATACTTGAGATTTCTCAATGTTCATTTCTAAAAAAATTGTAATAAATGATTTTTCATTTTCAGTGCCTCAGCTTAAGCCATTGAATTATTAAAAATTGAGATGCACTGTAATCTTTTTCACATCACAATCATTTTTTTCTACAGAAGTAAATTCTTCGCCAGTGAACTATGGAGGAAGTCCGTCACGGATACTATATCAGCCCCCTGACGAAGATGAGAATACTATAATTATCCCTAGTAGAGGCAGGCATATTGCGGTGGTTCGCAAGACATTTGGCGGTATTAGTCTATCAAAGAGATGCATACTTCTAAATGAGCGAGGTCTACCTACACCTCGTGGTATTCCGACTCTCAAGAATAAAGGAAATGAAAACTTTGCAACCCATTCTCTTTACGAGAAAGGCATAAAGTATTGTGTTGTATATGTAACAGAACGTGAAGAAATTTTGGGAGTTAAGGTTCCACCTACTGAACAGGCGGCGAGTTCTCAAACATTTGACGGTAAATGAATATGGCATAATTTTCTCGGTGTACGTAGAACCTAAATGGGGAGTCTATCAGCCCCAAGGTTGGACTAACTATTTTAGTAACTGTTTAGAAAAAAACCAAATTGGATAAATAAGTCATTTTTTTGTACGAATTAATAATAAAAATTTTATATTTTATTTATCAAAAATCAAAGTCTAAGTCATTCAGTTTAAAATGAAAAAATTTAATATTTTAGGCACTGGTGAGTTTTTCTTGCGCAGTTCTAAATTTTTAAAATATAAAATTATTGTCTATTCAAAAAACATTCGAAAGTACAAATATCTTAAAGTTTTCTATTTTTTATGCCAAAAAGTAGCAAATTCCATATTTTCATATTAAAAATTAAACTATTTTGTAAAAAGTTTGTCTTGCTGCATTTAAATCTAATCTATTCAGTTGATGATTGAGCTATTTGGTTGGAAATGTCTTTTTTAAACTGAAAATGTAACTATTCAATTTTTGGTTTAAAATTAACGTTTGTACTTTAAAAGTAATTTCTATAGTTCAAAATTCTTTTTTTCTAGTTGTTGTCCTTTTAGTATAAAATTAATCTTTTTTATTAAAAAGTCATCTTTTCGGAAGAAAATGTAAATATTTCATTTTTGGTTCCTAACACAGCTCCGCCAAAAAATCTGCAACCAGAACTAAGCCACTATACCCATACTTTTTTGGGGTCGCTAAATCTGAATCCGGGGTAAATTTGACCAAATCAGATCAGGTTCAAGGTCAGCTGAGAGTCAAAATGAAGAAAACCATTAGATCGGAGACAACCAATGGATCGGAGAAAACCTCTACCGTCAGACGTTTTTGGGGTTCCTGGATCAGAATCCGGGCTCAGATTGACCCCATCAGGTCATGATCAAGGGCAAGTGAAGAAAAAAGTTAAGAAAACCATGGAATTGGAGAAAACCTCTACTTTTAGACGATGTTAGGGTCGCTGAATCTGAATCCGAGGTCAGTTCGACCCCATAAGTACGATTCCATGGTTTTCTCAATTTTTACATTGGGATGACCTTCATCCAGACATGATGAGGTAAAAATGACCCCGGATTGGGTTTAAGTGACCCTGAAAACGTCTTAAAGGAGTGGTTCACGCCGATTTAATGGATTTTTTTCTTATTTTGACCTTCGCCTGACCTTGATCCTGAGCAGTCGGGGTTAAAATGACCCTGAATCCTCAGATCCAATGCTTTTCTCAGATAAAACGGTTTTCTTCATTTTAACCTTCAATTGACCTTGATCCTGACCTGATGGGTCTAAACTGATTCTGCATTCAAATTCAGCTTTCTCAAAAATGTTTGGGTGTGGGGTTTTAGCTCGGGTTGCAGAACCTTTTTTGTGGGTTTTTAGAACTTTAACGAGAAGCTCAATTTAGTTGAAATATTCAAGGGATTTCAAATAATTTCTTTTATTGTTTTTAGGAGATTTTAAAAGACCTCTAACATTTTAAGTGATTTAAAACCATTTATATGGTTTGCAAAGACTTTAAGATACTTTTGGAAAAATTGGGAAAATAAGTGAAATTAAATTCCAGAGAAATTGTAGCGATTGCATCGATTTCTAGGGATTTTCAAGATTTCTAGGGATATAAATGGTTCCTTTTATACAGATATTTAATTTAAAAAATTCAATTTAATTTATTTTTAAGGGATTCAAAATTATTCCTACTTCTTTTAATGGCGTTTTCCTATTTTCAAAAGAAACATTTAAAGGGAATTTTGAGGTATTGGGAAGGATTTCCAGAGATTGAGAAAAATCTCATGTAATTTAAAAGAATTTTGTATGATTTTTAAAGAAACAAAGAAAACATATTGAATTAAATTCCAAGGGATAACTCCAAGGACTTTAAAGGATTTCAAAATTTCTAGATATCTGAATTATTTTTTAGAGGACTTTATTGCACAAATTTCATTTAATTTATATCCAAGAGATTTCAAATGATTTCTAGACATTTAGATTTTGGACAATGAAATTTTACGTAATTCCTGTTAATTCCAAAGATTTTAAGGGGTTTTAATGTAGTTTTAAGCATTTTACAAGATTCAAAGAATTTGATTAAATTTAAAAGAAATTTTAAAGGATTTCAAGGGTTTCAAATAATTTTAACGGGGGGTTTAGGTGAATTTTAATAAATAAGTTTAAATTAATTGATATTCAAGAAAGTTCAAATGATTTCTATTTATTTTATAGGTTTCTAAGGATTTTCAAGATTTTTATTTTTAAGTTTTCAAGAGTTTTTAGCGTATTTTCCAAGAGCTTTAGGGAACAAATTAAATTTTATTTCCAGGGACTTTAACAGTGTCAAATAGTAGCAAGGAATGAACAAATTTGAAAGGATCTTACTGATTTTATGTAATTTGAAAATCTTGCTAAGAAGTACCAGAGATCTAAGGGATGTTATAGAACCTTTAAGTCTTCTAATATTTTTAGGCGATTTTAAAAAGTTTTGCAGATTACTAACTATTTTAAAGATAGTTTATCTAGTTTTTACATTAATTCTTATAATAGTTTTATACCATTGATTGTTATATTGATTGGTGATTATCTTATAATCGTTTTCTGTATAATGATTTTTTGTAATGGGTTTCCTATAATTGCTACAAAATGGTAGGCCTATAACCCTAGGTTTATTTTGCTATAATATTATTTCGTAAGGATCATACAATTTTATTTAATCTCTATGAAATATATAATAATATACTTGAAATCTATCAAATCTATGAGATCTTGAACAGTTCCATGTGATATATTTCATTTACGTATGAACAGTCTTTTTCAATCCCTTGCTATCTTGCAATCTATTATGATTCAAGCCTAAGTTTAACATGGATTTAAACATGTTGTAAATCTCTTGAAAAATGATTGTTTATCTTCTTAATATTTTAAACCTATATTTTCTTTTCAAGGTGATCCAAGTCTTCTTAATCCTAACTCAACAACATATTATATCACGCATAGTGGCTTCCACTTCGCAGTGACTCATGTTCCTCATCAAGTATTTATACCGAAGATGATAACGTATTTTCCAAAGAATAAAAAAAGTTACACGTTATATTATAGTAACAAATATTGGGTTCAAGCCATGGCGATGAAGTTTAGTGGCTTACGCTTTTTTGCGATATGCAAAACTAGAGACGAGCGTTCTCCTGTTGAAACGATAGTATGTTTATCAGCTAATTTCCATTTTGAGGACATTCCTTCAGTGATCATAAAAAACCTCCCTGAACATTGGGTGGAACAGTTGCGCACTTTCAATCTGAGCCCAAGATAAAAAAAAGGATCCATTTTTTGCAGAGCATTTTGCTTCAACGGTCATTGGACTCTTGAGATCATAATGATCTGTCCATTTGAATCAATTTTGTTCTTATTTTTTGGTTCATTTAGCAGACTAAACATCATGGCCGCCAATTTTCAGCACTGATGTCATAACGACATAACCTAAAAAATGTATCTAACCGCACACAAGTGACAATTACACTTAACAAGTGATATTTTCTAATATCGGATTTCTTTAATTTTTTATCTTTTCAAGTACACGGTACGATCAGAAGCCATAAGAAGCTTAAATATGAGCTAAATTATTCTAGGAACGTCATCCATTTTGGTTTAACTTCATACATAATCCCGAATCTGATCATTGTGATCTCAAAAGTTGATCGTTCATTCCGGCTGATCAAAATGCGTTGATTTCGGTATCAATTTTGTTGAATGTCAAAATGATATTGATTTCGGTATCAGTTTGAACATTTTTTTTACTGCAGATTCAGGATAATGTAAGTTGCTAAATAAAATCATAATAAAGCGAATATTGGTCTTGCTTAATTATAATATAATTTTAAGGTTGTTTTCTAAAATTCAACTTTTTCCCCTATTCTCGAAAAATTTCCTCTGTCCGCGTTTCTTTCTAAATATACCTCATTTGTAAATAGAATTTGTTGTTCGTCTTACAACTACAAAATCGTATTATTCAAAAATAAAATACACTGAGATGCCGCTTTACCGGATCTCGAAATACCAGATAAGGTGGTCTAATGGGGCGAGTGAGAGGCGCTTACAAGGTCAGCGGATTTGCGCAGTTTACGGTTCAGCACTATAAGAAGCCAGAAGTAGGAATAAGAAGAACGGTTCGGAGAAGCCATTGATGGCACCCCCGAAACGCCCAGTAAATCGGGATCCCATTATATGCTACTGTGAGCAATGTAACTTTTCGAAGTATGTCAAAAAAAAAACTTATCGAACTTAGATTTTGTTTTTTATTGGCTAGCTCTTCAGGGACAAACCTGGACCAGATCAGACTGTCAAGGAGATGAAAAAAAGTCTTGCTTTGAAATAGTGAATTTCTTTTTTCAATATAAAATAAATCCAATATTTTTTAATTTTAATAAAGTAATTTTGATGTATATTTATTGATTGCTTTTTACTTTTTGTTTCAGGTAAGTTCCGGCTGTGATCAAGTATTTCAAAGAAGATTAAGTCAAATAATTAGAACGCACTCTATAAAGGTCTTTGAGTCTCATAAAGCAAATTTTTGTTGCCTAACATATAGGATTTTTCAATTTGATACATTGAAGAGTTTAAGTAAAAGTCAAATATAAACTTGATTAGAAACGTCTTTCATGCACAAGTTCCAAAACGAGCTAATTGCTAAATTCATGATGTTTTCAAATTAAAATATTAATCAAGGAGGTAGGTTTGCGTATTTAAGCAACGACTAGCAAATGCATTCGCAAAGGGACTGCTTAGTCGCGAGTGAAGTAAGGTAAGTGGGATTATAATTTTACAATAATGCTTATTTTTTCATTTCTGAATCATTAACATTATTCATCGTAGGCCTCGGATTGTACATTTTCGACTTTTTCCGTCTTTTTCAAAAAGAATACATCAAAATTCTACTATTTTAATTTGTAGCGCTTAATGGTTGAACACTTAGAAATTTTAAACGCCTGAAATGAATTAATTTTAAATTCAATTACTAAAAAATGAACGAATTCATACTTTAGTCGTGCTTTTTAAAGTAAATTTTCTAATGAATGTCTCAATCTTCATTGTATTTTAAATTAAATGTCGTTCGAAAATGAATTTTCTGAAATTGAAAGAATTTTAAGCTACGCTGTTTTCTTTAATCAAGAATCAACAATTCTAAATGAAATAATTCATACTTTATAAATAAATTTTTTTTTTAAGTTCTCTGTGTTTAAAATAGTTCCAGTTAGAAATCATTTTCCGTTTAAGAAGCATTTAAATAAAATAAATACAGTTTAAAAGCTATCTTAGTAGATCAGGAATTGAGATTGCTACCACAAGGAAACAAGTTTCATCAAAGATTAAATTAAATTTAATTTAAGATTACATTTTCGGAATTCGTTGTCAATGACACTTTTGTGGTTCGATGATGCCTTCGCATCAAAACGGTTTTTATAATTTACGTAACAAATTCTCTAAGACAGTCAATTTTTTTCCCTAAAGCGATTCTAACTTTACGGTCTCGAAAAGTTAGGGGAAGTGAATTTATAACATTTATCTATAGATAAATAGGATATTATCTATAGATGAAATCAGAATTGGAAAGTTTTTAAGAATAACAAAAACAAAATAGCACTTGACGTTATTTATATAAGAAGCTTTCGATCTTCCAATTTTTTTCTGTTCTATTGTTTTTTAAATAGAAACTAGCAATTATATAGTCAACTTTGAAAAAACAGTCTGCCTTGAATAAGGATTATTTTCTATTACCACATGAAAAGTCTAGACGATTTTGTCTTGAAAAGAGTAATATTTTAATAACAATTCCTAGAGAGAAGATTTCATTCCATCGGAAGATTTATTTTTGTTTCAAGAGATCTAACCTCGCGATAGAAAAAAGTGCCAGAGTTGAAACTGTTTTTGTTTTGCTTAAAGATACTAAAAATAGTTTCATACATTTTTTTGTTAATAAATAATGAAATGGATAAACACAAGATTCAAAAAGACTAACTGGGATATCGAAAACATCACCTAAGATATTCGTGATCCATATGGAAATTTAAGCGGCAATTGCATTAACCACGATTCTAAGAGAATACTTTTATAAATAGTAAAGCATTGTTTAAACAGTTCTTTTCAGTGAGTAAATATAAATATTGTTTTGAATTAACTAAATAGTTGAAAGAAAGGTTAAAAATATAAAAAAAACCTCGACATTCTGACTATATTTTATGAGAAAATTGCTAGAAACAATAATAAATTGTTACAAAAATTGTAATTCAACATCTTATTTATTATCAGTAGAAAGTAGTGTTTAGCGCAAAAAAAAACTAACAATACACAATTTTTTACTAATGGGTTTTTTAGGGTCCCTATAAAGCAGACCTGAGGGGGTTTACTTTAAAAAGTGTTTTTACCTGTATTTTGTGAATAATTGTGAAGATAGATTTAGAGGTTAAACATAATATTAACTGCTCTGACTGGCTTTGAAGGTATTTCATCGCGTCTTCCACGTTGTATACACACATTCGTAATCATGATATTTCTAAAGGTTTTTCGTCTTATCACACGTATGAAGAAGTGGACGGGTTTTAGTATTATAGAGGTTGTCCAAAAAGTCCCGGGACAGCTAAATAAATCCTCAAGTACCATTTTTTTGGAGAAGGTTGCGGTCATTGTTGAAGTAACTTTCAACCAGGAATCCAGCGGTGATCATAATTTTGACCTTGACCATGACCTTCATGGTTATTTCAGGGTCACCTTTTTTTTTTTTTTTAAATAGAATGGCCCATTTTTGACATTGGCAATCGAAAGTGCGGAACATGTTACGTTAAAAGGTGTAGTCAGGTCATAGGTAAGGTCTGGTCTTGTTGGACGTATCAAGGTCATTCAAACTTTAATATGGTCTGAACATTTTTTCGCAGGTTAGCTTGTGAAAATCATACTCATACCCTACTTATTTACTTAAACAATGTACATTAAATAGTGATCATCGAGTGACTTTGACCATGACCATCAAGTTCACCCATGGTTTTTTAATTGAAACGACTCTGTTTGACATTGGAAATCGAAAGAAGGGAAAATTTTACATCAAAGGGTGACCTTGATATGATCATGATGGTCATGACCAAGGTCACTCGATGGTCACTATTTAATGTACATGGTTTTAGTAATTAGGGTAAGATGCTGATTTTCATAAGCTAGCTTGCGAAAAAATGATCAGACTATATACGCTCCTCAAGGTCACACCTTACCTATGGCATGACTACACCTTTTATCGTAAAATGTTTCGCTCTTTCGATTGCACTTGTCAAAAATGGGCTATTTCCCTTGAAAATATAAAGGTGACCTTGAAATAACTATGAAAGTCATGGTCAAGGTCAAAACTAAGGTCAACACTGAATTTCTTGTTGAAAGTTACGTCAAGAATGCCCTTAAACTTCTCTAAAAAAATTGTACCTAATGATTTATTTGGCTGTCCGGGGACTGTTTGGATACCCTGTATGGCATTGAATATGTTTTGAATGTGAATGTGAATATTTCTCGTTTACTGTTAACGAAATCATTGAAGAAAACATAATCAACCTCATCGGGAATCTGCTCCTTGCAATTGAATTTTTCGTTCACTTTTGTGTTAAGTCTGCTTTATTTAGTGTATTTCGTAATGTAAATATATGAAATATCACATATGCTCAAAATAAAAAATGTTGATGCAGGAAAGCTGTAGTCTGAATGTTGGCAAAGTTGTATTTGTACTTGCGTTAGGGAAGTGCGCTTATGGATGATACACCATGGAAAGAACTAAATGTAATCTTTACAGGAATTCCAGAGCAATCTTTACTTGCAGCACCAATTAACTTAACGTCTTAAAAATTACCCACCACATGAAAAATGTTTATTATGTCATACCGGGTGCGGAGCTGAAGGAAGAAGGTTCGGCATTATTGGGATTACTGCAGAAGTATAGGGTAAAGTGGGGTGATGTGAACCTTGTTTTTAAGAAGTCCAATATAAGCGTCAAGTATTTTTTTCCAACATCTGTTGTCTATATCCCTTAAAGAGAGAGCCATAGAACATTTTAGTACAGTCTGACTTACAAAATTTGCATTCTTTATTACATAGCCTTTTAAAAACTAAAGGTGAAAGTATCGACAACAGTAATTTGACCATTGTGAATTCTCTTTTGTTAAAGCTCCTTCGGATTTAACGAACACATTTTCATCACTTAACTCGTGCTTTGCACTTGACTTTATCCAAGAAATTTGAAATCATTCCCTTAAATGTATATTATTTTAATTCGTAACTTGCATTGGGATCTCGTGACCTTTGGGTGGACGGAGCGACTGAATCACGACTTGCTAGACTGGTACGATGCGAGTGTGGCCCGTGAACGGGGTTACATGGCACGGCTGCATGCTCTGTGGTGCGAGCAACACCCGGAGCTATCGCACTTTTCGCAGCAACGTCTG
>NC_046666.1:52599600-52600784 GCF_010883055.1 Belonocnema kinseyi
AAAATACATTTTTGAAACTGACAATTAATCTATACCATTTTTGGTTAAAAAATCATGTATTTTGTTAACAATTCGTCTTTTTTTATAGAAATTAAATTGCTTTATGGAAAATTTACACTTTTTGATTAAAAATTACATTTTTCGGTTGAATTATCAACTGTAAATATTTTTTGGTTGCAAATTTAACTATTTGCATTTAAATTAGGTTAAAAATTCAGCTTTTTGTAGATAATGCTCTTTTTGACTTTAAAATTTAAAAATTTATTAAAATTAAATTGACCTTTTTTAGTAGAAATTTAATCTTTTTGGTTAAAAATGTATCATTTTTGGTCGAAAATGCAATTGTTTGGTTAAAATATGATCTGTACATCTTCTTGGGTTTAAAAGTAAATTATTTCACTAAAAGTTGAACTACTTTGTAAAAAAAAGTCTTTTTTTTAACAAGGTTTTATAATTGTAGTTGAAATTTTAACTATTTGGTTGAAAGTTTAACTCTTTGATTCAAAACTCACATTTTCCGCTTAAGAAATTCAACTTTTGGTAGATAATTCGTCTTTTTGACTTTAAAATTAAATAATTTTGTTGAAAATGCATGTATTTTGTTTGAAATTTGTCTTTTTTTGTAGATCATTAATTTTCTTGGTCGAAAATTCACCATTTCCCTTGAAAATTTAACAATTTCGTTGAAAATTCGTTTTTTTTTTCGTTGTTCAATTCAATTTTTTATCACAGCTTTTATCTGGAAATTGAACTATTCCATTTTTGGTTAAACTGTATCCTGTAAATCGTATTAGTTAAAACACCAATTATTTGTTAGAAAATTAATTTATTTGTTTTCGATTATGACTTGAAATATTATTTCAGTCTAAATTTGTTTATTTTTAACCCATTCAATTTGAAATTTTTTAATTAAAAACAGAAAATTTCGTTAATTATCAACAATATTTAACCGTTCATTTAAAACAATCCATTACAAACAACTGTTAAAAACTACAAATTTGAACAGAATGGTTCGAAATAGAATACCTTGAATTGTTAAATTTGTAATGAGCTGAATATAAAGTTTATACGCTACAACTTTTATTTAAAAAAAGATTCAGAATTAATTTAAAACTTGAAATTATTTCAAATAATTTGAAACACGATTTAGACTTTTGCAGGCTTAAAAAAATAATAAGCTTTTT
>NC_046666.1:52600884-52619931 GCF_010883055.1 Belonocnema kinseyi
GTTCTTCTTGACTTCGAGAAGCGAACCATGTTCGTTATCGAATTTTCGGCACCAGCTGACAAAAACATCATAGCCAAGGAGAATGAAAAGAAAGAGAGGCATTTTTTATATGCATTATTATATTTGAGAATATCTTAAATACTGTGAAAATCTTACATGAAAAAATGTAAATTTTAGATTTTTCATTATTTTGTATGCTGTCAAAATTTGAATTTTGGATTTATCAAGAAAATTTGAAAAGTTGTTATGATAATGTTCTGGGCATGTAGAAATCAAACCTTTTCTTGTCTTGCCCTTTTTCATATCGTCCGTTAATTGACTTAATCTTCGTGTGTTTTTTGGCATTTTGTAAATGCTATAATACTAATAATTTTTTATTTTATGAAAAAAGTTATGAGATAAATTGTTCGACTTTTTAAATACTGTAAATAACCGTACAGAGAATTCTTGAATTTTGAAAAAATGGTCTCAAAAAGATTCAAAAGGAACTCACTTTTTGAATTTTTATCCAGAAGGCCTGGCTAACGAACTTGACCTATAGTTTACGCCACTAAAAGAGTGTACCAAAGGCCAATCTAATAGAATTATTTTTTCAAAAGTTATCGTGCTAACAAACAGACAGACCGACAGACAGAAAAATTTGTAAAAAACCTATTTTTGAGATTCAGGGAGTCTCAAAACGTGGGAATTTGACAAAAACTGGGGAGGGGCGGGTTGCGAAATCTTACACATATCTAATACCTTCTCTGATTAGAATGTAAAAAAAAAAACATTAATAAAAAATTTTTGCTCTACTTCTGGTAAAAAAATGTTATCTATTTATTTTGGCCTAGCTTATATCAAGTTTCGAAAATTTTAATTTTTGTATTTTCAGAGTTTTTTTCATAAATAAAACAAGAACTACGTGTCCTATAAAAAAGTGATTAATAAGAAATTTGTAGATATTTTTGGGGTACAAAATGTTTGTGTCATCATTTTTTTTTCCTATCTTGCATAGTTTAACTGAAAAATTAAATTTTTATTTTTGATTAGATTTTGTGTTGGCAAAATTTGGATTTTTCGAAAAAATTCAAAAAGTTAATATGATAATCTTGTAGGGCTATCAAAAAGTAACATTTTTCTCTTCAAGTACTATGAACAACTTTTCACAGAATTTTTGAAGCATGAAAAAATGTGGACTCAAAAATTTTCAAAATGGGCTCAGTTTTAGTATTTTTATCCAGAATGTCTGACTAACGAACTTGGTGTTTAGCTTAAGATACTGAAAGAGTGTACTAAAAGCTAATCTAATAGATTAATTTTTTTCAAAAGTTCTCGTGTTCACAGTCAGACATAAAGGGAGACGTACAGACAGACATACAAACATACAGACAGACATACAAACATACAGACAGACAAATTCGTAAAAATCTGTTTTACGGATTCAGGAGTCTCAAAACGTGTACATTTGACAAAAAGTGGGGGGGGGTCAAATTTTACACAAATCTTATACCTTATCTGATGAGAATGTAAAAATGATTTATTTGTCATGAATAATTTGTGACAGTTCTGTTTTTAGTTTTGATCGTAAAAAAATAGCATCAAAAACATGAAAGGTTAAATTTTTTGAAACCCTACACACGAGACGAAAAAGAAATGAAACGACAAAAGTTTTGATGAAAATGTGCCCACGCAGCGGGCAGATTATTTTCACTGTTAATTATGTTTTTCATTATTAAAGCGAAAACTACGCAATCTATCAAAAAGTAATTGTTAAAAAATGTGTAGATCTTTTTCAACTGCACATTCTTTATGCACTGATCTCTTACCGTATTTTGCATAGTTTGGCCGAAAAATGTTATTTTTGGATTTTTCATTATTTTGTATGCTGTCAAAATTTGAATTTTGGATTTTTCAAGAAAATTCAAAAAGCTGTTATGATAATTTTGTAGGGCATTCAAAAAGCAACATTTTTTTATTTTTACTTTTTTAATATCCTGCGTTATTTAGATTAAAATGTTCATTTTCGTCTGTTTTTTGGAGTTTTGCAAATGCTATAACTCTAGTAATTTTTGATTTTTCGAAAAAACTCATTGGGATAAATTGTTATACTTTTTAAATACTATGAATAAACGTACAGAGAATTTTTGAATTTTTAAAAAAATGGTCTCAAAAATATTCAAAATGTGCCCACTTTTTGAAGTTTTATCCAAAGTGGCTGACTAACGAACTTGACCTTTAGTTTAGGGCACTAAACGAGTGTAACAAAGGGCAATCTAATAGATTAATTTTTTCATAAGTCATCGTGTTCATAGACTGACAAAAAGGCAGCCATACATACAGCTTACATACATACATACATACATACATACATACATACATACATACAGACATATAGACAGACATTCGTAAAAACCTGTTTTTCGGATTCAGAGGGTCTCATAACGTGGACATTCGACAAAAACTGGGAGGGGGGGGGGGTTAAATTTTACATAAATCTGATACCTTCTCTGATGAGAATGTAACAATAAATCTGCACATTTAAAAAATAAGAAACGATAAAATAGCGCTATCTGATAAGTTTCCATTACCCCACCAAGAATGTTTTACATCCCTCAACGAAATCAGCATTATGCATATAGTTACCTTTAACAAGCGACGAAAATTAACCCAAGATAACGTCTTTTTTGAGCACGCATGTCAAAAATTTCGGGGAATATTTTTTTGGCCCTTTCTAGTGTCAAGACTGGAAAAGCTTTGCGTACTCGAGCTACTCACGACAAAAACGTTAAACACATAAGTAACAAGTAGCGCTATTATGCTTAAGCGGATGTCGATTTTAAATAGGAAAAGTCGGCGTGGTTCACGTAACTCCGCGGTTCACCCCCCCCCCCTCCAACTTTACCCTATTTATTTACATTTTCTCAGAAGTATCACGATTTCAATATTAATAAAGGCATTTTTAAAACAGGAAATATTGTTGATTAAAACAAAAATTTAATACATTTAAAAATTGTTTCTTTAACAGATTTGATGTTTTTTTGGTCTTTTTTGTAACGCTGTCAATGAATTTTCAACTACCTAAAAATTTCTAACGTCAAAAAATGTTTATGGCAACAATTATTGAAAAATAATTAAACACTACAATGTAACCCTTCAGTAGCCCTCCCTTCTACAGCCCTTCCGAGAATTGACGCCGTGCCGCATGTATGTGTAACAGGAGCTGCGCAGGGTACGCGGAGTCCGTGGGGTCTGCGGTTGTCACTCAGACGAGCACTCAGGCGTGAACAAACAAAAGCGGAGCGGGCTATAATGAGTTCGCTCCCGCCCACCGTCAACCCCAAAACAGGCGCTATAGAAGAGTTTCACTGTATTTAAAAATTATTACGTTTCTGATCAAAGATTGTTTCTTTCTAAATCAAAGAATAGATATTTCT
The DNA here is from genome assembly GCF_010883055.1 of Belonocnema kinseyi. Classification (NCBI taxonomy): domain Eukaryota; kingdom Metazoa; phylum Arthropoda; class Insecta; order Hymenoptera; family Cynipidae; genus Belonocnema; species Belonocnema kinseyi. Next base: position 52,604,301 of record NC_046666.1, read on the forward strand.
CCTATTTTTCCCTATTTTCATATACGAAATTTCCCATTTTTAACCCTTTTGCGCTGTGATTCTTGTTTATTCGATTTTTTCTAGAAATATAATTTTTAAAGATATTCTCCTTTAAATAGTAAAATAAAAAAGGATTCAATCCCCAGAAGGAGTCAATTCGTGCCAATACACCTGCTTCGCCCTTTTTCCCTAAACGTCTGTGTACATCTCTCTATCTCTCTCTCTCTGCACTAAAACAACATAGCAAAAAATGTGTTCAAAATGATACCGAAATCAATATCATTTCGATCGGCCGGAGTGAATAATTTACTCTTGAGATCATAATGATATGATTCAGGATCATGTGTGAAGTCAAACCAGGATGGCTGAAGTTCTTAGAGTACTTTATCTTATATGCAAGCTTTTTATGGTTTCTGAACGTTCAGTGTACTTAAAAAGTTAAAAAAGAACGAAATCTGATATTAGAAAATATAACATGCAAAGTTTAGTTGTCACTTCAAACCAAAAAATAAAATCATATTGATCCGAATGGACTGATCATTATGATCTCGAGAGTCAAATGATCGATGGATCGAAATTCTTTGTAACAAAATTAATTCTTTTTTTACTGTGAACGCGATGACTTTCGATGGAATTTTTAAATTAAAATGTCCTTTGTTATACATTTTTGTGTTCCAAATAGACAGGCAAAGTTCTTTCGACAACCTCCTGCCATAAAAGTTCGTTATTTTAAACACTGAAAATATAAATATAAAAATGCACCTGAAGTTGTGAACGTTCAAACGAACGAAATATATTCAGAACTTCAAGCAGAACTTCAAGCACATAATGTAAAAATAAAAAAATCAACTCCCTTATGAAATTGCCCCATATGCGATAGTCTGCGAACAAAATTATTATTTTGAAGTAGTATTATAGAGGCAGGAATATTGAAGGTTCCACCAACTGATCAGGCGGCGAGTCCTGATCGATATCACGGTAAACGAATATGGCATAAGGTTTTTGGTGTAACCGGAACCTAAAAAGTGTGCTTACCAGCTTCTAGGTATGGCTAACTGTTCTAGTAAAAGTACAACAAAAATTTAATTCGGATAAATTAATGATTTATTTTTAAAGTGATCATTTCTGATGGCACGATGTGAAATTACATAATTGGGTGACGCTTGGACGGTGACGCTTGGACGGTGACGCTTCCAGGGTAATTTTCGAGAATTTTAATGATAAGCTTAAATTAAATTAAATATTTGAGGAATGATGAATAATTTCTACTCCTTTTATTGAATTCTTAGGATTTCCAAAGACATTTTTTTAACGGACTTCAGGGGGTTTTAATATATATCAGGAGATTTCAAAAATTTTAAGCGATTTAAAAAAACTTTGTAGGGTCTCCAAAGATTTTAAGAGAGTTCTAGAGAAATTGGTAAAGTAATTTCTGAAATTAAACGCAAGGGGATTCGCAACGAGTCCCAAGAGTTCTAAGGATGTCAAATCTTTCCAAGGATGTAAAAGGTCGATTTCCAAGATTTCTCTAGATTTGAACTATTCACGAAGAATCGGGAGAAATTTTCACCGGGAAAAAGCTGAGATAAAGCCAGGAGAAAAATATTATAACGGGAGATTTCCCGTAATTTATAATTCGCGCATTTTGTAATTCTAGAAAGTTTCTTACTAGAAATTATATAATTTTCAAACTGTTTAGTATACTTAATCTTCAATGGTTAACAATATTTTCGCAGTATTTAAAATTCTTCAATTTCGAATAGTGAAAATGACAGTGAATTTTGATTTTACAGAATCGTATCTTTTATTTTAAAAAATCACTTAAGTCGGTTTAAATATTACTTGATTAAACTTAAAATTGTAGTTTTGAATGTGCAATTCTAAAACAGTTTAATCTTTGAGGCCTTGAAACTAAAGTTTTTTCTTTAATTAAATTTTATTCATTTTGGAAGTATCGAATTTTAAATGTTACAATATTGTTCCTTTCAATTCAAATATTCAAACCTGTGCAGGAATTTCCCCGGTTGGCCCTACTACAACAAGGTTTCTGATCGGATCCCAGCTGGGCTACCCCTGGCTGGGTTTCATGGACAGCAAACGGTCGGGAGCCGGTTGGGCTACATTTTTCTCGAATCACCAAGTCGGGAGCTGGCCGGTGACTGGCCGGGCCAACCGTGGTTATATCTCATGTTCAGGATCCTACCAATTACTGGCCACGATATTTTTTTTGTAAAAATTACATCTTTTTTAAGATCTGTGATGTTATCAAAGCCGTAATTATGGATGCTAGATGAATTATTATTTAAAAAGTCAAATTTAAAGATTTATTAGATCAGTGAAGCAGAAACGAGCTGTTTTAAATTATAAAAAAAACATTAATTTTTTTGAATGTTCTAACTTATTAAATAAAACTTATCGATTCTGTTATGTTCACTAGCAGAAACGTTACAATTTTCTCTTTTTTTAGGCAATGTTTAGCCTGTACACTTTCAAATTTACCGCCATGTATATTGCCTTCTGCGTCTGGCGACTGCGTAGACACTCAGTAATATTCATTTTCGCACTTCTAACGAGGATGTACATTGCACTCACGTCGCGTAACTTCCTCGAACTTTGCAAGTTAAATCGAGATCCGTAATTAAAATCAACCTTTTTTTAGTGAGTAGTTTGAAAATCCCACTTAGTTTGGAGATAAATATTATTTTTCTTTAAACTATACTGTTGTAAATACATTTTTTTTCGTTTTTCCTTCCTAACCTAAAATCACGACGTCGTTTCTATCGTGAAACAATTACTACGAGATTCTATCATCAGTGGCCGAAATTCTACTCCAATTTCCTTCCGAGAATTGGTCAACTTCTTTTGACCTTTAAAGTTCAGCGTATTATTTATGATGAGCCTTAAAAAACAAAATAAGTTACTAATTTCTCGCCTGAGGCAACATTTTTTAACCGCTTTTTGGTCGGATTACCCGCCCGGATTCCGGCGGGTATTCAAGCCGGGATCCGAACAGTTCACCGTGACATTTTTAGTTGGATCCGGCCGGGTTCCCCGACCAGCGCCCGGCATAAGCCGGGCCTATCCGGCCGAGACCCACCCGGATTCCTGATTGGATTCCTACACGGGAAGTTTAAGGACAATTTCGCTATTAAATAATTCAAAATGTCATATCAAAAGCCTTGATAATCAGTTTTGATTTTAATAAATTGAGATGTAAATATAAAACAATTTCTTAATGAAAAGCTTAAAATTGTACAATTAAGATAAAATGGAATCACAGCGTAGTAATATTTTTTTTTATTGTATTGAAGATTGAAACAACTAAATCATTTCAAATTGAAAAATATTTTATTCGAAAATTTCTAGAATGAATAATGATTCTAAAGGAAGATTTGAAATTTTAAAATTTTAAAATTGAGTTTGAATTAAAAAAAGATGAAAATTAAAGTTTTTAATATTTTAAATTTTTCCCGTTTCGTAGGTTTTAATTTTACAATTGAAATTGAATTTGTTGGACTTTGGAAAGTATTGTTAGCAATTTGAAAATTATTAATTTGTAAGTAATTTAAACTTCAAATAATTAAAATTTTAAAGGATATGGATATAAAATGTATGGTAGTATTTACTTTAAAATAGACAAAGTGGATTCGCCCTTGGCTCATTTTATACAGAACTTCGAGAGCGATCGACCTCTTTGAGGAAATTTTTTTTAACGCTAGTGCAATTAAAATTAAGAAAACATAAGCGGTACTCAAAAAAGAGGAGTGCGAAAACTTTTAGCCGCCCCTGTTTTACATTCTCATTCTACTGAGAAGGTACTGGTTTTATGTAAAATGTCCATTTGTCAGCTTTTGTCAAATCTTTGCTTCGGCCCACTTTTTAAAGGCCTACACAGAAAATAATAAGAGTTATAGCATTTTCAAAATAAAGAAAGAAAAAAATAAAATGAATATTTCAAGTCATACAACGTATGCTATCAAAGAAAGTCAAGAGAAGAAAAACATTGATTTTTAAAAGCCGTACAAGATTATCAAAACAATTTTCTAAATTTTGTCGAAAATTTGAACATTCAAATTTTGATCGTATAAAAAATAATGAAAAATAAAAAAATTCAATTTTGCAGTCAAACTATGCAAGATACGAAAAAAAGAATCATCTAAAATTGTGCTTACTAAAAGATTTACAAATTTATCATTAATTACTTTTCGATAGGACACGTCGTTTTTGTTCTTAGTCGTAGAAAACAACATTAAACATTAAAAATTAAATTTTTGGACTAACAACACCAGCTACGATAAAGAATAAGACCAAAAGTTGCTTATCCAAAAAAGAGCTACAAGTTTTTAATAAGTATTTTTTGATAGGATGCTAATTTTTTGTTTTATTCGTAAAAAGCAACAAATAGAAAAATTAAATCTTTGGACAAATGGCACAGGCTATGAAAAAAATAAATAGAAAAAAGTTGCATGACCAAAAAATAGCGAAAACTCATTTAAATTTGTCGTGCATAATTTTTGATAGGATACATACTTTTTGTTTTAATCGTTAAAAAAAACATTCAAAATAAAAAAATTAATTTTTTTGAAAAACGACATAAGGTACGAACTTAAATTAGCAGACAAACGTTGTTTGCCCAAAAACGATCTATACATTTTTTAATAATCATTTTTAGGTAGGACGAGTAGATATTCTTTCAATCGTAAAAATAAGTTTAAAAATAACAAAATTAAATTGTCGAAAACGTGACAAAAGAGACGAAAAAAATTAAAAGATAAAAGTTGTTCAACGAAAAAGTATTTACAAGTTTTTTATAAAGTCTGTTTATAAAAATATGTTAAAAATAAGAGATAAACTTTTGGAAAAAGGACACAAGATACAATAACATTTTATTCAACAACATTTTTCACCGAAATTATATCTACATTGAATAAAAAAAATTAAATTTATTCTTTATTAATAATAATTTTAATTTTAATAGAATACCCATTTTTTGAATCATAGAAATATGACAATGCAAATACTTTTGTTCCTATGCTGATGCATATTATGAATGTTAATGATATATATCTTTCAGGGTGGCTGAGAATAAAATGTAATGCAAAATAAGAAACATATATCAAAGTAATTATTAAAAATAGTATAATTTATTTATTTTGCAATGTCTGGATAAACAGCCCCAGACCGAGGTACATAAATAAGTATAATTTACATTTGATATAATAGAGTTTAACATAATATAGAAAAGTTAACATTTTTGACAAAATCGAGTGCGAAGCATGAGATATGTAATGAGAATGTGTTCGCTAAAGCAGAAGGAGCTTTAAGAAAAGAGAATTCACAATCACCAAATAAAAGTTGTCGATGCTTTCAACTTTGATTTTAACAGACTTGCGCTCAAATGTGGGGTAAATACAAAGAACGAGCACGTAGCGCGAGATGAATACATTATCTACACTGAAAGAAATAATTCGACGATACATGCATAATTCTGGTTATTCCTACCATAATGTATTGCTCGCTCAACTACAGCGATAGGATTTGCCTACTTTACGTATACAATAATTACTGAAGAAATAACCGTGTGGAAATAATTGCGGGCAGACTGGAATTATTCGTTGCGCTCTTTGGACGCTATCTATACCTACTAGATAGAAAAAATTATTACGCAGTTCTATGTAGATCCACTAATGTCACTAGCCAGAATTTGACATCACATTAATATAAAAATTCCGTCTAAAATCTAGTTTGACTTTAGAAAGTACTTCTATTTGGACTTTGAAAAAGAAGGCATCATTTAAGAACTAATTAATAAAAGATAAAAAATTACATTTATTGCAGTACTCAAATCAAAGAAAATAGAAGAAATAAAGTTTTTCGTGCTGTCAGTGCTCTCTCATAGTGCAGATTTCTTAATTTAATTCATCACTGAGTATCGATTGATCCGACGCACTATACATTGTTTATTGATAAACTACTGAATGAATCACAAAGCTAATATAAAAAATTATTGTTGATTTGATTTAATGGAGGAATAGGCCCTAATGGTTTAAAAAATATGGAATTCTAGTATTTGTGGAGTAAACTGAGAATTCAATTTTGAGGTTAGTTTCTGGTTCCAAAATATTTACAATTAACATTTTCTTTCTTATCAATAATATTTAGAAATATTCTGCCAAAAAAGCACATACGAGCTATATTCAATTTTCTTACAGAAACCTGGAATTTGTTAATATTCTCAATATAGCTCATAGTGCTTTTATATCAGGAATGATTTAATTATAAAAATAAGTATTTAGTTTGCTATCTAGGTCGCATCTAGATCTACTAGATTGTACTAGATTCACTAGAACGCGTCAGTACAGTATAGCGCCATGAATTATTTCCACAGGGGTGTTACTGCTTCAGTCATATGTTCTAATAAATGATTCTGAACATAAGATGGCTGTAGTAGAACAAATTTGTACGGCTGCGTCATGGCGCGTCAGACAGAATTTTGCTGGGGTAAATCATCCATACGCACGGCTCTCAGTTGCACCTCCCATTGAGGAGACCTAAGCATACCGTTCAGATAGTCTAATGCTATGCATGCCTGATATAAAATACTAATGAGGATGCATCCTCCATACTGCGGTGGAGTTAAAATTAATTGAAAAATTCGATTTTTTTGTACTTTCGTTATTATTAATATAATTAAACTATAATTTCGTTAAAAAATATTTTTCAAAGGTAATAGGAAAAAATATAAACCGTGTTTGTTTTACATCGCGTTGAACTATTCAACGAAATGTGTCACAAAGTTCTATCAAATTTAAACGCCGGGGTGACGTACATGTTACATTTAACTCTTTGGTATATATTTATAAACGTCGGCAATTTGATTAATAGTGGTTACAAGTAAACTATAATTAACGTCGGTTTTTTCGAGAATAACGTACGGATAAAAATCATCGCTGGCCGAATTCATTTGAAATCAGGCGTAAAATAACGAAATTACATAAAAATCCTGACCTCTTGTATATATAAAATTCAAATATTATTCTGAAGATACAAAAATGTAACGTTGTCCCCCCAATTTGAAAAATCAAAATTTAAATCACGTGATCTTGAAGATCTTCAAATGCGCCGATATGCGCTATAGAGAAAAAATTTTGCTCAGAATTGATAATCGAGTTATCATCGATCAAAATGGGGGGGGGGGGACTGGAGTCTTTTTTCTAAACTAATTAACTTTTTTAAATTCATCATACCTATCTTTCATAACTTTAAGTGGGCTTAAATGCGCCACGAATAAAAAATTTTGCGCTAGCTAACTAACAAAGATATCATATTTTTGGGGGAGGGGGGCAGTGTAACGCAGGTGTTAAATCCTCAACAGTGATGTGCAATATAAAGTAAAGGACATGGATTCTTTCGTCTTCAAATACGCTCTTATGCGCCATAATTTTTTTTTAATTTTGAAAATTGCCCACTATCCAGAGGTAATAAAATTTTACGAATGATGACCAATAAAATAAAAAGTTTTCAATTCGCATTGATAAAGTGACTTTCCAATGGGGTTTCAAATACGCTCAGATGCGCCACTTTCAAAATTAATAAAAACAAGAATCAACTCCCCAATTAACGCTTACTAAATATAAACTACCCAATTACATCTCCACATAACTTAATTTGCAATATAAAAATTTATAATGATCTCTTCAGACAGAATTTCAGATGCTCTCATATGCGCCACTTTCAAAATTGACAAAAAAAACCATAATCAACCCCCTCATTACCACTTATTACGATCCACTATCCGATGATATATTTAAATAACTTAAACTGCAAAATAAAAATGTATGATGATTTTTTCATCTAGGATTTCAAATTCGCTCATATGCCCCACTTTCAAAATTAAAAAAAACCACAAACCACCCCCTAATTTCCAATTGTTATCGATCCACCACCCGGTGACATCTGTAAATAAATTAAATTGCAAAATAAATATTTATAATGATTTCTTCGTATATAATTTCAAATGCGCTCATACGCGCCACTTTCAATATTAAAAAAAACCATAAACAACCCCCTCATTTCCAATTTTTATCGATCCACCACCCGATCATATCCCCAAATAACTTAAATTGCAATATAAAAATGGATGATTCCTTCGTCTAGGATTTCAAATGCGCTCATATGCGCCATTTTCGAAATTAACAAAAAACCATATACAACCCCCTCACGACCATTTGTTACGATCCACTATTCAATGATGTCTCCAAATAACTGAAATTGTTAAATAAAAAGTTTAAATGATCTCTTTGTCTAGGATTTCAAATTCGGTCATTTGCGCCACTTTTGTAATTGACAAAAAACCATAATCAACCCCCTCATTACCACTTGTTACAATTCACTATCCGATTGTATCTCCAAATATGTAAAATTGCTATATAAAAATTTAGAATTGTGAGGGTAGTTGATTATGCTTTTTTTTCGATTTTAAAAATGGCAGATATGAGCGCATTTGAAATCCTATACGAAGATATCATTATAAATTTTTATGCTGCAATTTAAGTTATTAAGAAATATCATCGGATAGTGGATCGTAATGAGTGGAAATGAGGGGGTTCATTATGGCTTTTTGTCAATTTAGAAAGTGGCGCATATGAGCGCATTTGAAATCCTATACGAGGAGACAATTCTGAATTTTTATACTGCAATTTAATTTATTTTGAGATATTATCGAATAGTGAATCGTAACAAGTGGTAATAAGGGGGTTGATTATGGTTTTTTGTCAATTTCGAAATTGGGGCATATGAGCGTATTTGAAATCATATACGAAGAGATCATTATAAATTTTTATATCGCAATTTAATTTATTTAGAAATATCATCGGATAGTGGATCGTAACAAGTGGTAATGAGGGGGTTTATTATGTTTTTTTTTGTAAAGTTTCAAAAGTGGCGCATATGAGCGCATTTGAAATCCTATATGAATAGACAATAATAAATTTGTATATTTCAATTTTATTTATTTGGAGATTTCATCGGGTAGTGGATCGTTACAAATGGTTGTGTGGGGGTTGATTATGGTATTTTTGTCAATTTTGAAAGTAACGCATATGAGCACATTTGAAATTCTGTCTGAAGAGATTATTATAAATTTTTATTTTGCAATTTAGGTTATACGGAGATATTATTGGGTAGTTTATCGGTTGCAAGTGTTAATTGGGAGGTTGATTATTGTTTTTATTAATTTTTAAAGTGGCGCATCTGAGCGTATTTGAAACTCCACAGAAAAGTTACTTTATCAATGCTGATTGAAAACTTTTATTTCGTTAGACATTATTTGTAAAATTTGGTTACCTCCGTATAGTGGGCAATTTTCAAAATAAAAAAAAAAATTATGGCGCATATGAGCGCATTTGAAGACGAAAGAATCCATGTCCGTTACTTTATATTGCACATCACTGTTGAGTATTTAACACCTGTATTACACTGCCCCCCCCCCCCTCTAAAATATGATATCTTTGTTAGTTAGCTAGCGCAAAATTTTTTAGTGGTGGCGCATTTGAGCGCATTTGAAGTTATGAAAGATAGGTATGATGAATGTGAAAAAAATTTAATTAGTTTAGAAAAATGACGCAAGCCCCACTCCCCTTTTTGATCGCTTATAATTCGGTTATCAATGTGGCGCAACATTTTAGCTTCAAGGTGAATATTCGCGCATTTGAATCCCCATAGAAAACTCCCTTCCTCAATGCGGATTGTGAACTTTTAATTTGGGTGCTCACCACGTGGTAACATTTTGTTACCTTAATATCTTAGGCAATCTTAAAGATTTTCAAAAAAATTTGATGGCGCACATGAGCGCGTTTGAAACCCCATAGGAAACTTCCTTCTTCAATGCGGATTGTAAGCTTTTTAATTTGTTGGTCATCACTTCGTAAAATTTTGTTACCTCCATATCTTGGGAAATTTTCAAAATGTTCAAAAAAAATTATGGCGCATATGAGCGCATTTGAAGACGAAAGAATCCATGTCCTCAACTTTATATTGCACATCACTTTTGAGGATTTAAGACTTGTGTTACGCTGCCCTCCCCCTTCCAAAATATTAAATCTTTGTTAATTGGCTAGCGCAACATTTTTTAGGGTGGCGCATTTGAGGCGCAATTCAGTGGGCTATAGAAAACCCAAAAATTAAGAGTGGGGCAGGATGGTATAACTGACCTGAGTCGGCGCGCACCTCTCCGGCCCATCAATCTAACATAACATGCACATAACATGTTCTTTCAAATAGATAGTTGATAAAAGTATACGTTCAATACAGCCATGATACCGAGGCATAACATTCTTGTAACTATACTGTAATATTTTTATATTTTAATCATATATCTGATACTGCACTTTTCCCAACTATCATTTCAGTCAAACAAACTTGCCATGTCATATTAGGCTGGGTGATTTTCTTATACACATGTAATAAATCTCAAATTCGTATGGCTGAGACAGCACAATTTTCTTTCAAATTCAGTTAGAAATTCTCAAGGAAACTCGGATTGCCACTAGCTTCATTATAGGACTATAACCCTATACTTATTTTGCCATAATATTTTTTCGTAAGAGCTATATGATTTTATACAATCTCTATGAAATCTATAAAAATCTGTCTCGCTATCTATTTTAATTTAAGCCTAAGTAGAATTTGGGTTTAAACATGTTTTAAAATCTTTTAAAAATTAAGTGTTCATCTTTTAAAAATTGCAAGTATTTTCTTTTCAAGGTGAGCCAAGCCTTTCTAATCCTGATAAATCAAAATTTTATATCACTTATTTTGGCTTTGACTTCGAGGTACATCATGTTCCTGAGAAACCATTTTTACCGTTAGATGTAAAGCTTTTCCCTTAAAATGAAGATGACTATGCTTATGATTTAAGATATATTAACTCATTTCGGGTTAAACCCCTGCAGATCAATTTTGCTGGTATACGCTTTTTTGGAATATGTAGAACTGGAAATCCAGTTAATGATCCTGAAATAATTGCATGTGAAGCAGCTCATCTTCATCTCAAGGATATTCCTGTGTATCTTCAAATCCAGCTCCCTGAACATCTGCGAAAAGAGCTGCGAGCTTTCCAGCAAACCCGTCGCTCAGCTTAGCCATGCAAATGAATGTAAATTATGTATAATTTTTGAGATATAAATTCCGAAATAAAATCATAATTGACCAAGTATTAAGCTTACTTATTTATAGCGTAATGTTGAGCTTGCTTTGAAATTCTTGTTTTTCCCCTATTCTCGAAAAATTTTACTTGTCCTTTTTTTTTCGTTCATTCAATGAACGGATCAAATCGAGATTTGGCACAGTTTTTTTAGGTCTTAAAAAAAAGAACGTGTTTGTGAATCAGTGATTTGGGATACAAAATTTGAGAAGTTAGAGCTTTTTCAAAAACTGCAGAACCATTTTTGACGATTTAAAAATTTGTTTCACGGATATTCGTAGTACTGACAAGACAAGGTGGCGGCTTGACTGAGAAATTTATTGACCTGGAAATTACTGAGAATTTATTCTGGTTGAAGAAAAATTCAAGTTTTCATTATTTTAATAATATTTGTCAGTTTAGAAAAGTGATTTCTACTTTATCTATAGTCGCAGATTTGTCAGATCATCTCAGTCTAATCTAATTAGATAATAATTTATGATTGAATTTTTATGATTTTGCAATAAAAGAAAAACCCTTTGCAATTTATTTCTGTGACATTTTTTACGCTGACTTAAGTTTCATTATCGAATTGATGATATTTCAAACATATAAAAAACAATAATTTTCTCATTTAAAAAAATGGATTTATCACGTTTTATTTACTTACTCCTAATTTGTCCTGACTGCGAACAGGGAATTTTAGGAAATAATTATGGTTTTTGTTTGAAGGAAGGGAGTTTTCTTACAGAAATGTAGATTCACTTGGAGCAGGGAATTTTTCACAACGAACTGAATTTTTTTTAAAGAATTATAATTCGGATTTAGAAGAAAAGGATTTAAAATATTTCCTGTTCCAAGTCATAATTTTCGTAATTTGAAAGTTCCCTCCTCCAAATTTATGATGAAGAAAGTACTTTAAGTAGTTTTTAAAGTAGAAGTAGTATTTCAAAGAAAAAATAATGTACAATTATACTAGAAAATTGTGTTACATTTTTGTTGCGAATTCATCTTTCGTTGGTTAAAAATTCTACTATTTGGCTTAAAGTTACATTCTTTCGTTAAAAATTATTTTTTTTTTGGTTGAAGATTTATCATTTTAATTGAAAATTCATCTTTAGTGTAAAATGTAACTGATTTGTTAAAAATCAATTTTTGTAACTAAAATTTTTTGTTAAATGGAAAATGCAAAAAAAATTTACGGTTGTACATATTTATAGTTAGTTTTCTAAAAAATGTATCTTTAATAAGGCTGTGTATAAATAATTCTAAGAAGATCAATTCTGATTATTGATCATTTTAATTTTTAACAATTTTCATAAACAATGAAGCAAGAGAGTTTATGAAGAACAAATAATGTTCTTAATGATAGTTATAGATTTTAATAATAATTTTGTCCAGATTAGTTTGCATTGAATCGGACGATTTCTTTTTGTTTTCAAGAGATCTAACCTTGCGATAGTATGATTATAGTATGATTATTAGATTCTGAGGTACAACTGTGCAAAGGTGGATGTTCTATTAGAAAATATCACCAAGATAATAGTAATACATTTACGGAAGTGTTTTGGTGATTGGACTTACCATTATTCTCAGAGAATATTGTTATAAATATTAACACATTCTTTAAACGATTCTGTTTAATAAGTGAAATTGCTAATTGTATCGTTCTAACTAAAAAAGTAAAAGAAAGATGAAAAATTAAGGACAAACCGTCACTTTCTGACTATATTGTAAGAGAATACATCCGCAAACAATAATAAATTGTTAGAAAAATGTAGCTAAACATCTTATTCTTATTAGAAAGTAACCTCACAAAAAATGATATCCTTGGCATATCCCTAGGATATTTCGCCAGGATATGGGATATCCCGAAAAATGTCCCAAAAATCTCCCGGGATATCCCGTGGCATATTCCAAGGATATCGAGATTTCCGCCCCGTACGATATACACTAATGTCCTGTGTGGGATATATACAATTTTGGCAATAGAATCCAATATTTCTGAAATGCATAATTATTAAAATATGTAGAATGCCTGAATACATCAAGATTCACAAACATCCGTTTGACAAAAAACCAATTTGTATACAAATCTCGAATATTCGATTTTTTTAAAAATCCAACTAATTATAACTAGCCAAATTTTTTTACCGCAAATGATGTTCATAACCAATAACAACCTACTTACAATAGAAACAAGTCAACTTCTAAAAATTTTTAAGTTGGCTGTTATTGTATCTGTAAAATCTAAATTGCGCAGCTTAGAGATCTTACTTTTCAATAGCATAATTAGTTTTTATGATAAAAAAACAATCAGACTAATATGTACCTCATTGTTTTGTATAATATAAAGAAGAATTGATTATAATTTAGCATGAATATTCGAGAATTTGTGAAAGTGTCAGTTATTACCGCGCGACATTCTTCGCACCCTGACAGCCATGATGGAATTTACCCGAAAGTTACTCTAGAGTCGACTTCACCATTATTGTATTTTATAATGTTGTACTTTGTATAAAATTTCTGGAAAAATACCTAATAATTTTAAATTATTTCTTATTTTATTGATACGATTGAATATAAATATAATTGGCAGTAGATTTATCTGATTTTCCAGTAATATTATAAATTAGGGAATTGGGATATCTTAGGAAAATCCTTGGCATAAAAAATCGTGACATTAATGGGATATCCTGACGATATTCTACGATATCCTTGGGACATTCCAGGGATATCGAGATTTCCGCCCTGTACGATACTATTTGCGATATCCCTAGGATCTCCTGGGATATGCCCAGGATATCCTGGGAGGTAAATGGGATAATTCCGCTGATATCTCATTCTGTGAGGGGAGTATTTCATCTATTCTAATAATTATTTTCCATTGTCCTTTGCAGCAGTTTTACCATCAAGTACAGTTATCGGCAGAACTATTTTTAATAATTAAATTCCACAAAAATGGCTTCAAAAATATATCAAGTTTTCTTTTTATAATAAATGAAATAACTGCGTCAATTTTCATTTTATAAAGCTCAATTTTGCACCAAATTCTAAACTTATTGTTTGTAATCGTGTCATCAACAAATTGATGTACCGAGATCTTCTTTTTTATAATTTGGAATATTTTCCATGCGTGTTAAAAATCTGTTGCTTCTCGAAAAAATTCTATCTAGTACCTTATGTTTAAAACTGCGATATTTATTTTTCCTAATTTGCCATTAATCTATTTTTTGTTGGGGCACGTATAATATATTACTTACTCTTTTATACACTTACATTTGGAAAAATACTTTAGGATATATATTTTTTATTCTTCAAATATTGTCTAATAAATATACGTGCGCGATTTTTTGAAACATAGCCCCATTTTGAACTCATTTTTATGCAATTTAATAATGAAAAATCGTTTTGACGCTAAGAGTTCTTGATAGAAAAAATCCCGTGGATGAGAATAACCCACTTTGTATTCAGATTCTATCGGCCAATTCTGCACTGAAAAAAAATTTTCATCACATTATACAGAACTAATCCTATAGTAGAGAATAAGATGGGTAGATTAATAAAACTTAAAATCGTCTTTGTTTTACATTGCTTTGAAGTATTCAACGAAAGTTATTACAAATCTTTATAAAATTTAATGGCCGTTGTGACAAAATTTCTAATAGAAGGTAGGAATTCTATAAAATCATAGCTGATTTTTCACCAGAAAAAATTAATGTTCTGTAATATTATTATTACTATTTTTCTCCCATATTTAACGATTTAAACTAAATTGAAAATTCTTATTTAAGGTATTCTAAAAGATTTCAGAAAATTAAATATATATTTTAAGAACTTGAATAGATTTTGAAGGATTTTCAAAACTTGCGAAGATTTTAAGAGATTTAAGAGACTTTAAGGAATTCAAGAACTTTATTTATATTTTAAAGTTACTTGTAAATCTTTAACATTAATTAAGGTATCTTAACTTCATTAAAAATACCTATAACTCTTAAAATATTTTGAAATCTTTTGAAATTCATTTATAAAATTTTAAATTTTTTAAATACTAAATATATATTGATCTTTACTAGTTGAAAATGGAACTTTTTTTTTGAAAATTTATCTTTTTTGATACGAAATTAATCTTCTTTGTTGGAAATTAATCCTTTGTTATTAAAGATCCAACAACTTGGTATAAAATGAAATTATTTGATTGAAAGTATTTTTAGGTTGAAAATTTAACTCTTTTGTAGATAATTCATCTCTCGCGCCCGTAATGTCAATTTAGGCCTTTAAATTCTTATCCCTGTTTCCTTTTTTTTTTAATCAGATTATTATGCTTTTCTTTTGCCTTTAAGAATTATTCTAATACGAGGGTAGTTCAATAAGTCCTTAGAATGAAGTATAAAAACAATTTTTTTTGGGTAAATTTTTTTTTATTTTTCAACATAATCTCCTTGGAGC
>NC_046666.1:52620031-52628655 GCF_010883055.1 Belonocnema kinseyi
AAAAACACGTAAACTCAGAAGATGTGGACTGTGACTGCACCATATATCTAGTCGGGAGTGGTGCTGACTGAAAACAGATGATTTGGAGCGATTCGCCCGCCACATGTTGGTCATTCTAAGGACTTATTGAACTACCCTCGTACTTCGCCCATGATGTTTAATTTTTTAAACCTTTTTAAGCTTTTATTAAGTTCAGCTTTAGAAGTTATGTACTGTTCGTCCTGCCAATCTTTGCCCCTTACTTTATTTTCATTATTTGTTGATCTTTTTCCAAAAAGATCAGCATCAGTCGTAGTAACTTTAATTAAAAGTTCTAACCTTAAACTCAGTTCGTCTATTGGTAATTCTTTATTTTGCATAATTTTTGTGGATCTTAGATGCAACCTATATGATTCTGAATTTTGTTCCTTCCATCTAAAAGTATCCTAAATCAGTATTTTATTACTTTTTTATCTAAAATTTTTCTATCCTTTTCATTCTATCCTAGGACTCTCAATTCTATTGTGCTTTGAAAATGATCTGTATTACTTCATGATGAAATTATCTTATTGTCCCTTATGTAAGGAAAACAAGCTACGTTAACCAAAATCAAGTCAATCATACTCCTACCCATGTGATTTACGATTGTAAATTTCGCTGGCGTATCGCTGGGAGATCTAAAATTCAACATTACAAAGCTTTCCGATTCCATCACGCTTGTCAGCAGCCTACCTCTATTATTTACTTCTTAATGGCTACTTGTTTTAACGCATGATAGTGGGGACGCCTTTACTGTCAATAGATCCAACTGGTTGAGGTCTCCCACTCTAGAGTTGAAATCCCTGTCAATTATAACAGGCAGTGAGTTATCCCTCCTAGCTAAATTACTGATAGTATCAGAGAACATATCTATTCTGGTTTCGGAATTCACCTTAGGTTCGCAGTATACCACTCCTATTATAAATTAAAAATTTTTACGTGGCACCTTAACTATAATTCACATATTAGTAACTTCTATAACATGGAAAATCTTAATTACCTTGTTCATAAAAACGATTATACCTCCACTCGCTCTTCCCACACTGTGATCCTTTTCTGCTGGACTCTGAAGTGTTAGATAGTTCTTGAGGAATGCTGGATTAACTTCCAATATTGATGATAGCCATGTTTCCGTGACTCTGATTATCTCGTAGATTAATAGAAGTTTGTGCTGATTTATGTCTAGGTCGTATATGTTCTTAAAACCACTTATATTCCAGAAGAAAAGTTTAAGTGATTGTGTTTTTGTCCTTGGAAGGTGACGTGTTCAAATTTTTTTGTTTTTGATTCGAAACTTATCAAGCACTTCTTTATCTCCTATTAATTTTTGAGAAATAAATTGGACCATACTGTTTCTCATGTTGTCGTCTTTTCTTTTGTAATAATTTCTTTTTGGATTTATAGTGTTCCCATTCTTCATCTCTTGTCTATCAGCAGCATTTTCCTTTGACCATCTCCTCAATATCATCGCTGCTTCTATCTCGCTTCTTTGAAGCCTTTGCTGTCTGTAGAAAATTAGTAACTTCGTCAAAGTCGCAAGGTTTTGCTTCTATTAGTAGGAAGTATCTCAGAACTGAGATTCTACATCTAGTTTTCTCAGTTCCTTGCAGAGTGCTACAATTGTTTCCTTTTTTTCTTGTGTGTTCTTATTATAATCATTTGAGATGAAAATGCAGGTCCGTTTCAATTTGTGCTTTTCTCCCATAATTACTTGTTTCTTGATAAGTGAAGTGAACGAAAGAAGAATAGGTGTTTTTGGATTTGTTGGCTCTCCCTTTAAAACCTTTGTGTATCTTAGATCACCGATGGTGATGTTTACTGCTAGCGTTTCTTTAATTTAACTAAAATTCAGCCTATTCATTCTATGAGCCTAGGTGAATCATTTTTCGGTCAAAATCATTTAAATAATGTAAGACGATTTAATAAATGAATACCGCGAGGATTTTCGAATTTATGGAGGAAATATTTTCGGTGAACCTAGACGCAGCTGTTTGACATATCACATATGTCAAATAAATATTTTCGACAGATAAATTTGATCTTTGTTCAGATAAATCTTATCTTTTGTCTGATAAATTTTATCTTTTGTCAGATAAACGTGCTGCAGCGTTTTTATCTAATTTAAAGATAAAATTTATTTTAAAGACTGATGAACTTTCTTCGGTGTGTAGAAATTCCGTTGCAAATAGTCCATTTTTTAATAAGAAATAAGTTGTTATTAGATAGATAAACGTTTATTTTTCGGCCTGCTGGCCTTAAAAAATTGACTTCCTTACACTTCCATTTTTTTACCAAATTTTCTTACAACTATTTCTTATAAAGTACCATCCATCCACACAATATTTACATTTTTCTTACATCTTCTTCCTCTCGTATTTACAAATCTTTCCACCTCCATTGTTCGTCTTCCTTCCTTCTTTTTTTCTACATCTTACCCAACACCCCCTTCACCCATGCTACTGCCCTTTTGTCCCCCCTTTTATGCAACAATACCTCCATGCTTATCTCACTCCTTTCCACCTCTTCACACTCCTGAAACAGGTGCTCAACTTTTGCTTCCCCTTTTCCGCACAGTTCACACATTCCTCTCTCTATAGAAAGCCAGAACCTATTATAACCTTCCATGCAACCGCATATCATTCTCGCTATAAGTCTCTAACTACCTTGCTCTTCTTTATCACACAAATATTGCGCTCTTTCCCTTGGCATAATCCACACATAGTTCCCATTAAACCTTGACACTCTTATCCTCTCCTCTCCTTCTGCCTTCTCTTTCTCCATGCCATTCTTTTAAACCAGCTCATATACCTTCCTTCCTTCCTCGTGCCTTCTTCTAACTTCATCCATCTGCAATCCGTTCGTTCTGAAATATCTTTCCCTTTCCACCTCCATCTTTGCACCACTACATCTGTTCTCCTTCTCCCAGCAACATTCCCTAACCAATTTACTTTCCCCCTCTTCCAAAAATTTCTCCTCATATTTACTGAGGTCTAAACTCGTTAACTCGTTCTTCCTGTCTCCCTCCTGACAATTTAGTTTGCCTTATTCCTTGCTAAGCCCAGTGTCCACTTTACATACCTCTCCTGTATCCTGTTTTACTTTCTCACTTACCTTCCAACCCCACACCTCCACTCTGTAAAATAAGACACTCATCACTAGAGAATTAAACAATTTCATTCTCCTTACAAAATCATCTGCGAACAATCTCTCCTCCAGCCCCCACACCTACCTTATCACCACATTTGCCCTTCTCACCTTCTCTTTTATATGACCATTGGCTCCCCCATTTCTTCGAAACCCAAGTACACAAAGTACACAAAGAAAGCCCAAGTACACAAACTCTTTTACCTCATGTACCACTTTTCCCTTCTATTTCCACTCCCCTCCCCTATCTCTCCCACCTTCCTTCCTGAACACCATAACCTTTGACTTGTCCGCATTTAACTTTAGCTTATTTTTGTCGAAGTATTTCCTCAACCTCTTCATCATCTCCTTTAAACCCTCTCCGCTCTTTGCCAGCAGCACTATGTCATCTGCATATGCCAGTCACCATATCTTGACTCCTCCTACCCTAACTCCTCCTACCACTCCAGCCTCTAGCTTAGTTTCTATATCCGCGATCAAAATTGCAAAAAGCGTTGGGCTAATTGGGCACCCTTGCCTCAACCCCCTATCCATCCAGAATCCCTCAGAGATTCCCTCCCCTCCTCTCACCCTATCTTTCGTCTCCTTATATACCTCCCTTATCCTCTCGATCAGGCCTTTCTTCACTCCCCTCTCTTCCATTGCCTCCTACAACCTCCCTCTATCTAGCGAAGGGAACGCGCTCTTTAGATCTACAAAAAACGCTCACACTTTGGCACACTTTTTGGTTAGTTCTCTATCCACCACGTGTCACAAGAAGTAAATATTGTGAATAGTACTCCTTCTCTCTCTAAATCTCGCCTGCGTCTCCGGCAATATTCCTTTCCCCTAAAAAGCCTTGCGCAGCCTATCTGCTAACACCATCGCGTATATTTTGTTCGCAGTATTCATGAGCGTAATTCCTCTATAATTTTCCTGCCTCTCCCTATCCCCTTTCTTATACAGTGGTACGATAAACCTCTCCCTCCACCCTTTCGGGAATCCCTCCCCCCTCCATACTTTTTTCACTACCCCCTTCAGCCTCTGTCTGAACTTTTGTGTGCCAAACAACCATGCTTCGTTCTCAATCCATCCATCCATGCTGCCTTAAATTTTTTCAATTTTCCTATCTGCTTCTCTATCTCCTCGTCCTTCAGCGCCTCTCCATCTACCTCCCTCGTTCTTCTAATCCCCTCATCTCTTTTTCGTGTATCTGACCCCTGAAACGAATCCTTAAAAAATTTCCTCCATTCATCGCTCTCTATCTTCTCACTTATCCCACCCTACGTTTCCTAAACCTATTAATTATCTTCCACACGTCTATTCTGTCTTAACACTTCTCAACTCATCTTCCAGCTCTTTTTCTTTTTCCTTCTCTTTCTTCTTACACATCACCCTAAACTCCTTCCTCATTACTACGTACACCTCCCTTTTCGCGGTTCCATCCTTCCACATCCGGTACTTCTTTTTCACCTTTCTCTTCATCATTTTACATTCCCTATCCCACCACGGCTTTAATATTCCTTTCTTCTTCTTCCTAAATGCCTCTAAATGCTCTCTTCCTTGCGTAATCTCTTCTTCCGCTCCGATTTTTCCCCCTCCCTTACGCGCCACTTGAAAGCGGGCCAAGCACAACTGGCCGTCGTGTCCTTCTGGATATTTCCTCCCCGTCTACTTCACTACCAGCTGCCCACCTCTCGCTGCCCACCTCCCGCTCGTCCGTCGGTAACTGTAACCTATCCATACACAAAAGTACGCACTGCCGCCAACAGATGTCTCTTAACGCTGTTGTCGCTTACCGCCCTAAAATTTTAGTTTTTTTGTCCTATTTCACCCCTCATATCCCCTTTAGACACCCTTTTCTCACCCCTTACATCCCCCAGCACTACAAGAACCACCCTTGACCGCCATACAGGCCCAAAATGCTAAACACAAAACTACCCCGCTCCCTTGCAAACCTAACCTCACTTTCCCTATTTAGCCAAATCCCACCACCCAACTACAATGTAAATTAATTTTTATCTTCTCAATGAACCCCTTACAGCCGCACTCACCTCCTAGACTTTCACCCTCACACTCCATTCACACCTTCCACACAAACTTTGTAAACATTTTTCAACGCCTGTCACTGCACACTTTCTCACTATCGCCACCAACTTGCAAGTCCAAATAAGTTGTTCTTAAAATTAATAATGATTTTAGGCTCAAGTTTGGCACACTTCTTAAGGACTTTTTAAATAAGCATTTGAATAATAATTGCATATTTAAATAAGAGCGATTTCAGGCGTTTTAAATTTTTTTTCCAAGTAAACAAATAAAAAAGATATTAATTTAGGATACGCCATGTAGCATATATTTGCAATACCTACAATTTTCAATTACACTTTTTTCTGACAGACATATAGGTCAGTCGCACTAAACATAAAATCTGTTTTTGCTATTTTTAACCATTGTTTACACACTGAACTTTCGATGCCGTGCTCGCAAACGTATAAGCTTTTGATCGACATGCTAGCAAATCAAGAATCCAAAGTCAAATTTCAGGTAGCACTTATTTTCAAACAAAAAAAAATGGGTCACCTACATTACTTCTGAAGGTTTTTCGTCTTATCGTATGAATGATGAAGCAGATGGTGTCTATTATATACTAGTATAGCAGTGAAATGTTCCTCACCGGAAATCTTCTCCTCGTAATCGAATTATTCATTAACTTTTGTGGTAAGCCTGCCTTATACAGTATACTTCTTAAAGTAAATATATAAAATATCACATTATTCTGAAAATTAAAAATTTTTCTGCAGGAGAGCAGTTGTTCCAATGCTGGCGAAGTTTTATTTGCTTTTTTACTTACGAAATCCCTCCGTGAAGATGCTCTCTTTTATTTGATATTTAGGTCAGATTTTACATTTTTTTCTTTTTAAAATGGAATTTTTTGTTGGTGTTTTAAAAATGTGAGGTTTTGTAATGACCAATTTTTTGAAACTTAAGCGATCTAATTAAATAAGGAAGTTTATTTGTAAATACAGTGAAACTATTCTATTGTGCGGGTTTTGTGGCTGGTGGTGTTAAAGAACAAACCCGATATAGTACGGCTTCGGGCATCCCGGCCCCCGTGCACCCCGTGCAGCTCTTGTTACGCTTACCTAAGTTGCATAAATTCTTGGAACGACTATAGTGGGGCGCCCTATCTAAGAGTTTCCCTGTACTCATAAAATATATTGTTGTCAAAAAAATTTATTTAACTCGAAAACGCTGTTCAATTTTTTAATTAAGTTTGGTACCTAGAAAATTATCTTAATTGTTTCATGTATTTTTTCGTAACTAAAAACAAATATAAAATTATTTTGGCCATCATGCTTTTCACGGAAAAAAATTTGTACATAAAAAGGTGACAGAATTGTAATTAGGTCTCGGATATAAGATAAAAAATTATATCTTATTTCTATGAGAAATGTATGAATAAAATTTAAAACGTTTTCAGAACAGTTCCTGCAAATTTCAAACTTAAATATACATGCCTGAATTACAATTTTTTGTGAAACGTTTTTTTCAAAACATGTTTTTTACTTTATTGCAAGTGGGTCAAGATAAAATGATTAATTAAAATTAAAATGATTAATTAAAACATAAATCATTTTAAAGTTTCCCAAATATGTTAATCATTTTTTTCTTAATTTAAAAAGATTCTAAAAAATTTCAAACAATGACTAAAAAATCGAAAAAAATTCTGGAAATATTTTAGAAAAGTTTAGAATCATTGTGAAATATCGTATGTGAAAGTTTTGAGAAAATTTGCAGAGTAATTTGAATTTTGAAAAGATTAAAAAAAGATTAAAAGTGTGGATTATTTGAGAAATTTGACTTTTAATATTTCCAGAAAACCGTCGTCATTTTCTTAATTTGGAACATTTTCTACATTTTCTTGCTGCTTTCGAAAGAAGGAGATAATCTCTATACCAGACTCTGAAAAGATGTCCTAAATATTTTACAACGTCAAACGTCAGAAAACTGTTTGAAAAAATTTGGAATTTTTTAATAAACAAAGCAAAAAGAATCAAATGCGCATAACTACGTGATTTTTACATTCTCATTCCTGAGAATGTAATGTAATCTTCCAAATTTTCAATCTCTGGTTTTTAACGGATCTATACGTTTCGGCACTCACAGAATCAGAAAACCATAAAATTTCATCAGCATCTGTCGGTCTGTCTGTATGTTTGTTTCTCTGTATGTATGTCTGTATGTATGTTTACATGAATGTTGTAGCCACGCTAACTTTTAAAGGATTTGTCCTTTCGAGTCCGCATTTGATACACTTCTGAAGGTCCCCAAAATAAACGCTAAGTTCGTTAATCAGATATTTTTAACCGAAATTAAAAAATTGAGTGCATTTTCAAAAATTTGAAATTTTTGTTTGTTGAAATTTTATAAATTGATGTCAAAGTTTCTTATAGATGGGTAAAAGACTTGCAAATCATCTAAATAAAATTTTTTATTTTGATGAAAATTAGAACAGTTATTAACTTTCAAAAATTTGAAAATTTTGAAAAAATAGAACAAATTTTTTTTATAGATCCAAAAATTTCATTGAAAATTTTCACCAGATATCAAATATATTTCAAAACTATTCTACCCAAAGTTTTAGATTAGCCCAAAATTAAAAAAATTGTAGCATTTTCAGAATTTTCAATTTTTCTTTAACTTATAAAAATTGTTGTCAAAGTTTGTAATAGATGGGTCAAAGACTTGCAAATTATCCAAATAAAATGTTTAAATTTCATGAAAATTGGAAAAGTTATATACTTTTCAAAAATTTGAAAATTTCCAAAAAATAGAAAAAATGATTTTTTTCATAAATCCAGAAATTTTATTCAAAATTTTCAGTAGTTACCAAATACATTTCAAACTATTTTAGCCGAATTTTTTTATTAAGATATAATTTTTAAAATTAGAGCTTTTTCAACATTTTAGACAATTTTTTTTCAAGTTTCAGAAAATATTGTCAAGGTCTGCAATATTTGACAAAAATCTTGCAAATTATCCAAATGACATTTTTAATTTTGATGAAAATTAAAAAAGTTAGTGTATTGTAATCGTCCCAATTTTCGATCTCTGGTTTTTAACGGATCTTTACGTTTCGGCGCGCACAGAATCCGAAAATCATAAAATTTTCTCGGTGTCTGCCAGTCTGTACGTCTGTCTGTATGTCTGTATGTATGGCATTTACAAGTGGATGGGGTACACTGCTGAAGGTCCCCAAAATAAAGGCTAAGTTCGTTAATCAGATATTTTTAACCGAAATTAAAAAATTGAGTGCATTTTCAAAATTTTGAAATTTTTGTTGTTGAAATTTTATAAAATTTTGTCAACGTTTCTTATAGATGGGTAACAGACTTGCAAATTATCCCAATAAAATTTTTAATTTTGATGAAAATTAGAAAAGTTATATAGTTTTCAAAAATTTGAAAAACTTCAAAAAATAG
>NC_046666.1:52628755-52630712 GCF_010883055.1 Belonocnema kinseyi
TTAAAAAAAAGGAAAAGGATTAAACAACCACAACACGGTCCTATTAGGATCAGGAAAAATAAAATGTGAACATTATTTTGCAATATCTGAATAAGCAGTGCCCAAACAAGGTATACATAAAAAGAAATTGTAATAAGAATTTGATATAATAGTTTTTAACATACAATGTAGAAAATGTCGCATTGTGGTCTGTGCACAAATGTTAGAAGTTTTAGATATATTGAAAAACTTTTTTTAAAATTCCAGTTTATAAAATATTTTTAATATCTTTCAAAATTCTCCAAGTTCTGCATATCTTTTAAGTTAAACCGAAGTTTTTCCAAAATTTTGTAAAATCCCGTTGAAGAAAAACCTTTATTAGAATTTTTATTTAATTTCGAAAAGAAATCTTATTTTCATGAATAATTTTATGCCAAATGTTCATGAAAAAATTTAGGAAATGTAATAATCCAAATAGATTTGCAGACAATCACTCACATGCGTGACGTATTAACATTTTTCTATATTTGTTTTCGACATATCTACAATTTTCAAAAATATTTTTTAATTTTCTCAAGAAACCTAAGAAAATATAATTTATATAGTGTCGAAAACAAACAAAAAATTAAACCTAAAAATTACATTTGAATCGAAATTTTCGTTGTGTATTAAAAATTATCTCCCATTCAAATGGAAAATCACACGCGCGCGTTGCGTTATTGAAGATCTTAGTTTAGCGAGAGAAGAAGGCTCGATATAAATTAATCAAGAGTGTCTAAAAATTGTTTTCGAATTTATTTTAATGTATTATTTTTTATAAACCGATAATCTCGAAAAATTTGAAGTTTTCGGGATGTGGGTTAGGTTTACAGTTTTAACTTTCTTGAGTTCATTTCTTCACGCAGTAATAATCTCTTTACACATACTTTTTAAAAAGTTTATTTTTAGTGTAAATAAATGAAGTAAGGTTGAATAGATAAAGTTAGTAAATATTTCTTGTTTTTCCCTTTGGAGGCAGTATCTTGTAAATGCCTCATGCTTTTCGATGTGATGTGGCCTATTTATAAGTTCCACAATATTAGCATCTTGCTGTTTTAATACAGCGGAAAAGCTTATCAGAGTGGTCGCCTTAATTTAGCAAAAAATTATCAGATTTTTTTCGCAAATCATTTTCAATTACAATTTTTTTATTTTAGAATTAATTTTTAATATTTGATTCATTGATAAGCTTTTAAGACAATTGCAGAAAATTTAAGTTTGAATAGAATCAGTTAACTAATTATTCATCAGTTCACATCATAAAAGAAGTAAACAATTATTGGCAGCCAAATATTCACAAAATTATTGCTTTATATTTTTTTGAAAATTTAAAGTATTAATTAACTTTCAAACTAATTCCATAAAAATTAAAAACCTGTTTAAATTTGATTTTGAAGATTGAATTCATATATTTATTTAAGAACATCAGAAACATTAAAACAATTATGTAATTAGAATAGGGGTATTTTAAATCTAAAAAGATTTCATGATACAAATTAATATACAGTACCTTTCAAACTAAGTTTCGAACTGTTTTGTGAAATATGAGTCAGTCTTTGGAGTTCAATGAAAATAAACCATTATTCATAAAATATACGTGTTGTAACTGCTTTTCTTGCCTGAAATCCAAAGGTACATAATGTTTATACATTATTCTGCATATTTTAATAATTATTTATTTACATTACAAGAATTGTTTTTTTAGAGTAATTTTGAATCGCGCGCCAAGTGCGGCCACCCAGTACGCAGCCCTAACGCAAGGGCAGTAGCACAGAGTCCCAACATTGGCATCAATCACTGATGAATTCATACTGGATACGAGATAGCCGTGTATCAGCCAGTGATCCCAGATCTGAAACGAGACGTGGTCCAATTCTATGACACGTCTATGTCCGTGTGAATATGGTAGGAGACGATATAAATGCCTGGGTTGCGCGCG
>NC_046666.1:52630812-52642509 GCF_010883055.1 Belonocnema kinseyi
ACGCCAATTAGCACAAATGGTAAGTTCCGACAGTGCCTACAAGTGTGCCTACTGGCCGCTAAATGGCAATACCGGTTTCATATGTATACACCTGGTAGACGTGTCATAGAATTGGACCACGTCTCGTTTCAGATCTAGGATCACTGGTATCAGCCAAAGAGAATTTGAGGCAAATTGAAAGAGGGCTTTTACATTTAGCGACCCCCATGGTCATCCAGAGAAGTAAGTGAAACGAGCGCGAAATTCGACATGTGTAGTTTATGAAACACAAAAGAAGGAGCATATTTTAACAGAACATTCATTAGAAGAATATAAATCAAATAAACAATAAGTATTTTCTTCTACCATCTGTACATTATATACGTATAGTATATAAGAATGAATGAAATTTATGAACAAATGCCTGGATGACAGGAATCGAATGAATGGAAGGAATTATGGTGGGACTATTATTTCGTTGAAAATATAACAATTTCAAAACAATAATTATTTTGGTTGAAAATTCGTTTCAGGCGGTAGATTATTATCTTTCTTGATGAATAATTCTTATTTTTTATTTAAAATTCATTTCGTCAGTTAATAATTTAAATATGAGGTTGACAATTCCTTTAAAAAATTCAATTTTTTTGTTAAATTTCATACATTTTTTGAAACATCTGGTTTTTTTTGTTGAAAATTAATGTTTTTAATGAAAATTGAATAACTTTAAATCAATATTTATATGTTCCACATAAAATTTTATCCTTTTCGATGGACATTTATTGTAGGTTAGGTTTATAGTAGACGGAGAATTTCTTTAGAAATTCAAATATTTGATTGGCGTTTCATGTATTTTGTGAAAAATCTTTGTTTCTTGGTGCAAAAAATTAATCTCTTTGGCGGATAGTAAGTTTTTATATAAAAATATTTGATAATAACTTCTTCTTTGTTAAAAATTTATTTTAGTCCTATATTCACTATTCTAAAGTTTTGAGAAGTATTCATTGACTTAAAATTGTTACGATATAGAGGTGATTGGCAGAAAATGTGGGTGAAATATAATAAGAATCAATTGACATTAATATTTTGGTACATTTATTACTCTTCTGACATACAATATATGAAATTAAATAAACATGAATTATACATACATAATAAAATAAAACAAAATTCATACGAACATTGAAGTAATTTTATTAGTTCTGTTACACTTTGCAGAAAGCATACGGATATATTGAACCTGTGGCCTAATATAAAAATGTATACACACAAATTCTGAGCATTATATTTCAAGTCCATCATTATAACAGATTGGATTAAAATGCAATTCACTGGTTCCAAAGTGAACAACTCTATTAAGAACTTTTCCTTTTTGTTTAAAACTTGCAGGATTTTATAGAAGATTGACTAATGGTTTACAATTTTTATTTCTCTGCTGAAATTTCAACTGAAATTTGTTTTTGTTATCAAAATTTAAATACTGTCTATTCTTATTTTTATTTTCCCTTTAAAAATGCATATCTTTTTGATAAGAATTTCATGTTTGTTCGATTTAAATGCAATTTACTGGTTCAAAAAAGAACAATTTTATTAAGAACTTATCCTTTTCGTTTAAAACTTGTAGGGTTTTATAGAAAATTGACAAATGGTTTAAAATTTATATTTCCCTACTGAAAGTTCAACTGAAATGTTTTTTTAATTGAAATTTAAATGCTTTGTATTCTAATTTATATTTTACCTTACAAAATTCATCTCTCTTTAGAAAAAATTTCATGTTTGTTGGATTGAAATGCAATTTTAATTCAGCAATAAGTTTTTAATAAAATTGTTCACTTTTGAACCAGTAAATTGCATTTTAATCCAACAAACATGAAATTTATACTAAAAAGAGATGAATTTTGAAAGGGAAAATAAAAATTTGAATAATAAGTATTTAAATTTCAATAAAAAAAACAAAATTCAGTTGAAATTTCAGCAGGGAAATAAACATTTTAACCCATTAGTCAATTTTCTATAAATGCTTTTTGCAAATTGTAACCGAACTAATAAAATTACTTCAATATTCGTATGAATTTTATTTCATTTTATTATGTATGTATAACCGAAGAAATGAATTTTAAATGAAAAAGAAAAATTAGTCATAAAGAAGGTTAACATTCTACCGTCTGAAACGAATTTTTAACCATAAAGCATTATTTTTTTTAAATTGTTACATTTTCAACGAAATAATAGTCCCACCATAATTATTTCCATTTATTTCATTCCTTTCATTCAGGCATTTTTTCATAAATTTCATTCATTCTTATATACTATACGCATATACTGTGCAGATGGTAAAAGAATATACTTATTTTGTTATTTTATTCATATTCTTCTAATGAATATTCTAATAAAATAGGCTCTTTCTTTTGTATCTCATAAACTACACATTTCGAATTTTGCGCTCGTTTTACTTACTTCTCTGGATTACCATGGGGGTCGCTAAATGTAAAAACCCTCTTTCAATTTGCCTCAAATTCTCTTTGGCTGATACACGGCTATCTCGTATCCAGTGTGAATTCATCAGTGATTGATGCCAATGTTGGAACCCTGTGCTACTTGCGTTTTTAAAGATACACTTTTTAAAATACCATATGATATTTCAGCAGCTTAATATATAGAAGTTAATTTCAGAATATAATAATGATAATGCTTGAATTTTTTTAGACATAAATTTCAGCTCCAAATATTGTTCTTTTTATTGATACGTGGCAAAACGACGCACACAATATAAAAGACGAAATCATTTCTGTTAAAAAAGTGCAATGTGGAGCTTTCGGAGGCCAAAAAATGTATATTAATTCAAATAAAAGTAAAAAGCAAGTAAAAAAGGAATACTCAAAATGAAGGGCTACATTTTATTAATCAAATATCTAGGCCTCCTAATCCTGAGTTGGTCTTTGGAATTCAATGAAAAGAAACTGTTCTTTATAGAATATATGTGTTGTAATTTTTTTGCCTGAAGTCAAAAGTTACACAATTTATATAAATTCTTGTGCATTTTCTTATTATTAATAATTTAAATTACAAGAATTGTTTTTTAAAGTAATTTTGAATTGCGGGCCAAGTGCAGCCAATTAGCGCGCAGCCCCTGACGCAAGCGCAATAGCACAAGGTGCCAAAATTGGCATCATTGATGCTATGTGGTGACACAAAACGTTCAATCTCGTGCTTAATTATGATTGAAAAAGTTTTTAAAATGTTCTCTATTATTTAACCAAAACATTAGAAGCGATTACCCAATATTAAAGCGATTTTGAATTTTTTTAAAAGATTTTATACTTCAGATTACTCAAGTTTCGTTTATGGAAAAACTAAAATAAAAGCTGTTTCATTTTCACCAGAATCTTTATTTTTTGTACAGAAGTAAATTCTTCGCCAACGTACTATGGAGAGGGTTCATCACGGCCAGCGGTGCATCCTCCTGACGAAGAGGAAAATACTATAGTTCTCCTTAGTAGAGGCAGGCACATTCAGGTGGTTCGCAAGACATTCGGCGGCATTAGTATACCTAAGAGCTGTTTACTTCTACATGAGCCAAGTCAACCTTCACTTCGTGGTATTCCGACTCTCGAAAATAAAGGAAATGAAAATTTTTCAACCCATCCTGTTTTCGGCGATGATAACATTAAATATTGTGTGATGTATGTAACAGAACATGAAGAAATTTTGGGAGTTAAGGCTCCGCCAACTACGTATGAGGCGAACCCTCAAAACTTTAACGGTAAATGAATATGGCATTAGATTTTCGTTTTACCTAGAACCTGGATGGGGAGTTTAAAATATTTTGTTGAAAATTCATTTTTTTCTCGTTCGAAGATTTTTTTATCCTGAAACTTAACTGTTTTCTTCTTGGTGAAATATTGATGTTCTCTCTTAAAAAATGTAACTCATTTGTTAAAAATTTATTATTTTTGGTTAAGTTATAATTTTTTCGTTGAAAATTCATCTTCTTGGTTGTAAACGCTGATCCTAGGAAAAGATGAACTGATTTGTTGAAAATTAATTTTTTTGTGGTCGATTGATCTCGTTAATTGAAAGTTTGACGATTTTATGAAAATTATTTTTTGGTTAAAAATTAATTGAATGCAAATTAAAAAATTTCAATTTTTGGTTAAAAATTGGTCTTTTTTATTTGATTACTTAAAAATTTCGTTGAAAACGAATTTTTAATTGAAAATTACATTATATCGATTTTCGTTAAAAATGTATTTTTTTGAGTTGAAAATACATCTACGCAGTTGATGATGGAACTGTTTGGTTGACAATCATTATTCTAATTGAAAATTTAACTATTCCAGTTCTTATAAAAAATTAAATTTTTTGTACTTTAAAATTAATTTCTATGGATGAAATTTTTTATTAGAAAATTATTATTTTTTAAAGTGAAAATGTAGCTATTCCATTTTTGGTGAAAAATGTAACTGTCATAGATAAAAATCCCACTGTTTGGTTGAGAATTGACTGAAAATTTAAATATTCCATTTTTGGTTGAGAATTGTCTTTTTTATTAAAAAAGTAAACAATTTGGTTGAAAACGCATATTATAACTGATAATTATATTATATGATTTCTGGTTGGAAATAATATTTTTTTTATTTGAAAATTCAGCTTCAGTTCAAGATTGAACTGTTTGATCGAAAATCGTTTTTTTTAAACTGAACTATTTAATTTTCGGCTAAAAATTAACTTTTTTGTAATTTAAAATTAATTTCTATAGTTGTAAATTTGTTTTTTTTTGTTTTGCTTGAAAATGATTCCTTTTTAAATTGAAAATGTAGTTATTCCATTTTTGGTGAAAAATGTAACTATTATAGATGAAAATGCCACTGTTTGGTTGACAACTAAAAATTTAAATATTCTATTTTTGGTAGAGAATTTGTTTTTTTTTTATTTAAAAACTCAAGCATTTAGTTGAAAACGAATTTTTTAAACTGAAAATTACATCATATCACTTTTGGTTGAATATTTATCTGTTCCATTTTTCGTTAAAAATGAACTTCTTAGTACCTTAAAATTAATTTATATAGTTAAAAAGTTTTTTTGCTTTATAATTAATCTTTTTATTTAAAAATGCATCTTTTTGTTATAAAATTAAAGTATCTCACTTTTGGTTCATAATTTATGTTTATTATTTACAGGATGGCAAAGATTTAAAGAAAATTGAACGGTTTCTTTTACGACTTTAAACATTATCTCAATCTAGTTTAAATATTCAAGGAATTTAAAACGATTTCCACTAGTGTTAGTAGATTTTTACGATTTATAACGGAAAGTTATTAACGGATTTTATGGCCTTTTAATGGATTTCAAGATATTTCCCAAGTTTTAAGCGATTAAAAAGAATTTGGTAGGGTTTCCAAAGATTTCAAGGGAGTTTTAGAGAAATTGGGAAAATAAGTGAAATGCCAAAGATTTCTAGGGATTTTAAGTATTTCCAATATATAAAATTTCCTTTTATACAGGAATTTCATACAAAAATTCAATTTAATATATTTTTAAAGGATTTAAACTTATTTCTACTTATTTAAGTAGCATTTTGCGATTTCAAAAGAAAGGTTTAATGGATTTTAAAGGGATTCGGAAGGAGTTCATGGTATTAAGAAAAGTATCAAGCTATTCAAAAGAATTTTTCATGATTCAAAGTTTTTAGTATTTCTAACAGGGGTTTTTTTATTCATTCCAGTGTAGAAATTCAAATGGGAAACTAGCCTGGTTCTCGACCATTTGACCCCACTTAAAATCGGGGGCTCGTCGGGGCCTGATCGGGTGCCAGTAGGGGTCATATGATAATACATCCGTGTGGAATATTAACCAAACTCCCCAAGTTTTGTGGAATTTTCCCTAAAATTTTGTAAAAATATTTATTATTTACGGAAATCTTCTTAAACTTTTTTGAAATATTTAAAAGTGCTAAAATTTACCCAAGATTTAATGGGGAACATATCCTACGCTTAAAAATGCATAAATTTATGTAACTAAAATTCCCCAAAAATTGTGGAATATTAATTTTAAAAAAAGCTTCAGCTGGAACGTAGCAATGGAACGCTGCAATTTATACAAATTTAGAGCCTTATGACTTCCGGTGGATTTTTCACCTAAATCTATGATGGATTTTTTTTAAATTCCATACAAAGCTATTTTTTAAATGTTCTTAAAAATTCGCAATTTTCTAAAAAATACTACAAAAAATAAGATTACGTCTTTTGGTAGGTTTTGATCGTTGTTTTTATATAAAAATCATTTTCGTACAAATCTATTAACTTAATAATTATTTATTAAGAATGCTTGATATGACTTTAACATTAATAAATCTTTTCTCCAAAAGATGTGCCCAACTAGTCCCCGACTAGTCCGCGACTGGGTACTTTGTCAAAATTAATAACCCGACTAGCCCCCGATTAGTGCCCGACTTGCAATAGGGCCAAATGGGGTTATTTCCACGCGGGTTGTATAGGATTCTAACGATTTCCAAAGATTTCGAGGGTTTTTAACTCATTTTAAAAGTAACGTAGGAAACAAATTAAATTTTATTTCCATGGATATGGATGAATTAAGAATTTCAAAGAATTTTTAATGATTCAAAGTTATTTAGAAACCTGGCAAAGAATTTCCAGTGATCTAAGGGATTGTATGTGAACTCCATGTATTGCAATGGTTTTAGGAGATTTTACAAATTTCGAGAGATTTCAACGTAGTTCTAGAGAACTTTGGAGAATAATCTTAATTAATTTATTGAACAGACATTTGAGATAATTTTGAAAGATTTTTAACTATTTTAGAGATCGCTTATGTACTTTTTACTTTCAATCTTTGAATATTTTAAAATAATTTATTCCAATATTGGTTAGTGATTATCTCAGAATCGTTTTCTATATAATGATTTTCTGTAATGAATTTCCTATAATTTCTAAAAAAAATTAGAAAATCATTATAGGCCTATAATTCTATTCTTATTTTGCTATAATATTGTTTCGTAAGAGTCACGCAATTTCATGCAATCTTTATGAAATCTATAAGAATCTATTTGAAATCTATAAAATATATGAGATCTTAAGCCGCCTCAGGCGATATATTTCATTTACGCATATGCAATATTTTGTAATCCATTGCAATCTTGCAATCTATTGTAATTTGAGCCTAATTATAATTTGGACTTAAACATGTTTTAAAGTAGTCCGGCTACTTGGAAAGCTAGTAAAAGATATGCCGATTATTTTTTTCTGAAATTCGGAATTAAATACAACATTTTTCCAGGATATCAATGACTAAATTAGGTATCAAATTTTTATGCTGATCAATATGAATGAAATGTTTTCTTTAAATAATAACAAAATAGGAATTTAAATGTGGGTTTGATTCGACTGTAGCTACATTTAGCAATACAAAATTTGGTCGGGATATCAATGACTAAATTAGGTATAAAATTTGCATGCTGATCAATATACATAAAATGTTTTTTAGATAACAATAAAATGTAAATTTAAATGTTGATTTGATTCGAATCTATATTTTTTTTCAAGGTGATCCAAGCCATCTTAGTCCTAACGCAACAACATATTATATCACTCATAGCGGCTTCGACTTCGCGGTGAATCATCTTCATCGTAATGCATTGATACCGATGAGGGTAACACTTTTCCCTATCAATAAACAAGACTACAATTTATATTATGTTAAAACATTTAAGGTTAAAGTTATAACAATAAAGTTTTATCACCTACGCTTTTTTGGGATAGTTAAAACTAAAATTAGAGGTGTTGTTCCTGAAAAACCAGTATGCTCATCAGCTGTCTTTCATTTCCGAGACATTCCTGAGGTGATTGTAAAGAGCCTCTATAAATATCAAGTGAACGCGCTGCGCGCTTTCAAGCCGCCCGGAAATGAATGAAGAAAATCAATTCAAATGTATGTAAAATATGTACAATTTTTGAGATGAAAAATTCCTAAATACAAAAAAATTAACTTAATGTCAGTCTTATTTACTTATAGCGTAATCTTAAGGTTGTTTTGTGAAATTCCATTTTTTCCTTATTCTCAAAAATTGTCCTCTCTCCTTGTTTCTCCTTAAATACACCACACTTTGAAATACAATTTATTCTTTCGTTTTATATATACGAAATTATTCTATTCAAAATTAAAATAAAATTAGATCCCGCTTTATCGGATCTCGATGTAGCAGATAAGGTGGTCCAAGAGGGCGAGTGAGAGGCGCTTAAACGGTCAAAGGATTTATACCTTTTTCCGGCTCGGCACTATAAGAAGCCACACGTAAGAATTAGAAGAATGGTTCGTAGAAGCCCGATTTTTCATGAAGGCTAAAGCTGGTTCTCCGGAAACTCCCGGTAAATCGGGATCCTAGTGTATTCTATCGCAAGCAATGAAATCGTTATTCTGATTTAACCTAAACAAGTTTTAATGTTGACAGACAGACCATCGTACCCAGGTTGCAGATCAATCTCTCTAGAGTAAATTTCCAAAATATTTAATTTATATAAATTCAACGAAAAAAACTTTACCCCTAAAAATTTAATTAAATCCTAAATCGCATAGTTTCAAATTAGTCAAATTTAAAAGGTTAAATTAATTTTAATATACAATTTGAGATTGATATGCAACCCGGGTACGATGGTCTGCCTGTCCACTTTGAAGATTGTTCAGGTTAAATCTAAATAAAGATTATCATTATGTTAGATATATTATAACAATTAATACTGGATTATATGTACACAAATTTAGAAAGACTTAAAAGACTACTTAATGACTCAATGTTATGACTTCTTAATTCTTTTCGATCGATCACAAATTTTATAAGTTCTGAAATTTAAATAATTAAATTTATTAAATACATTAAATTAAAATACTACTTCAGAAGAGCAAACTAAAACCAAATGTTCATATTTAAGTACTGTGGTTTTATTTCCTGTAATTAAATTTTTTACAAGAAAAGATACTATTTATAGTAATTAGAAAATTGCAAATTTTAAGCTCTTGAATTAAAAAAATTTTGATATTGTTATATTAGAAAATTTCTAGACTTTTTAAATTCAACCATTTCTGAACTATCAATCATACATTACGCATTATTTGAGTCGTTTCTAAAATTTTGTAGGACTTTTAGTGTGTAAAAATTCGTTATTATGGATTTTGAATAGTTTCTGTTTTTAGAATTAAAAAACGAAAATCCATGGGAGTGCATTTTACTTAAACGATTTTTTCGAAAAATATAGCTTAATTTAGATTCATGTAGTTTTTAAAATTATTTAAAATTATTTTAATGTATTTTTTTATAATTTTGAGCGATTGTGTCGAATTTCTAGAGAACTTTAAGGGAAGAATTACATTTTATTTTTAAGGATGCAACGAATATGAAGTAGTTTGAGAAATATCCAAAGATTTTGAAGCTAGTAAGTTAAATTAAAAGATTCCCAAGAATTTCAAGAGTTTTTTTTTTGTTGGTAAAACTCTTCATTTAAAACATATAAAAATTGTTTTTTTGAAATATTTTAAACATTTTTCTTCTATTTAATTTGATAAGTGAATAAAATAAAACAAAACCTATTTTAAGTCAATTAAATCTCGAAAGTAGTTTCAATATTTTTAGAAAAATTTGATTAATATTGAAACAAATTTAGAAGTTTTTAAAAATTTCAAAATTGATTTAAAGCTTGAAAAGAGTTCAAACAAAGTCGAAGCTTTTTAAGAAATTGTTTGTCGTATTTTGCGTCGTTTGGTTTAAGATTTGAATATTGTGTCAAATTTCGGACAATTCTAACATACTTGCTCAATCATGAATGATAAGAATCTAATAAATTATTATAAAATTTGTATCTTTTTTTGGGTGAGCAAATTTTTTCTATCAATTTGTTTTCGTAACTTTTGCCATTTTTCCACAAATTTGTAATTTTTAATTTTAATGTAATTTTCAAGATAAAAGAGTGATTCGTTAAAAATCTTTATCTCTCTTTCAGGTAAATAATTTTTGTTAAATTATTTATTTTTCGTAACTTGTGTAGTTTTCCGCAAATTTTATATTTTAAAAAAAAATCTTAAATGTTATTTTTCACAGATGAAATAGAAACTACACATCCTAAGAACGAGTGATCATTAATAAATTTTTAGATCTGTTTTGGGATCACAATTTTTGTTTATTCATCTTTTTTTTATCATGCATAGTTTGATTCCAAAATGATTTTTCATTATTTTTTGTGCAATCAAAATTTAAATTTTCGTATTTGAAAGAAAATCCTAATAGTTTTTATGATAATCTTGTAGGGCTTTCAAGAAACAATGTTGTTCTTTTCTGGACTTTTTTCATATCGTGCGTTGTTTGGCTTAAAACTTGGATTTTCGCCTTATTCTTTAAATCTTAAAATTCTATAATTTTGAGCAATTTCTTTGTATAAAAAAGTCATAAATATAAATTATTTAGCTCTCTGACTAGTAGTAGTAATAGATGTACATGCAATTTTTAAATCTTAAGAAGATGTTCTCAAAACTTTTGTAGATGCTCTAACTTTTTGAATTTTTATCCAAAGAGGCTGGTTAACGAACTTGTTCTTTTTTTTATGTCCTAAAAGAAGTTTGCCAAAGATCGGTTTGATACGCTTATTTTTATGAGAGAAAACAAAAGCAAAATAAAATTTGGTTTCAAAATGTAATTTTAAGAGAATACAGTCAAACCCTTTCATAGCCCTTCCTTCTATAGCCTTTCCGAGAATCGACTCCGCGCCGCAGGTAGGTGTAACAAAAGCTGCGCGGGGTGCGCGGAGTCTGCGGTCGTCACTCAGGCGAGCAGTGAGTCGGTAACAAACAAAAGCGGAGCAGGCTATAATGCGTTAGTTTCCACACACCGTCAGCCCCAAAATCGGTGATATAAAAGAATTTTACTGTCTTTAAAATATTTCAAAGCACTTCAAAAGATTTTCTAAAATGTGAAAAAAATCAGTAGTAATTTAGGACAATTTTTTAAGTTTTTAATGATTTTACTTAAATTCTCTATACAATTTAAGTCAGGTTAAAAGTCTTATAGAAATATTTAAAGTTTTGAAGAGATTAAAAATATTTGCGAAAATGTATAGGCAGTGGGTGCTCTACCGTCACCGACAAAAAAGTTCTCTGTCGTTACTTTATTACGTAACATTATATCAAATTATTACATTTTCATTACATCTTTTATCACATTTTTATTACTTTATTACAGTAATACAGTTTAATTTATAGGAATTTCCGAATTTAAAAAAGTCACTTTAATAATGATTTATTAATTATTTGTTTTCTTTTTGTTTCAGGTAAGTTCCGGCTGTGGCCACGTATCTCAAATAAGATGAAATTAAATAATCATAATGTACTCTCTAAAAAAAGGTATTACGACTTATATTCAGGATTTTCTAATTTTATAAATTTAAGAATATTTAAGATGTACCAATTTAAAAATGAGCTTATTACTAAATTGATAATGTTCACAAAATTCGATATTAATTAAGGAGGTAAATTTGCGTATTTAAACAACGACTTGGCCAGTGCATTCGCATTACAGGGATCGTTTAATCGTGATTAAAGTAAGGTAAGTAAGGTAAATGAATTATCATAAGTCCTCGTTTAATCCTCTCCTCTTTTTGATCGCCCTTCTTCGTAGAATTTAATTGCGGAACCAGAGTGATCTCTGTATATTTTCGA
>NC_046666.1:52642609-52656571 GCF_010883055.1 Belonocnema kinseyi
AGAGTTAAAATCTTCAGTATATACAATTTGCCTAGTCACTGTTCAAAAAATACTTTACGCTTTTTT
This sequence comes from Belonocnema kinseyi, assembly GCF_010883055.1. Lineage (NCBI taxonomy): Eukaryota > Metazoa > Arthropoda > Insecta > Hymenoptera > Cynipidae > Belonocnema > Belonocnema kinseyi. Next base: position 52,642,676 of record NC_046666.1, read on the forward strand.
CTGAGAATATTTTGTTTATTTCTGTATTAAAAGCCATTTTTGGGACAAACCTTTTTCAGAAAAAAACACCAATTCATAGACTGATAAAAATTATCATCGTTTTTTACTAGCTGCTTAATTTTGTATGTTTATACTTCGTTATAATCACGTCCCACATGATAAGAAAATTCTTTTGCAAAGGAATTTTTTTTTCTTCGAATGTACAAATTTCTAGAGCAATAAGAATCTTTCAGATCCGTATTTGCCTACAATAGTTACGGCAAAGCCAAAATACCATCTCATTGTTTATTGCTTTTATTACAAAATGATGTAAGCTATATTTCGATATTTTTTCATATCCTAAAAGTCACAGAAAAGCTGACAATTTTGAAAAAACTGCAACTTTCTAACATTACTCTATGATAAGAAAGTTTTAAACAATAATGTATTGTTTAAACAATGATCTGTATTAAATTTCAATTATTGATACTAATTAGGAGGTTATCGAGATACCTATTGTTTACAAGGTCCGAAAAAGTCTGATTACAAATTATTTGCTTATTATCTTGAAATCCTATGGTCAGTTTTTGTTTTAACCATTTTTCCAACAATTTCGTTGTTTATTTTAAAAAATTCATAGAATCATTTCTAGCATCTCTAAGAAAAAAGAGTGTTTGATTCTCGAACTTTTTTCGCATGATAAACCATTTGCAATTACCAGCGTTAAATATAAAATGATTTTTTATTGGAAATCTGTACATTTTCTATATTGTAGGTACATCTTTCAAAAACAAACATAAAATAGAAATAAGATAGGTCAGGAAAACCTTCACAAGGTAAATTCGATTGTAAATTCTCTTTACTCATAGAATAGCGGTCTATACTTTATGTGTTAATAAAGATCTGGTTCTCGGAATAAACCAAGAATCGTACTCTGACCTTGTACGATATCTCAAGTGAAGAGTTTAAAAAAAACATATATATATATATATATTTTTTTTTAATACAGTGAATTATGTAATGCGAAACGCGACACTTTCAGCCGATACATTCATCGATAACTTCAAGTACACAATCTGAATTACTCTACATTTTTTTTACAAAAACTATTTCTTTAAATATCTCAGCAAAAAAATTTGTAAGTAAAGACATTATTTTTGAATTAATATCTTATGCCTAACTCTCCCAAAATGGCTGAAAAAAATCCTATCATGGTAGCTGTAGATTCCGAAACCTTCAAGTAAATCCTATTGAATTTAGAGATCTTAACAAAAGGTCAATTAAGTCTAAAAGAAAAAAATTGGTCTTCTAAATACTGAAAATGCAAAAAGAGCTACAGAAATTTCGGAACTAGCTCGAAACTCTATTATGCTTGCGGATACAGAAGATGGGTCATCCGAAAGATCGTCGCCCGCGATTTGAGTTATAGAAATCGCGAGTGAATCACACGTCAATGCACCGCAAGAACAACAAAAGCGACGGTTTGAGTTAAGTCAAGTCAGCAGAAATGAAAATGTAATTTTGTCACCCGCAAAAGACATAATTCGAATCATTGAACCTATGCGGGGAAAAACGATAACGGAAACGAAGATTTCATTAAATCAATAGAAAGGGCAAACTTTCGATGCTCTCAGAAGGAATTACTTCTTGACTACATAATCACCGAAAAAATATTAGATAATGCCAAAACAACCATTCGTTTCATACCAATAAATGGTTACGATGATTTATACAAAGCTCTCAGACAAAATCTAGGACTTTTTGGCTTAGTTGAACTTTTAAGGGCAAAATTAGATACCTGCAAGCAAAAGATTGGAGAAACTGTACAGAATTTTAATATGAGATTTATACAATGCAAAATGAACTGAAATATGCAGTACAGTCAGAACACACTTCAGAAATGTTTTATAGCATAGCACTGGAAATCAAAGAAAAATCAGCAATTAGAAAATATATATTGAATTTGAATGATGATATTGGCACTCAAGTTCGACCTTTGAGACCAAACACTATAAACAGAGCACAACAAGATGCATTAGAAGCAGAAATTTGGTTCCATGAAAAACAACAAAATAAACAACGGTCTTCAACATCCACCCAAAAACACAGTCCATTACAAAAACCTGTCAATTACCAAAAACCCACTGCCCCAACTCACAATATGTCTCTATCAAAAAAAGTCGAATAAAGTGTCGTTATTGCAATGGAATTGGTCATACAGAAAATCAATGTTTTAAAAAAATGCTAATAAGAACCAAAATTTCCCTCTAGGCCAGTACTCTATTTCATATCAGTCAGCATATACGGAACAAGAGGAACAAGTCCATTGCTGGTCGACAGCGGATCCTCAATAAATTTGATAAAAGATGAAATGGTTTATCCAAAATCTCCAACAGAAATATGCAAAAAAGAATTTTTTATGGGTAATGATAAGCATGAAGTCCAAAAGCAAGCAAAATTTAAATTGCAGAATAAGGACATATTTTCCACATCGTCCCTGATGAGTTTTTTTTACCTAAGGATGGAATTATTGGATTCCCTTTCCTACATTCTTATGACTACAGCTTAACAAAGACAGCGTTGAAATTAGATAAAAAAGTTCATCCTCTTCATAGCGATGGAATTTATATTCCCAAACACACTGTAAGGCTTGTCACGTTGGACTGCAATAGGAAAGATGGGCATGCAGTAATTAAAGATAACGCTTACATTCCTGACTCAATTTTTACTATTTGAAATCATGAAATTAAAATTCCGATTTCAAACGAAAAATAAGAGTCTTTACCAATAAATACATCAGACATCTGAATTAAATATGTAACAATGAAACAACACGAAGAACGAATCTAATACATTACACAAGATTAATTGATAAAGAGATTAAAATTACTGTCAGAAAATATAAGACTTCAGCAGGTATAGAAAAAATCATTAATGCGTATCATGATATCTACACATTACCAAGAGACCTACTTTCATGCACAAACTTGACATCACACAAAATTATTCTAAAAGAGAATAAAATAATAAAGGTTAAATCCTACAAGCCTCCAGAATGTCACAAAGCTGAAATTTCGAATCAAGTTAATGAAATGCTTATAAAAAAAAATAATTCGAAATTCAGATTCACCATATAATTCACCGATATGGGTTGTACCAAAGAAAATGGATGCGTCAGGTAAAAATAAATGGCGCATTGTCATTGATTTTAGAAAACTAAATGAAAAGACGGATCAAGCCTTAATTGATGACATCATCGATCACTCAGGGAAAGCAAGATTTTTTTCTGCTTTTGATTTGAGTTCTGGTTTTCATAAAATTGCAATGGACACTGATTTAAAAAAATATACTGCGTTCTCGACACCAGAAGGGAATTTTGAATACGATCGTATGCCATTCGGAATAAGAAATTCTCCTGCTACATTCCAGAGAATGATAGACGTAGCATTAAGAGGTTTAATAGGGAAAATTTGTTTTGTGTATTTAGATGATGTTGTTGTGTTCAGCTCAACAATCCAAGAACATAACAAAAACATGATCACACTTTTCGAGCGCCTACGTCATACTGGATTGAAATTACTGCGAGATAAATGCGAGTTTTTATCGCTAAACCATTAATAGAATTGACTCAGTCAATTTAGTTTAATTAAAAACGCTTCAAATTATTATAATTTAAAGTAAAAAAAAATCAACAAAATAACTGTCTATATCAAAACGTTTATAATTAATTAATTTAAGACTTCATTACATAAAATTTCACCCAGTTTTTGATTTTCTTAGGCTAAGGTTTTCCAGCTAAAAAATAAAAAAATTATACTGCTAAAAATTGTAACCTTTTCGTTTTGACTACCTGATTATTTATTTATTTTTAAACAGAAAATTATTCATTATAATGATGTCTCGCATAATAAGAAAATTCTTCGATAAAGTAACCTTATTTTTTTTGAAGAGGACAAATTTCTTGCACAATAAGAGTTTCTTTCGCCTTTGGTTGCCTAAAATTATTTTGGTTTCGTCGAAATACCATATTATTGTTTGTTGTACAAAGAAGAAAATAATATGAGCTCTCCTTAAATACCATCAGATTACTTCACTCATTGACAAAACATAACTAAAATAAAGAATGGTATTTCTATTTGAGATAGATTCTAGCAAGCAGTTTATTTTAAAGAAATAATTGGATATTTAATTTCAAAATTTAATAGGTTTTACTCTAAATATTTATTTAAATTCGAACGTCAAATTAAAAGATTACAATTATTTTTAAATAAAAATAAAAAATCTACTATATTCTCAGTTAGAAAATGTCTTTAACATCATCAGAAACATCTACGAAGAAAATACATTTTTATAAATTATGAAACATTAAAAAAAATTTTTTCTTTGTTCAACTGTAAATATGAATTAATTCCTTATTTAAAAAATTGAAATATACTTTGATCATTGAAGAATGAGCAATAATTAAGTTGTTAAGACGATTCTAAATAATTTAAAATCTAAACATTTCCAGGTTTTAACGTAAAAGATTAAACTGTTTCAATTCGAAAGTATTAGTCGTTCAAAAATGTAAATAACTGCAATCTGGATTGTTTGAAATAGAAAGCATTGAATCGTTAAAATTTTAGAGAGTTTTTAAACTTTGAGCGTGACGATTTTGATTGTTCTATTTAAAAAATAAAAAATAATTTGTAAGTGAAATTTTTGTATTTTGATTTGCAGATAACAATTGAATACTTATTATTTTTTTGGACAATTCAAGTAATTTTGAGAGATATGTAGAAGTATTGAGAAAATTTAAAATTAATTAAAAATTTGAAATGGTTTCAAATAATTTAAGCAAAGTGTGTGTTGCGACACAATCCTGCTATTTGTACCGACATTTCGATGTAAATACCCATTGTTTAATTCAAAATGAAATAATTTAAGATTACTAGCTTGTTAAAAGTTAAATTCTTCTATTAAAATTTTTTTTTTTTTTTGGCTGAAGATTCATAAATTTAATTGAAAATTCATCTCTCGTTTTAATTAAAAATTTATTTCTATTGCTGAAAAATTAGCTGTTTGATTGGTGACTTTCATTTTTGTCTATGGTTGAAAAGAAATTTTTTGCTGAATATTTAATCAGTAGTAAAATTTTGCGTGTGAAATAAAAAAGATCAATGAAAACACGCGGTGGTGTGACATTGCTAACTCTGTTGAAACAATAAAAAGGTCATGTTGAGAAAGAGTAACACCAACATAGGCTGTTTTTAGCCTATTTTTTGGACCTCGCTAGCGACCTGCAGGGGAAATATCAAAATATGTTACATTTATCAAATTACTTGTCATTAAAAACCAAAGTGAGGATCGCTTTTTGTTTAAATTTTTTAAAAATATTACCCCAATTTATGAATTAAGAAGGCCGCCAAAAAATTAAAAAATAGGTAATACGACTTATTATACAATTATTTTTCATTGTATTTGTTGCCCCAAAATAAATCTTACAAAAGTAAAATCACGTAGTTTTTTTATTGATAAGGGGCTTATGTGGGTTCAAAATTCACACCAAAGCTCTCCAATGGGGCGAATTCATCCCTAAAACATAAAGAAAAAGAATAATAATAATATTATACTATTAATATAATATTAGTATAATATTATACATATATCGATGAGAAATAACCCCTATAAAGGGTAAAACCACCCCTATTCAGATTGAGATGGTGAAAAATCCTAAAAATTAACAAAAATGCTGTGTTTCATATTTTTCTTACAAAAGACTCAATATAACTCATTCTTATGATCCTAAAGCTTTAAGATCGAAATTTACCCCTGTGAAGGGTGTGAAATCATAGCCCACGGGAGAGTTTTGGGGTTATTTTTCATCCCACATCAAACCTTTATCAATCAACAATACATGATTTTATAATTAGTGGCATTTTCTATTTGGTAAATTTTTGGGGTGTTTTCAACCCCTAAAAAGGGGTAATTTTCTGAAATTTTCTAAAAGCGAAAAGCGATGCTCACTTTAGTTTTCAATGACGAGTAATTTGTTACCTGTAACAGATTTATATATTTTTCCCCAAGTTGCTAGGGAGCTCTAAAATGTAGGCTAACTTCAGGGTCACTATTTTTCTTTTTCTTAATGTTTTAGGGATGATTTCACCCCATGGAAGATCTTTGGGTTGAATTTTTAACCGACATAAACCCCTTTTCAATCAAGAAAAATTGATTTGATAATTATTGGTACTTGCTATTGTTTAATTTTTTGGGGTATTCTCAACGCTTTAATAGGGGTAAGTTCTTAAAATTTTATAAGAACGAAAAGCGATGCCCATTTTGGTTTTAAATTACAAGTAATTTAATACCTGTAACATATTTTAATGTTTTTTCTCCGGGTTGCTAGGGATGACCAAAAAATAGGCAAATTTTATTAGAAAATAGCTATCTAGTAAAGATTAGTAAAAAATCAGTAATTTGATTATACATCTCGTGATGCAATAGTAAAAATCAACTGATTGTTAAATACAAATAAATAATTTTGCTTATAGGACTGAATACAATAAATTAAAAAGGTTATGAAAATGAAAAATGTGGAAAAGGAAAAAGTATAATAAAACGCCGCAATGGTGTGATATTCTTCACTTTATTGACACAATAACGTCATATTCTGAAAATATCACATTGTGTTTCAAGGAAGTTATAAGAAAATTATAACTTTTTACTGTTTTGGATCTTCAACATTTTTATCGGTTTTATTATTTTTATTTTTCCATAGAAAATTGAAATTATGTAGCAAATTTTGAAAAAACAACTTTCCTTAAATAAGGATGAACTTGAATGACTAAAGAAGTTTATTTTTATTTAATAGATTTTTTTCTTACGCAAAACATGCTTCATTTTTTCAGAACGAAAGTTGTTAAAACTTAACTAATTACTAGTAAAATTTTACAGATTCGATTAGCGAAAAGTTGGCTACTAGAGATTAGTAAAGACTTAGGAATTCGATTTGTCGAGATAATTCTTAATTTAATAGTGAAAAAAAATCCAATTGTATATTATAAATATGTAATCTTATTCAGGACTGTATTGGGAAAAGTACAAAAAAAAATCCGGTTGTACATATTTCTAATTTTCCATAGAAAATTTTAGGTATTCGAGGAAGCGTGGATTCATAAAAAAATATCTTTTAAAAGGCTGTGAATAAATAATGGGTTGTCGTACGAAAAAATGCAACAAACGTAAAAAGTTTCTTTCCTTTTGTATAAAAGCTTAAGGTAATTCTCGTGCCAAAAATCGGATATCTGAAAAAAAAGTTTGTGATTCTAAGAATCAAAATATTATAACTGATGTTATTCCACATAAAAAATTATTTGTTATGAAAAAATGTTAAAATTCAGAAAAATAAACATTAATTTTTATCATGATTTTTGCAGTTGAATTTTTTTACCATCGCTTTTTACCGATTTTTGAAGATTAATTACTTGTCAATAAATGACGGCTTATTTTTCGGGAAAGGATTCTCTACAACACTGTCGTTTCCAATTTAGTTATTTAAAAAATTCAAAACAGTAGACTTATAGAGAATGTGTTCCCGGAAAAAGAACCGTCGTTTATTAAACTGCAATCATTTTGCACAAATTGGTAAGAGGCGACGATCAGCAAAAATTCTGCTGTTATTTATTTGGAATGACATCAGTTATAATATTTTGATTCTTGAGAAATTTTTGTTAGGAAAATCAAATCTAATTATTGATAGTTTTCATTTGTAACAATTAGTATAAACAATTAAGCAAGGGAGTTTATAAAGAATAAGCAATATTATTATTGAAAGGTATAGGTTTTGCAACAGTTCGAGGGAAAATTATAATACTGGTTCGCTTGGATAATTATTTATTACAAAATGAAAAGTCGGTTTCCTATTGAAAAAAGAAATATTTCAACAACAATTTTCAAACAGAAACTTTCATTCGATCGGAAGATTTCTTTTTGTTTTCAAGGTTCTAACCTCGCGATAGGCAATGAACATGTTACAAAATTTTCTGAATATTAGATTCTGAGGTACGTACAGCTGTGCAAATATGTATGTTTTTTGAAAGATCATTTGTTTTGTAGCGCCGGAAATTGCAAAGCGTTTATCCTATAAAAAATGCAAGATTGAAGTCTGTTGCGATAGGACTTACCATTATTCTAAGAGAATATTTATTATAAATATTAAAAGATTGTTTAAACAATTTGCTTTTGTTAAGTGAAATTGCTTTTTGCCTCGCTATGACCAAAAAGTTTAAAGAAAGATTAAAAATTAAGAAAAACCACGATTTTTCTCACCTTTTTTTAAAGAAACAATTGCCACAAGCAATTATAAATGGTTAAAAAATGCCCTTAAGGGCATTAAAAGATTGTTTAAACAATTTGCTTTTGTTAAGTGAAATTGCTTTTTGCCTCGCTATGACCAAAAAGTTTAAAGAAAGATTAAAAATTAAGAAAAACCACGACTTTTCTTACCTTTTTTTAAAGAAACAATTGCCACAAGCAATTATAAATGGTTAAAAAATGCCCTTAAGGGCATGCTCTTCGGTGACCACGTGAGCAAACTACTCCCCGGTTACGATCATTTATTTTGGTGTTTACTGTGTCCACACGGATTGAGATATTGTGTTTAAAATTTGACAGATTGAATAAAAAGCACTAAAGAACGTTTGTGTGCATCAATATGTTCATAATTTTAAAGAAAGTTTATTTATAAATTGATGAAATAGGATATTACCATTCGAGTTATAGCACTTTGCACATAATGTTTTATTTGATGCATTTTAGATTTTGTATTCGCGTGTATTGAGCACTGACATAAATTTTGGACTAAATCGTCTAAACCTTTAAAAAAATTAATATAAGCAATAAAATTTGCACATTCGTTGCAAATAAAAATTTTAGTATCTGCACACACGTAATCTATCATTATTTTTGTAACATTTTTAGCGATTTCTAGCAAAGAAAGAAAGAAACTTTAAACGTCGATAAAGTCGAGATCACGTGACTAAATTTGTTCATGAAATTTTTTTGTAGAGAATGAAATGCCTTTCACTTTTTTTTGGTCCGCACTATGTCCACACGGATTGAGGTATCGTATTCATGATTTAGGAAGTCATACAGAAAGCACTAAGGGACGTTTGTATATATCAAAATATTTATAGTTACGAACAAAGTTTTCTTGTAAAATAATACAGGAATAGGAAATAAACTTTTAACGTCGATAAAGTAGATGCCTCGATTTAAAAAAATGGAGGAACATCTTAGATACTCGAAAATTCGTCCAAGTCTCAGCTTCAGAAATGTGCATCTTCAGAAAATAATTAAAATTTTCTGATGGTTATATATTCTTGTGGATTTTTTCTACTGGTGTGAAACAATTCTAAGTTAATAACAAAACCAATAAAAATAAAATTTCGCCCGGGGCGAAAGACAAGGCCAGTCCGACGCTGAGTCTCGCTGGTTTGTTCACTGTCAACAATAGTTATCAGCTGATCGATTCAACGTCAAGAATTATGGAAGTTGATTGGAGAACTCCGACGAGTAAATTTTAGCACATTGGTGGTGTTGCTGTTTCCAATTTGCAATTTATCTTTTATTTTTAGGACCAAAAAAATGAAAATCATTTTACACAAAAATTTCATGAACGAACTTAGTCACTTGATCTCGACTTTATCGACGTTCAAAGTTTCTGGTCTTCTCCGCTAGAAATCGCAAAAAATGCTCAAAATGCTTTTATTCGATTTAGCATAAAATTGGTGCCAGTGCTCAATATGAGCGAATCAAAAAATTTAAAATGCATCAAACCAAAAATGATCTGTAAAGTGCTATAACTCGAATGGTAATATCCTATTTCATCAATTTATAAATAAACTTTCTTTTAAATTACCAATATATTGATGTATACAACTGTTCTTTAGTGCTTTTCATTTTATCTGTCAAAGTTTAAACACGATATCTCAATCCGTGTGGACACAGTGAACACAAAAAAAGTGTTCATAACCGGGGACTAGTTTCGTCACGTGGTCGCCGAAGAGCATGCCCTTAAGTTTATATGTAAATCCCATCCCCGTACAAATAGTAGTGTTCCGTGGGGCGCCGTCAAGCCATACTATATTTTAAAAAATTCACGGACGCGCATGGTGAAGATTTCAGTGCGCTACTGGCTTAGAATTCGTAGGATGTGTGTATTCGTATAGTTACCACTGCTATGCCAGTGGCAGACTCGTAGATCGTGCAACGTCGCAATTAAAACCTAAGCATCGCTGATAAACTGTCATGTGCGTTTGAATAGCTTGATACAGCAGATGACCCTGAGAGAGGGAGCAGTGTTACCGCTATGCGATACTGTTGCGTTTATCAGTTTGAAAGTGACTAAAATTTCAATATTTTTCATTTAATTATCTATGAAACTACGTGGAGGAAAAACTTGATATATTTTTTTTAAAATTTTAATTTTCAAGCTATGCACTGTTCATGAACTACATGTTAAATTATTCAACTTTAACATTAATTATCTCCGCAACGGTATGTTTAAAAAATTTGAAATTCATTTAGCATATTAATAATTATTCTATATTTAAATATAGCTCTTTTTAAAAAAAATTCAACCAGAGATTGATTTTTTTACATACAACCTTAAACATCTTATAAGTAAAAAGAAGTATTCCATGCAGTATAAACAACTTGTATCAAGGAGACCGAAAAAAATCATAATTAGCGCCAGAAAACTAGCAAAGTCCAATCTTTCACATATGGGGGTTTTAGGGGTCCTATAAAGCAGACCTGTGGGGGTTTACCTCAAAAACTGTTTTTTACTGGTATCGTTCGTTTAAGTGTGACGCAAAATACAAAGTGCAATATTAATATTGATTGCTCTGACAGGTTTTAAAAATGTTTGTCGCTTCTCCTACGTGGTATACTCAAATTCTTAACTCAAAAATTACTGAAGGTTTTTCCTCTTGTCATGCGGATGAGGAAGCGGACGGTGTTTAGTATATATAGCAGTATACATTTTCCATATTTCTCCTTCATTGTTTACGAAATCATCGAAGACATCATGAAGAACTTCTTTCGGGATCTTTTCCTTACAATCGACTTTTTAGTTCACTTTTGTGGTAAGTCTGCCTTATATAGTATACTTCTTAATGTAAATATATTAAGTGCAATATGCCCTCGAAATTATAAATATTGCTTTAGCAGATCTGTATTCCCACTGTTGGCGAAATTTTATTTGCACTTTCGTCAGGGAATTGGGCTTATTAAGCGAGCACTGTCTTACCGGAAGCGGAAAAAAAGTTCGTCAAAATTGGGATTACTGAAGTGAAAGATAATTCCAAAAATTGTTTACCTAAAGAGTACCCATACTCGACGCCGTGAGACGTGGCGAGTACGTGGAGTTCACGTTGGAACTCGCACGTTGGCGCATGCGCAGGTTATTAGAGAGATTCGTTCAGGGTTGCCATATTGGCCGTTTTATCGCAAATTGGATTATTTGATTTAGCTCATTACTACCTTCTAGTGAAAAGAAGTTGTCCAAAAGTTGATCAAAATACGGATATTGGGAAGTATCTGAAGTTCTGAACGTTCAAATGAACGAAATATTTATTGATTGTTTTATGAATTAGAAATAGCGCTAAATTCTTGATTAAATTTATATTACAAAAAACAGATTACAGAATAAACTTCGAATGCATTGTTTTAATTGTAGTTGGAACAATATTTTCTGATAAAATAAAATAGAAAAAAAAATTCGTTTATTTGAATGTTCTGAACTTCAGCTACAGCTACATAATATTGGGTAATTTATTCTTAAAGTTTGGGCCACGTGGTCAAAGTTCCACCTGGCAACCCTGGAATCCCTGTCGCCTGAAGGGGAGATATGATAAGGCTTGCTTTAAAGTGCGTGTTGTGGAAAGCTGGAGCGTACGAAGAGTGAAAATACCGGGAGTGTACCGTATTGAATTTTCGAACTTTTTCAATGTAAAATATTTAGACCTAAAGACGCTTTTATTTAATATTTAATTCTAACTACACATTTTTAGTATTTCGAGGCCCCGGGCTGAAAGCCTTATGGTTTTTGTTAGGTGTCTGTCTGTCGGACTTTTTTCAAATGCGGGGAAGTATGGTGAAGTGAGAGAGGGTAGAAGATGGGAGGGGTAGTTAGCGGAAGTGCAGGAAGAGTCGGGGAAGGGCGAAGTAAAGGAAAGTACCCTTTCTTCCACAGCCATCTTTTCCCCTTCCCGGAAATTTTGGTTTGTAAGATTAATCTATTTTCTAGATACTTTATAAATAAACATTTTTAATTTGTATTTAAAAAACTAAACCTCAAATCGTTTTTCGAAGGTCAAATTTTCGATACATGTGTTATGAAATATTATATTGCGCAACAAGGGGCGAAAGTCAACAATTTCACTCGTGTGAAATCTGCCCTCGCTTCGCTCGGGTAGCTAACTTCGCGCTCTTGCAATTGTCGCCTTTCGCCCCTTGTTGCGCAATATACTATTTTTTTTAAAATTTAATCATTTTAAAAGTTTAGAAAGTAAGGAATCTAATTAAAAAGCTTTTGCCAAGGATTAAAAATTATATAATTGAATAAAATTAGAAAAGGTATTGTAGACTGGCCACTTTGAAAGAATTTTCCTCAAGATTAAGTCATTCTCCAAATTTTTAAAATAAATTGTTTTAATATTATTCATATCAAAAGATATACAGGAAGAATAGAATAAAATAAAATCAGGCAAATAAATAAGGATAGAATATTGTAAAGAAATTTTTCATAAGATTAACCCCTTTTCCAGCTCTTTCTAAGGAGCGTAATAAGGTTTGAAAAATTAATCGAAAATTAAAATTTTAAGTCAAACAGCTAAAGATATGAATTTAAAACCCTTCAAGATGATCGTAACAATTTTTTTGGACTTTCTTCAAAATTCGAAAATTCAAATTTTCATTGCACAAAAAATAATGAAACATGGAAAATTCCATTTTGTAATCAAACTATGCAAGATATGAAAAAATATTAATAAACAAAAATATTTCATAGGGCGTTTTATTTTTTTTTTGGAAAAATAACATTGAAAGTAAACAAAAAATAAAAAATTTGTGAAAAAAGGACGCAAGTTACGAAAAAGCAAAATTTAACCAAAATTGGTTACTCGAAAAAGAGCTAAAAATTTATTATGAATTACTTTTTGACAGGATATGTAGTTTTTATTATTTCAATCACATAAAGAACATTAAAAATTTGTGGAAAGACGACAAAAGATACGAAAATAAATTGATAGAAAAAAAGATTTTCACTTAAAAAAGATATACAAATTTGTAACAATTGATTACATTCTCATCATTAATGATTAAGAAATTATTAAATTTTCCGAAATTCAACACCACAGCATTGAAATTTTGAACCAAACAACGCAAAGTACAAAAAACATTTCAAAGAGAAATGACAGCTTTTGAAGAATCCTGCAAAATGTCTTTTATAATTTTTTAATATGACTCGTAATTTTATTTTTATTTATCGTTAAGTAATAGTTAGTAAATCGAAAATTCCAATATTTCGCTAAAAGACGCGAGATACGTAAAAAATCTAAAAATAGACTTATAGGATATTTGGCTTTCTGCATAAAAAATTATATGAATACCAAAATCCTATTCTTACAAGAAAGGTACTCCATATGTCCCTCGCCGATTCGATTGTCCCTGATATACGTTGTAGTCCTCGAAAAACTAAGCGACAAGTATTTTTTTATATGCGGAAAAACTCTTCAAGGGGGTGAAACAGCCCCTCAAACAAAAAGGGGTCTCAAGTGTTGTTTGTATAGTTTTGTATATAAAACCAATTTGATTTTAATAAATTCGGCTGGAAAAGTTTTCGCGTGATGAAATATGAATAATATATTTTTCTAA
>NC_046666.1:52656671-52657907 GCF_010883055.1 Belonocnema kinseyi
AACGTAATCGAAAGCAGAATAGTACTCCAAGAAAGTGGAAAGCTGGTACGAAGAAGAGGCGAACAGCATAAAGAGGTTGTGTAGTGAGAGGCAAGGGGACTCTCAAAAATCAAGCACCCCATAAAGTGAGAGGCGAGGGGACTCACTAAAATTAAGCACTCCGAATCATCTTGTAGATAAAAGGAGTCTAAAATCGCACTGTCACCTCCACGTGGTAGACTCTGGAAACTATAACTTGATAGGATGTAGGCTGACGACAGGCGTTAATTACTAATCCGTTAGTACTTTATTTACTCAAACACCTTATACGTGAGAAGTTGGTTGAATCATGTATTTGTTTTAAAAAATTGTAAGGGCAATAACCAATTATTGTCGGATAATAAATTATAATAGTGAGGAATCATTTATCTTCAGAAAAATACTGTTCAATTTTAAGAAAGTGCTTTTTACTTAATATTTTTTCATAATAACTTTAAAATTTTTTAACTTCTTCAAACTTACTGGTTAACATTACTGAGTAGTTTTTTTCCGATGACTTCATGCAATTTCGGATCAATGTGAGTAATACAAAAAAATGGCATACTTGAAAACTGTTCCGCGGTATGCTGCCGCATAACGCCCGAGTGCGAGCGCGAGGACTCCCTCTACAACCGGGTCTGTAACTCAATGAATTTCAATTTGTCCATTTTCTTATTAGACATTTTTCATAGTAAAAAAGTCAAGCTTTCTTTTGAGACTATTAAAAAAAAATCGTAGATGCCTAAATTGTGAAAAAAGTTAAATAAACAATTGATTTATTGAAAAAATTATTTAAACCATTTTTTTTGTTATAAATAATAAAATAGGATGAAATCGTGTAAAAAGCACTTTCCAAAACCCTCATAAAAATTTTAAATCGCGTAATTAGAAAGGAAGTTACAGGCGTTTGAAACTACCCCTGCAGGCATTGGGGTTGAAAATTCAACCCCCCCCTCACTTGGGGAGGGTTGGTAATCCTGGTCTATAATTTTGTGGATTAACTACTGTTGGGTAGGCGAACATATTCCCAGAATTTAGAGACAATCGAAAAACATGATCTTTTGAGTTGGGGCAGTTGAGGAATAATGCCCCTTATGAGTTTAGCCATTTTCAGCATTTTCAGCCATTTTCAGATTTTTAATTCATGTTCGATAGACTGTATTTTACTTTATTTTTTATAAAATAATTTTCCAATTTGTTTTGTGCAAGCAAAGTATA
>NC_046666.1:52658007-52665775 GCF_010883055.1 Belonocnema kinseyi
GAATCAAGAATATATTTCCTAATTTAAGCAAGCAGAGCAACATAAAAATATCTACTATAAAGTCATCTGAGCTTCGGGTACAGAATGAATAGAAAACAAAATAAACAGAATGTATTCAGCTCACATAAGCTAAAACGATTTTCTTTCTTGTGAGAAAGAAGTTTCTAGGCAGCCATGTAGCGTTCAAATTTTGAAGCTCGACATTCTTTCCTTAGACCACGTCAGTAACATAGATATTATATGAATACAGGTTCAATTCGCAGCAGTATAAATGATGTAGTTTGTATCACAGAACAAGTAAATTATCCGTGTTTTTAGAATCATGTAATTCATAAATTTGTATTCACAATTGAGTAGTTGGATGCAAGAACAGCTTGCTTGTATTTTTAGAAGTCACTTGTGCTTCTTTTATTTTGCACATAATTTCGTGGAGAACAAATGAAGAGCAAGTGACTTCTGAAAATACAAGTAAGCGGTTCTTGCACTCAACCGCTCAAGTAATCAATATTTTCGATTAAGTGAATAGTTTTTTCCGATGACTTCATGCAATTTTGGATTAATGTGAGTAATACAAAAAAATGGCATACAGGCATTACAGGCGTTTGAAACTACCCCTGCAGGCATTGGGGTTGCAAATTTAACCCCCCCTCACTTGGGGAGGGTTGGTAATCCTGGTCTATAAGTTTGTGGATTAACTATTGTTGGGTAGGCGAACATATTCCCAGAATTTAGAGACAATCGAAAAACATGACTTTTTGAGTTGGGGCAGTTGAGGAATAATGCCCCATAAGAGAAAAATTAACAAAAATATATTTCGTACTTGAGACCATAATAAAGTTGATGTGTTTAGCCAAAAAAATTATAAAAAAATTAATGTGGGTAGCTACCCTTAAATACTTTTTATTTCGTTTCTATGATAATATATAATGTCATACACAAGCACAATGGGAAAAAAGTTTTGTAACGAAGGAAGTAATATAGTGTACACCCGAAATAAATAACAAAATTACGTGGGGATAAACGAACCCCTAGTTATGTATAGAATTTCAAAAATAAGTCTGAGCTCGAGCAAAAAAGTCCGAGGAAAATACGTGTTGCACACAAAAAAGAGGATGAAGCTATTTGTGTATTTTTAAGAAAAAAGAGCATCGAAGAGGGTAACTAGCCCTAAATTTTTTCACATTATTAACTTTTATAATTAAATCTTGTGCGCATTATTTTCAAAGTTTGTTTAATTTTAAGGGATGCGATCTGTTGTAAATGAATCACCTTGTTTTTTTCGCAGGATAAATTTGATCAAAGAATGTGCAATGATGAAATATCTGGCAACGAATATTAATTCTTTCTTGTCGTTCCTGTTGGTATAATTTTAATATTTATCAAATTATATATTCTCATCTTTATTTGATATTTTTACAGATAGGTCATTATTCGTTGTCGGCTATTCTATTATTGTACACTTTGTGATAAATTGTATTTTGTGACAAACCAAGGTGATTTTGAATATAAATATCGATATCATTCAATATTATTCAATATTATTCCAAATCATTATATTTTAAACACTTTTTTAAACGAATATCATTATTGTTCAAAGCTCGAAGAATACATCTTCGATATAGTGTCTAGAATTCAAATAATATACATTTGACCTGAACTTATTAATTTTCTCTATAAACTTTGTATGCTTTTTAATTATTGTAATGAATTTTTGTATAAAAATAGTTTAGGTTTAGTCACCCTCTTTAATGCTCTTTTTTTCTTAAAAATATATAAAGACCTTCATCCTCTTTTTTGTGGCCAACACGTATTTTCTTTGAATTTTTTTTCTCGATTTTAGACCTATTTTGAAATTTTATACATCATTGAGGGGTATTTTTACACCCGCGCAATTTTTTAAATTCATGTTGGATGGACTCTATTTTACTTCCTTCGTTATAAAACTAATTTTCCACTTTTTGTGTGCATAGAAAGTATATATTATCATAGACACAAAATATAAAGTCTTAGGGGTGGCTACCCCCAATAATTTAAAAAATTCTTTTTTTGACGAAACACTTTAACTTTATTTTTCTCTCAAGTGCAAAATATATTTTTCTAAACATTTTTTCTGTGAATTTAAACATTTTTTGGACAACTTTAAATATACGTAGGGTTTGTTTATTCCCTTCACATGGGAAGTAAATATTATCATAGATACAAAACAAAAATTTTTAGGGGTGGTCCCTCCCATTAATTAAAAAAAAAATTTGGTGACACACTTCAACTTTATTTTTGTCTCGAGTGCAGAATATATGTTTTAACATTTTTTGCTGTGAACTTAAACATTTTTTTGTACAACTTTAAATATATGTAGGGGTTGTTTGTCCCCTTCATTTTTTCTTTGTTAACAAAATTACTGCATGCAACTTTCATTACGAGCAAACTTTGCTAGTAAGTTTGTTTCGAAATCAATTTTCTTTTTATATACAAAACTATACAATTGACACTGGAGACCCCTATCTTTGAGGGGATGTTTTACCCCCTTCAAGTGTTTTTCCGCAGATCAAAAAAATCGTGTCGCTTAGTTTTTCGATTACGACAGCATAGTTCCGGGAGAATTAATTCGGCGAGAGACATCTGGAGTACCTTCCTTTTAGCATAGCAACGCGAGATAGTAAAAAAGTCTGAAAAAAATATTATAGTTTTTCATTTGTTTTAAGGTGGTTTAGAAAATATAAATTTACCTTAAAGCCTACAGATCTTTGAGAAACTTAATACGTAACTATACTTAATTAAGTAGAAAATTTAGAATATGAAGACGCTTATAAATACTGCGATCTAAAAAAGATCTGTTTCATAAAGTTTCATTCAAGCATTCCAAAATCAAAGAATAATTATTCGAGCGCGAAGCGCGAGAGTCAACAGACGCATGCCGCAGTAAAAAATGTATGTATTATTATGCCGAAAGATTATAAGAGATTTGGGTCAATTTGGGACAATTTTTGTTCATACAATTTTTTATAACAATTTCATTATTTATACAGAAAAAATTTATAAAATCATTTTTAGCATGACTGAGCAAAAGCAAGACTTTTTCGCGTCTTGCACTTTTTTCTTAAGACGAATTGTTTGCAATGTGAAGCGTTATAAACAAATTATTTTGTTAACCAAATTGCCATATTTGAACAGTGTTATCTCAAAATCAGAAAAGTTTTAAACTTAGATTGTCTATGTGCAGGGTAGATTTATAATATTGCTTCAAATTGTTGCAAGACCTTCATCTAGCATTGATAACATAATTTGTTGTTCATAATTTCTTTTGCTAAATTGTTTATAAAAATTGATATAAATGATTACCCTTAACAACCAGAATTAAATTAAATTTTTTTTAAATCCCTGACAAATGATTGAACTTTTCAGTCTCGTGATATTTTCTTATAGGACGAGCTATTATTTATTAACGTCCTTATAAAAAATGTACTTTTTATAAATATGCGCTCTCCTAAAAGCTAAAATTTTCAAGTTATTACGGATTACCTCTTTTATATCCTTAATTTTGCCGTAAACAATATAATTATTTTGGGTAAAATTTTCGATACCTGCGCCTTATTGCTTATAAATATTTTTGTTAACAAAAACGCACAATTAATAACATCGATTTTTTCCTAATTATTTTAATAATTTATGGCACAAAATAAAGCTTCTCTTTCGAGTGATATTTTTTTATACGATGAACCATTATTTATTCACGGCCTTACAAACAATGTACTTTTTACTAATATACGCTCCCTTAAAAGAAACAATTTTCAAGTTATTCTCTATTACCTTTTTTATATCGTTAATTTTACCGTTAAAAATATAATTATCTTGGGTAGCATTTTTTATATATTTCCCTTAGTATTTATAGTTATTGTTATTGAACAAAACTGTTTAATTAAGAAAATCGATACAATCTCATTGTTCAAGAAAATATCACGAAAGTAAAAAGTTTTATTTTGGGTTATAGATTATTTAAAAAAAAAAGTTAATTCATTTTCTTAATTCAGCGTTTTTGTTAATGACAATAGTTATAAAAAATAAGCGGATGGTATCGAAAATGCTAACTGAGATAATTATGTTGTTCACGGTAAAATGAAAGATATAAAAAAAGGTAATAGCTAATAAGTTGAAAACTTTGACTTTTAAGGGCGAGCATATTTATAAAGAAATACATTGTTTATAAGGCCGTGAATAAATAGTGGCTTATCGTATGAGAAAATATTACGAAAGTGAATAGATGTGTCAAAGATTATTAAAAAAATTTAAGTTAATTCTGTCTAATGAGGGTTATTATTTATATCAATTTTTATAAACAATTTAGCTAACGAAATTATGAACAAAAAATTATGTACTCATGTTAGATAAAGGCTTTGCAACCATTTAAATTGATATGATGAGAGTGGTTGATCTGGATTATTGTTAATTAATAAATAAAGAATCTCAACGATTTCCTTTTAAAAAGAGAAACTTTTTAACAACAATTCAAGAGGACAAGGTTTAATTTGTTCGGAAGATTTCTTTTTCCTCGCAAGAGATCTATCCTCGATATAGACAGTGTATAAGCTTTACATTTTTCTAAGCAATAGATTCTGAGGAAATACTGTCCAAATATAGAAATTTTGTAAAAAAATAATTTTTTTATAACGCTGTGTATTGTGAACGGTTCGTCGTATGAAAAAAGTGCACGACGCAAAAAAGTTTTATTTTTGCACAACAATGCAAAAAATTATTTTATAAGATTTGTGTCTGAATAAATAATAAAATTGTTTTAAAACATTGCTTATAGAAAAAGTGACCCACACTTCGAACATACCTCAAATATTCGTAATCAGGGGTTTTTTCTTGACCTTTTGAAGAAAGGTAATCTCGGCGACCTATTAGTGCATACGGAAGTGTTAGTCGCTAATGTAATATTTTAAAACAAAAATAACATTTATTTTCTTTTGTGCAGAAGGAAGTTCATCAACTTTCAGAAGGGGATCACAGCCATTACGGTCGTATGAACAAGGTCATCTATTAATCCCTTATAGAGGCGGTACGGTTGTGGCGATTCGCAAGAAATTCGGTCCTAATTTTCTTCCGGATAGATGTACCATTCTAGAAAACTCGTATGAGTATACACCTCGTGGTATTCCGACTCTCGAAAATAAAGGAGATGAAAGATTTGCAACTTATCCTCTTTATGAAAAAGGCATAAAATATTGTGTGGTATATGTGACTGAAGCTGGAGAAGTTTTGGGAGCCAAGGCTCCACCAACTGATCAGGAGGCGTCAGTTGCCGAATTTCGAGGTAAATGAATGTATATATATATACCTGATATTCCCAACGTTCAAATGAACGAAATATTTTTCTCCATTTCTATTTCGCCCATAAATATTGTTGCAACTGTAATTTAAGATATTCATTATAATTCTGCATCAATAATAATTTATTTCCAATATAAATAAAGAAATTTTAGCACTTTTTCTGGTTTACAAAATCACATGTAAAAAATTTCGTTTATTTCAACGTTCAGAACTTCAAAAAGATAATGAATATGACATAACATTTTCGGTGAACCACCCACTGGGTAGCGATAATTCCTGTAGTAAAAGTTCAGCGAAGATTCAAATTGGATAAATCCATTTTTCACACGAATTAATAAAAAACAAAATATTTTAATTATAAAAAATAAAAGTCAGGTCATTCAGTTTAGAATTTAAAACATTTTATAGTTGAGGCACTGGTCAGTTTTTTTGTGCACTCCTGAATTTTAAAAATACAAGTTTTTCGTCTGTTCAAAGAACATTTGTCACGATCTGCCTGAAAGGTGGTTTGGATTTTTTTTTCTGGCATTCTACATTTTCCTGTTGGATATTTTGCGCTGACTTCCTACAAACATTTTGAGCTCAAGATTAAAATCTCGCCACGGTCTGCTTTCGAGATAAGGTCCCTTTTTTCCAATTTTTGCGAGTTTTTCTGGGAAAAGCCTGATGAAAATATTCTAAACTGCTTTTCTTTTTTACATTTTCTCAGAATAACTTAATTCAGTCCGAAAACTCAATACACACTTTGAGCCCTATTCCAGTTAAGACCCTTTTTGTAAAAAAATCTGAATTATACTGCAAAAGGATAACAAAAGTCTTTCAAATTTGACTTTTTAAAAATATTTCCTACAATTTTTCAATTCTAAGCTGCGAATATGAGTCGCTTATCGGGTTCTCTTTAAATAAGTCCCTTTTTCCTTACTGATGCAAGTTTACTACAAATATTTTATAAAATTGTGTCAAATTCAGTCTTTTTTCTTCAAATTTATATAATTGTATGATTTAAGTTCAAAATTTAAATCTTTCGTTTCGCCTACTTGAATGAGGCCCTTTTTGGTAATTTTTGCGAATTTCACTAGAAAAATATAAAACAATTTCACATTTGATTTTTTAAATACTTTTTACAATTGTTTTTTATAAGCTTAAGATTTAAACAACTTAAGAAAAAAATATATTTTAATTAGTGATTAAATAATGTTTACTTACTAATCACGATTCTTCAATACTTTATAAATGTAATCCATCATATAAGCAAACAGTTATTCTCAGAAAATGTAAAAAACAAAGAAAGTTTGCAACAATTTTATTAGGGTTTTCCAAGTGAAACTCGCAAAAATTTGCAGAAAAAGGCCCTCACCTAGAAAAAGGGCTCAAAGAGCATGTTTAATTTTAGTACTAAAATTAGTTATTCTGAAAAAATATAAAAATAGAAAAGCAGCTTGTAACACCGTCATTAAGCTTTTCCAAGTAAAACTCGCAAAAATGGCAGAAAAAGGGACTTAGTGGAAAAGGGCTCAAAGGCCGTGCTTAATTTTGGGACTGAAATAAGTTCTTTTGAGAAAATGTAAAAAAGAAAGGGAGTTGATCACACTTTCAATAGGCTTTTGCCAGTAAAACTCGCAAAAATTGCAGATAAAGGGCCCTACATAAAAAAGGGCTCAAAGGGTGTATTGGTTTTTATGATTGAAATAAGTTATTCTGAGTAAATTTAAAAAAGAAAAGCAATTTAGAACTTTCCTCAGTAAAACTAGCAAAAATGGCAGCAAAAGGGCCTTATCTGGAAAAGCGCTTGAAGGGCGTGTTTAATTTCGGGACTGCAATAAGTTATTTTCAGAAAATGTGAAAAAAAGCAGTTTGGAACACTTTCATTAGGCTTCTCCCCGCAAAACTCGCAAATATGGTAGAAAAAGGGTCTTAGCTGGAAAAGGGACGAACGAAAGATTTTAATTTGTAGCTTAAAATGTTGAATTTACCCTTTTTTTAAATTTGTATTTTGGTTTAATTAAAATTTTTTTGTTGAGAATTCATTTTCTTGGTTGTAAACACAACTATTTGTTTGAAAGATGATTTGATTTATTAAAAATTAATTTTTTTGTGTTAGATTTATCTTGTTAATTGAAAATTTAACTATTTTATAAACACTCGTTATTTTTTAGCTGAAAATTATTAACTGAAAATTTAAATATTACATTTTTATTTAAAAAAGGATTTTCTTTTATTAAAAACTTAATTTTTTCGTTTAAGAACCAATTTTTAAAATTTCAAATTACATTATATTCTTAACTGAAAATTCAACTATTCCAATTTCGGTTAAAAATAAATACTTTTTTGTACTTAAACATTAGTTTCTATAGTTGCAAATTCGTTTTTTCTTTTGCTTGAAAAGTAATTTTTTGTAATTTAAAATGCAGCTATTTTATTTTTTGTATTTAAATTATTT
>NC_046666.1:52665875-52673351 GCF_010883055.1 Belonocnema kinseyi
TATAGAGCTCCAAGGAGATTATGTTGAAAAATAAAAAAAAATTTACCCAAAAAAAATTGTTTTTATACTTCATTCTAAGGACTTATTAAACTACCCTCGTACGTGGACTAAAACACGTTTTAGAAGCTTTTAAATATTGATTGTTTATCTTTTTAAAATCGCAAACCTATATTTTCTTTTCCAGGTGATCCAAGCCATCTTAATCCTAACTCAACAACATATTATATCACTCATAGCGGTTTCCACTTCGCGGTGAATCATCTTGCTGATCAAGCATTCGTACCGACGGCGGTGACGCATTTCCCTGACAATCGAGAACAGTTCTCCTACACTTACGTTAGGACATTTTTGGTTAAACCCAAGAAAATTCAGTTTACTATCTTACGCTTTTTTGGGATATGTAGAACTAGAGATACACATAATCCTGGTGAAAGATTAGTATGTGTATCAGCTAATCTTTTTTACCAGCACATTCCTTTGGTGATCATAAACAACCTCTCTGAAGCTGAGAGGATGGATCTGACTAATTTCAAGCCGCCCGGAAATGAATGAAGATAAGCAATTCAAATCTATATAAATTGCGGAAAAGTTTTGGGATGTAAATTCCTAAATAAAATCATGATTAACCAAATATTAGTCTTATTTACTAACAGCTTAATGTTAATGTTGGTTCTATGGAATAAATTAAATTCTATTTTCAGTAATTTAAGGGATATGAAGGAATTTGATAAATTTCAAAGGACTCTTAGCTTTCCAGTTTAGTTAAAAGATGCCAGAGAATTTTAAGAGATTTCGTTTTAAAATTTGTTTAAAAAATATTTGAGGAACTCAAACTTGAAATATTTGTTTGAGTTTGAGATCTTTGAAATTGCTGTTACCAAATTTCATTCAAATTATTAATTATTATTAGGATGAAATAACAAATTTGAGAAGGAAATATTTATTAAATTTTTCTCTTAAGTTTAACGATTCCAATGTTATCGAAGTCATTTTTAGAAGAGGAAATAGATTTGATTGTAATAAAGATTTAAAACATTTAAAAATGATTTCTTTAAAAAATTTGATGTTTTTGCGGTCTTTTTGGTAACATGAGGAATACATTTTTGAGTATCTAATTATTTCCAATTTAGAAAAAATGATTATCTACAAAAATCATTAAAAAATCATGAAACACCATTCAGAAACTATTAAATTTCTTATAAAATGATACTTCCTTCCTTTCTAAATCAAAGAATAAATGATCTATCTTTTCCCTATTTTCTTACATTTTTATGAAAAAAATTACCATTTTTCTTCTTTTGTGAATTCTTTTGCGCTGCGATTTCTGTATATTCGATTTTTTCTAGAAAATGAACTTTCACAAATCAACTAATTGCTTGATAAAAATGAATAAATTAACTTAATATAGTATATAATAATTAGAGGAGGTTGTTCAAATGGAAAACATGAAAAATGAAAAAGTTTAATAAAATGACGCAATGGTGTGATATTCTTGACTTAATTGAAACAATGAGAAGGTGATATTATGAAAATACAATATATTGTGTTTAAATGAAGTTATAACAAAATTAATTATGGTCTACTGTTTTGGATCCTAAAATTTTTTTTTATTTTTTTTTCCATAGAAAATTGTAATTATGTATAAAACTTTACAAAAACAATGTACCTTGAGTAAGAATAAACTTAAATGAATAAAGAAGTTTATTTTTATTTATTAGCTTTTTTTTGCACAAAAGATGCTTTATTTCATCTCAAAATGTAAATTGTTAAAACGCGATAGGCAATGTACATGTTTCAAAAGTTTCTGAGTATTAGATTCTGAGGTACAGCTGTACAAATATGTCCGTATATATGTTATATGTTATGTTAATATGTTCGCATTTTGAAAAAAATTATAGAGGTTAATACTAATATTGACTGCTCTGACTGGCTTTGAAGATGTTTTGTCGCTTCTTCCATATGTTATACACAAATTCTTAACACAAAAATTAATTAAAAATAAATACATAAATTAATAAAAATTGGTTTAAACAATTGTTGTGTACAATAATAAATTGTTAATTGTCATCAAAATGCGCTTTAAAATTTAGAAGTTAGTTATTTACAGTTAATTCCATCGAAAAAATCAAGTTGGTTAATTAAGGTATTTTAAACAATTACTAACTTTCATTTGGTGACCAAATATTATACTAACGTTTTATTTGAAAGTAATACGTGATTGATTTCATGGAGAAAACTTTATTAATTCCATCAAAAATACCTGATATGCATTTTTGTTAAAAAAAATTGCTTTTAAATTAATAAATTATTTAATAAATTTTATTAATTCAACTGAAAAACTCTTTTTGTCTATAAATTGTTCAAATTTAGTCTGAATCAAATGGCGAATCGCCGCCAAGCCCCACGGAATCATTTTCATTCACTTATTTGTTTGTAACAAATTCAATAGATTTTTTAACATTTGCGTTATTATTGGACATCTTTTTTGAATAGTTGTTTTCCGTTTTGTAGGTATTTTAGATTGAATTAAAGCATTTTTTAAAAACCGGTATACTTTAAAAGTGAAAATTCTTTTTCATTTTTGTCATTAAATAAACGAAAAAAAACGAAAATTTAAAAATCTGCCATAAAAGTTGAATGCGAAATTTTATGAGCTTTCATTAAAAAAAAAGAGTTAAAATCGGATAATAATTGTGTTCTGAAAATGAATTTGTCCACGGACGTTTTTTGGCCCCGTTGTATTGCGGTCGCGTAATCGAAGTCGATGGATGCTGATTTACCTGAAGTTTCGAATGTTCAAACAAGCCAAAAATTTGTCTCTGTTCTATTTTATCTGCAAACATTGTTTCAACTACAATTTATAATAATGCAATACAAGTTTTCTTTGTTATCAATAATTAACAATATAAGTAATTATTTTAGCACTTTTTCTATTTTAAAAGTCATCAGTAAAAAATTTAGTTTATTTGAACGTACACGAAGTTTGGTGCTACAGCGGTACTACCAGCAGCAAGGTGGTGGGAGAAGGACCGGCTGTCTGAGTATACTGCGATGGTCTCACTCGGCGCGCAGGGAACGTCAGTAGTAGTGGACAGAGCAGAGTCAGCCCACCGCTGCGACTCAGGTTTGATGAATACGGCCATAGAGTAGAGTCGCAGATCTTATATATTAATAAATAAAATTAGAAAAGGTAATGTGGACTAACCACTTCGAATGAATTTTCCGTAAGATTAACTTATTTTCCAGTTTTTTACAATAAACTGTTTTAAGATTATTCATAGCAACAGATAAACAGGAAAATTATTTTTTTTTTAAGTAAATAAAAAAAGAACTCTACGAAAACTCTAGAAGTTAAAAAATGTAAAAATCCCAATTTTTACTAAGAAATAAGGAAATAGAAAAAAAAATATAATCAAGAAAATAAATACGGATTGAATATTTTAAAGAAATTTTGCATAAGATTAACTCCTGTTCCAGCTCTTTTGAAGAAAATGTAAAAGATTTAAGAAATCAATCGAAAATCAACATTTTAAGCAAACAACGACCGATAGGAATTTGTAGCCCTATAAGATGATCATAAAATTTTTTTGGAGTTTCTTAAAAAATCGAAAATTCAGATTTTTATTACACAAAAAATAATTAAAAATGAAAAATTCTATTTTGTATTCAAACTATGTAAATGAATCACCTTGCCTTTTTCGCTGAATAAAATTGATCACAGAATGTGCAATAATGAAATATCTTACAGATAGGACTCATTATTCGTTGTTCGCTATTCTATTATTGTACATTTTGTGATAAATTTTATTTTGCGACAAAACAAGGTCATTTTGAATGAAAATTTTAATATTATTCAATATCATTCAATATTATTTAATATTGTTTCAAATAATTATTTTTTAAACACTTTTTTGACGAATATCATTATTGCTCAAAGTTCGAAGAAAACATCTTCGATATACTGTCTAGAATTTAAAATGTTTTAAATTTGACCTGAATTTACTGATTTTCTTTATAAACTAATGTATGCTTTTCAGTTATTTTAATTAATTTTTCTATCAAAATAGTTTAGTTGTAGTCACGCTCTTTAATGCTTTTTTCTCAAAAATATATAAATACCTTCATCTTCTTTTTTGTGTGCAATACGTATTTTCTTTGGATTTTTTGCTCCATTTCAGACTTATTTTGAAATCTTATATATAATTTAGGGGTGTTTTACCCCCGCGTAATTTTTTATTTATGTTGAATGGACTCTATTTTACTTCCTTCGTTATAAAACTAATGTTCTACTTTGTTTTGTCCATGTAAAGTATATATTATCATAGACACAAAATATGAAGTCTTAGGGGTGTCCGCCCCCAATAATTTTTAAAAATATTCTTTTGGCGGAACACGTTAACTGTATTTTTGTTTTATGTTTAAAATACATTTTTTAGAACATTTTTTTCTATGAATTTAAACATTTTTTGTACAACTTCAAATATATGTAGGGATTATTAACACCCTTCATTTTTTGTTGTTGAGAAAATTACTTTATACATTTTTCATCACGAGGAATCTTTGCTGGCAAGTTTGATCGAAATCAATTTTGGTTTTATATACAAAACTATGCAATCGACAGTTGAGGCCACTATATTTGAGGGGATGTCTCACCCCCTTAAAGTGTTTTCCGCAGATAAAAAAATTCGTTTTGCTTAGTTTTTCGATTACTACAGCATAGATCAGGGATAATTATATCGGCGAGGGACACCTGGAGTATCTCAGAATCAGAAAAATCTTAAACTTAGACTGTCTACATCGAGGATAGATCTTTTGAGAGGGAAAAGAAATATTCTGAACGAATAAAATCTTCTGTCTTTAAATTGTTGTAAAAAAATGCTATTTTTAATAGAAAATGGTTTAGACTCCTCATTTATTAATAAAAAATGATCTAAGTCAACCAGTTTTATAATATTGCTTCAAATTTTTGCGAAACCTTCATCCAGCATTAATACCATAATTTGTTGTTCATAATTTCTTTTGATAAATTGCTTATAAAAATTGATATAAATCATTACCCTTAACAACCAGAATTAAATTAATTTTTTTATTTATTCTTAACACAGGATTAAACTTTTCACTCTTGTGATATTTTCTCGTACGAAGAGCTATTATTTATTAACAGCCTTATAAACAATGTATTTTTTATAAATGTGAGCTCCCCTCTAAGCTAAAATTTTCAAGGTATACCGATTACCTTTTTTATATCCTTAATTTTGCCGTAACTAATATAATTATCTTGGGTAACATTTTCGATACCTTCGCCTTATTATTTATAACTATTTGTGTTAACAAAAACGCTTAGTTAGAAAAATCGATGTGTTCCTGTTTATTTTATTAATCTATGGCACCAAATAAAACTTTTCTATCGCGTGATATTTGTTCGTGCGATGAACCATACTTTATTCACGGCCTTATAAACAATGTATTTTTACTAATATACGCTACATTAAAAGACACAATTTTTAAGTTATTAGCTATTACCTTTTTTGTATCGTTAATTTTACCCTTAAAGTTATGATTATTTTGGGTAGCATTTTTTTATATATATCTTTTATTATTTATAACTATTGTTATTAACAAAACTGTTTAATTAAGAAAATCGATACAATCTCATCGTACAAGAAAATATCACGAGAGTGAAAAGTTTTATTGCGGCCATAGATTATTAAAAATAATTTTAATCGATTTTCTTAATTTAGCGTTTTTGTTATTAAAAATAGTTATAAAAAATAAGTCACTGGTATCGAATAATGCTACCCAAGATAATTATGTTGTTTACGGTAAAATAAGGCCGTAAATAAGTCATGGCTTATCGTACGAGAAAATATAACGAGAGTGAAAAGTTTAATCATATATTAAAGATTAATAACAAAAATTTAAGTTAATTCTGGTTATTGAGGGTCATTATTTATATCAACTTTTATAAACAAGTTAGGTAACGAAATTATGTAATTAATGCTAGATAAAGGTTTTGCAACCATTCAAATTCATATGATGAGACTGGTTGATCTGGATCATTGTTAATTAATAAATTCCTTTTAAAAATAGCAACTTTTTAACAACAATTCAAGAGGGCAAGGTTTAATTTGTTCGGAAGATTTCTTTGTCCTCCTAAGAGATCTATCCTCGATAAAGACAGTGTACAATAGGGTGGCTCAAAAAGGCTTTTGTTTTTTAGAGAGCAACGATCCTCCCAATTTCATTCAAAATCCCAAAAAAGAAATTCCCTATTTTTTTATTTTCCGATTTTAACAGATGCAGGTTTTGACTTGAAGTTTCCCATGTAAAATGCATGGGGAAAAATCACTTTTTTGAGTTTTTGGAATAATTTGTTAGCGTTTGAAAAAATGTGACGCGAAATTATGGGAGTCTGTAGAGAATTATCCAACGAAGAATTTCATATATCATATATATGGGTTTTACACCCCTAACACACCCCCACGAGTACCTGAAAACTACCCTTAAAACAAAAAATGTCAATTTTTCATGAAATCGACCTTTAGAACAATGTATTCTCGTATTTTTTTACTTAAAAGTATTAACATTGGTCTATTGGAATATTGATTATCATTGTTTAATTAATTTTCAAATATTTAAACAAATAGATTTTCTTTAAATATTTTTTTCTCGAATATTAGTTTCCCCCCTAAAAATGATTACTATTAGACTAGTAGAATATTTATTAACATTAGTTAATTAATATTTTATTATTTAAACAAATGGAATTTTTTAAAACAATTTTTGTTCTAAATTTCTTTTTTTTCCTTAAAAATTATTACTTTTGGTCTAGTTGAATATTTATTAACATTAGTTCAGAAATTTTCAATTGTTTGAACAAATGGAATTTGTTTAAATAATTTCATTTTGATTTTTTCAAATAAAAATTATTACTGTTGATCTATTGGAATATTCATCAGTTATAATTAATAACTAATTAATAATTAATTTAATAATAATTAAGCTTACAGTAATATTTGAGTAATAATTTTTAATGACATTTTTTCTGAAAATTTGAATCAAGAATAACCCTTTAAACTAGTTTCATACAAATTTTAAATATATGTAAATATAATTTTGAAATCGTAATTCAGATACTCATTTCACAAGACCAAAATTGCCAAAAATTATATAATTGAATTAGATATATTTGAAAAATAAATTATCTTTTATTATACAAATTGTAGCTCATATTCAATTATATAACCTTGAAGAAATTAATCAATTTATGTACTTAATTCAAAAGAATTAAAATTTAATCTTTATGAAATTTTGATTCAAACATTTAAAAAATTCTTCTTTATTTTTTTTTAAGCTTTCATTTTCATTTCATAGTGTTACGGTCCCCGTAGTTGAGAACCACTCTGAACAATTTGTCAGGAATGAGTCCCCGTCTGTGTTTACTAAACATAAACCAGGCTGGGAAAACCTTCCGGA
>NC_046666.1:52673451-52675535 GCF_010883055.1 Belonocnema kinseyi
TCCGGGGGTGGAGAAGGCGGTGAATGGCCGTGATTCAAGAGCCATTGGAATCTGCCAATATCCGCTCTTCAAATCTAGGGTTGAGAAGACGGTGGCGTTTCCGAGATCCTTCAGGGTCTCGTGTATGCGAGGTAGACATTGTGGTGCAACCTCGGTCTGGGTGTTCAACCGCCTGTAGTCCACGCAGAACCTGTACTCTCGTCCTTCTTGCCGGCCACTACCACCGCAGAACTGAAGGGCGAGGTGGTGTGTTCGATGATCCCGTCACGCAGCATCTCACGTACTTGCTCATCGATGTAGTGCCGCTTCTCTTCGGAGTATCGGCGAGGTGCCTCTCGGAATGGCTGCGGGTTGTGTAGACGGATCTCGTGCTGGACGGCGGCGAGTGTCTGCTTCAATCTGCCGTTGTTGTGGAAGATCTCAGCATGATTTTGTATCAGGTCGAGGAATCTTGGCGCCAGGCGGGCGGGGAAATCGTGGTCAACCTCGATCTGGTCGAGTGGTGCTGGTCCCTCGTAGGTGTAAGGAAGAGGACCCAAGAAGATGCGCTGTCTCCCTTGTGCTCCGATGAACATGCAGTTGGCGCCGTGGTCATGCACTACCTTGTGCTGGCGCAACCAGGGCTGGCCGAGTATGATGTCTGCTCGTAGTTGTGGACTGGCGTGGAGGATCCCTAGGTAGGGTGCGCCTTGTAGGACTGGTGCGAGGCGTATAGAACCGGAGAGTTCAATGGTGGCTCCGGTGGCGGCTAACAGGGCTCGTCGCGGGCCGGGTTGTAGGTCCTTGACCTGAGCCTCGCTGATGACGTTGCTTCGGACGTAGTTCTCTGAAGCCAGGGAGTCGATCTCGGCAGTGAATTCGTGGTTTCCCAGGTGCACCCGCACTCTAGGAAGGCAGCTTGGATCGGTGTAGGTGGCACTCAGGACTGGGTAGTGCCTGGGGTGCCATGGACGGAGGAAGCGCCGGCTTCCGCCGCCCGAACTGGTCCGTTTCCCGGAAACGTCTTGAGATGAGGGCAGCTGCGGACGTAGTGTTCTCCGGTGCAGTGATGACACTGCAGACGTGGACGTGGCGCAGTCGTGGCGCTGGCAGGGGCGGCTGGCTGGATGGTTGCCACAGCGGTTCTGGCGGCTGTGGGCTTCTTCGATGTCTCGTCGGCCTCGTCAGACTCAGCTTGTAGAGCCCTCTCTACCAGGTCCTCGAAGGAAGACATTGTTGCGGCTCGCAACACTTTCCTGATGCTCGGCTTGAGCGACTCCATGAGCAAGCTGATTATCTGTTCTTCGCTGGCGGTCGGCAGCATGCGTAGTGCCAGCAGATATTTCCTCTGGAGAAAGACACCAACAGCCTCCTTCTCCTCTTGCTTGTTCGCATATAGCTTTATATGCAGCTTGTTCAGCGCTGATACTCCGGCGAAGTGCTGCGTGATGAGCGTCCGGAATTTGGCCCATGGAAGTGAGAGCCCACGGTACACCTCGTACCATTTTGCTGCTCGGTCAGTGAGGCACTTGGTCACCATCCGTGACCAAAGAAGTGGTTCAATGGCTGCTTCTGCGAAATACCTTTCGCACTGGTTGAGAAACGTCACCGGATCCTCGTGATCCAGTCCAGTGAACATTGGAACTGGAACGTCGGGCGTCCTCAAGGTCCGGATGATGGATCGCCACTCGGTGGCGGTAGGTGATGTCGCTGGCACGGCCATGTTTGCCAGTTCTGGTGGCTGAACTGGCTCTCTCCTGGCTGACGGTGGCGTAGGGACCCTCGGTGTGAAGACTGGGTCGGGTTGGCTGCTGGGGCCTGCTACTGGCTCCGTGTCTTCTGTTGGTTCTTGGAAAAGAACCCTCGATGAGCCTCTGGTGATTCTTGGCAGCGATCTGCTTCTACCCCTCATGGCTGACGGGGCTACTGGTCTACTAGCTGCATCGTCGTAGGCAGGTGGTGGTGAGCGTGGTCTCTCCTGAGACCCTGGTGGACTAGCTGGGGTGTTGAGCGCCACTGAGTCTTGAGGTGGAGACTCAGAAACCAAGGTACTGCGTGTAGACACCGTCCTGGGTGGCCTACCTGGTGCTCGGCGTTGCGGAGTC
>NC_046666.1:52675635-52694379 GCF_010883055.1 Belonocnema kinseyi
TTCGCTCGCCGTCGTGGCTAGTAGCCTCCGCCCAGGAGGGTACGACCGGCTCGCCACTCACCACCAGCAGGCTAGGACACGTGGTTAGTGGCCTCTACCCCGAAGGGTACGAACGGCCCTCCACCCACAACCAGCAGGCTAGGACACGTGGTTAGTGGCCTCTACCCCCGAGGGTACGAACGGCCCTCCACCCGTAACCAGTGGCCAAGGATAGTGGTTAGTGGCCTCTACCCAGGAGGGTACGAACGGCCCTCCACGCGGTATCGTGAGACATGTCGTCTCACATACCGAACGCCTACCGACCCACAACATCATTTTACATCATTTTTAGATCAAGTCGGGTTCAGCCACCACCCACGTAACCCGGCTTGTATCAATAGTAATTTCAGGAAAACTTTAAACATAATTACATATAATTTTAAAAATTAGATTAAGATACTAATTTCATAAAATTATAAGCAATGAAATCAATTACATAATTGGATTAGTGCTATTCTAAATATAAAAAGCTTTATGTGATTCAAGTTCTGAACGTTTAAATGGACGAAATTTTTTACTGATGAACTTGCAAACCAGGAAAAGTGCTAAAATTTTGGTTAATTTATATTGGAAATAATTCATTATTTTTAAAAGAATTAAAATGAATAATTTAAGTTGAAGTTGGGACAATATTTATGGGTAAAATAGAAATGTCGAAAAATATTTCGTTCTTTTAAACGTTTAGAACTTCAGGTACATGAAGCTATTATCATACAAATGATATCCAATATTCAATTCCATAGCCTTAAAGTAAATAACAAATTTATGTACCTAATTCAAATAAATTAAAATTCAACCCTGATATAATTTATTATTACGAATAAAATAATTCAGTTAATAAAAATAAATTAATTAATTATGCACAGAGGAAGTAGCATTCATCTAAAATTTTCATTAAAACATTTAAATATTTATTACTTTATATTTTCATTAATTTGAACTTTCATTTCTGAAAATTCAGTTTATGAATAACCTTTTAAAATCATTCTAGAAAATGCAAGTTTTAAGAAAATCTTTTAATAATAATTAATTAATCAATTCACAAGGTACAAAGCATTAAATAATTATTTTCATTAAAAACTTCAAACAAATGTTACATTATATTTATTTTTTTAGCTTAAAATAGCATGCCTTTAGATTTAATTTATTAATAGCCTTTACAAATAATTGAAGTAGGAATTTTACAACATCACAAACATTAAAAAAACTATATAATTATAGCAGAGGTATTTTAATGACTAAACCAACTTTAATTATAGAAATAATAGCGAATATTCAATTAAATAACCTCAGTGTAAATAATAAATTTATGTTACGTAATTGTAAACAATATACAGTCAATCTTCATGTAATTTATTTATTTATAACATAAAAATTGAATGATTTTTCAACTACCTAATTATTTCCAATTTGAAAAATTCCATTATTTAATGGCAAAAAATATTGATAAATCATGAAACTCTATTTACAAACTTTTATTTTTATCTTTTTTTTAAAATAAAATTATTTAAAAGAAAATTATTTCAATTTAGACTGGTTAAATGAATTAAATATTCTATTTGTTGCCAATACCACTCGTATTAGCCACAAATGCAATAGTTTACTATTTACAAAATATTAGATTTCTTATAAAATTATATTTTTTTATTTTCTGAATCGAAGAATAAATGTTTAATCTTTTCTCTATTTTCCTCCATTTGCATGAAAAAAATGACCCTATTTCTCCTTTTTTGAGCTCTTTTGAGTTGCGGTCTGTGTATATTCGATATTTTCTATAAAATAAACTTTAAAACTTCTTCTGCTTCAAATAGTAAAATAAAGATTTCCCTAGCCAGAGCTAATTCGTGGCACGCACAAACTTTGCTCATTTTTCCTAAACCTCAAAATTCTAAAAGTGCCCCCCCCCCCAAGTCTGGTCTAATCCGAAGCAAATTTTCAATCCTTTCTATTTTGTGAAAAACTTCAGATGGAGATCGATTGGAAATTTCCTTTGAATTGTTTTTTTAATTTTGGTAATTGAAAAACCTTGCGATTATTTACTAAATGCCTGTCTGTCTCTCTGTGGTATGACGACGCAAAGCTATAGAAGGTATTTTTTAAATAAAATTTCCTTTGTTTTTTTTGTTCGTTTCTTTTTGTGGTTTGAAAAAATTGCTTAAATTCGTTTTCCAGCCTCCAACTTCAAAATTTATTACTTTAACCGTGGCAAATATGGAAAAACTAAAAATTCAACTCATCCACGAAACTACACTAGATATGATAGTCTGCGAATAAAATTATTTCTTTCAGAAAGTTTTACAAAATTGTTAATGACTGTTTTTGATAGATATAATAGTTTAGGTTTGAAAGGTGGGAAGTTCCATAAGAAAGAACAATTGAGGTTTTTTGATAAAAAGCGTTAAATAGAAACGTAGAAGGAAACAATATTTCCCAATTCAGAAAGGTCTACAAAATTTACCCTAACAATTTGTTGATATCACACATATTTTAAAGGGTGTAATTGGAATTTTTACATTCTCATCATTTATGGTAAAAGGTATTAGATTTATGGGGCTTTCAAAAACTACGTTACTCTACTTTGAACATTTTCTCACCCCTCCCCTTCTTCGTCACTGGACATCACACAAAGCTAGAACTCCCTTTTGTGAGGTCACAAATACGACCCCCCCCCATTTGAAGTCAAAATTCTTTTTTATATTTTATTTGATAAAGATAAATGAATCTACTTGAAACTGTATATAATAATTAATCAAAGATTACCAAAATGGAGAACGTGAAAAATAGAAAAATTTAATAAAACTACGCTGTAGTGTCACATTTTTCACTCTATGCTAGGAATAAAGTCATATTGTGAAATTGAAAACGTGACTTAGCCTGTCTCTATCTTACAACTATTGCTTTTTAATTGTTAAAATAAATTTCAGAAAATAGGAATGTTTTACTTTCTTAAAATAACACTGGACCAATCCTAGCGAAATTAATTATACGCATTCATGGTTTTCATGTACTACTTCTGATCAGAGAGTCCTGTTTCCTATTTTTAGGACTTTTTCCGTTAGTAATTTTTTTTGATTCTCTATAGTATATTGCAATTATTTATTAAACTTTCTATTAATGATTTGACTTAAATGAGGATGAACTTGAAGGTCTCAAGAAGTTTATTATTTTATAGTATTTTTTCTTACGAAGAAAATTCTTCAATGCATCATTTAATCAAAATTGTTAAAACTTAACTTATTACATGGAGAAAAAGATATAGCACAATGATATCGCAAAACCTCTATATTGCAAGAAAGCGCAATATGATAACGTACAATCAGGTCCCGGAGCATTGTACGATATTATAATGCACTAATATCACAGAAAAAAATGAAGTTAAATTTTATTGCTGTGATCTACTACGGCGTCCATAGCAGCAATGGGAAAAAGGCAGAGTATAAGTCAGTTCAAGTTATAAATCGGGACTCTGGATTTAAAACAATCACAGAGAAAATTAAAAATTTGCTGCAGGTAAGACATGCAACTGTTAATGATTAAACATATTTCGGCGAAAGTTTCATTGAGGTTAGGGAAATAATTCTGAACTCGTCGACTGCGTCGCGCTGAAGTGAGCAAACGTGAGTAAAACATGTAGAATCTACAACAGAAAACACAAAAATATGTACTTACTGATATATTTTCTCTGAAATAAATCACATTATTGTAGACGAATTAGAACTTACTTAATACAATTTAGCAAAAGCGCAAAATGTAACTGACGGATGGGAATCCCCATTTCTTACGTTATGGATTGCACAATTATGCGGTATATAATGTAAAAAATTGCAATGCACGATATCACGATTTTGCGCTATTATAATGCGATAATTACGATACATAGCTCAGGAATTACGATACATATTGTAATTTGTGCGATATAGTTTTCTCAGTTTGTTAGTGAAATTTCACAGGTTTTTTTTAAGGGAATAGTCTCTCAATAAAGATTAGTAAGAAACTATTCATTGATTCTTTGAGATATTTCCTAACTTAATAGGGCAAAACAATTTCTTGGGATAAATATCTAAACTTATTTAGGACTATTTATAGTAATTAAAAAAAGATTATAAAAGTGAGAAAACTGAAAATTTTTTCGGGATTGCAAAATTTTTTACTTTTCCATAGAAAATTGCAATCATTCAAGGAAGCTTGCATTTATCATAAATATATTTCTTAAAAGTCTGTAAATAAATAATGGCTCGTCGTACTTGAAAGTGTTATCACAGGAAAAAGTTTTATCTTGTGTCATAGATTAAGACCAAATTAAACAAAATAAAAAGTTCGGATCGTTGATGGTTTTCGTTTATAGCAATTGTTATAAGCAATGAAGCAAGAGTGTTTATGAAAATTTATTAACAAATTGAAAAGTCTATATGCTTATCTCGTAAAAATAGCAATATTTTAATAACAATTAATAAAGAGAAGGTTTCATTGGATCGAATAGACAATAATCTACGAATCTACGCCACGTTGGCGCATGTGCAGGATATCAGAGAGATACGTTCAGGGTTGTCAGATTGGGCGATTTATCGCAAATTGGACGTTTGGATTGAACTGAATGGGAGATACGATAATGACGATAAAAAAGATTTTTTTAATTGACATTAGGATCGATAATATTTTTTTCTGCTATTAATTTTTAATGAATTCATATTTTTTGGATTACAATAAAAATTAGATTTTTTAATATTTTGTCGCGGACTGACTCACCGTACTTTGTCAGTAAATCTATGTAAATCAGTCCTGCCTTAGACAATACATTTTATAATTTTGAAATTTGAACAGTTTAAATGTCCTGAATTAATCATATTGTATATTTGTTTAAGCAAGAGTTTGTAGATTTTTTATATATATTATAATTAATTCAGGTCAGTTAATCCGTTAAAGAACTCTAGGGATAAAATTAAATTGTATTTCCAGGAATCTTAAGAATGTCAAGCTTTATAAGGGAAGAACAAAATTTCAAAGGATTTGAATTCTTTAAAATTTTTTTAAAATCTTTTAATAAATTTTTATAGATTTAGCGAGTTTTATAGTACCGTCAAGTATTATAATGGTTTGAGGGGATTTTATAAATTTCAAGGGATTTCAGAATATTTCTAGAGAACTATGGAGATTAAATTTAATTAATAGTATTTTCAAAGAGTTCTAAATCATTTCTATAGATTTTTAATGATTTTAAAGATAGTTTATTTACTTTTCACATTCATTCTTTGAAAATTTTTCTATTATTTATTTCAATACTGATTAGTGAAAATCTTTATCTCTTGAAATGAACCATTGAAATCTCACTGATTTCCAGTGAAATCAAAGTGATTGAAATATTTAGTGTAATTCAGTGTTATTCCGTCATTGGTTTAATCAGTGACGTTCACTGGTTACTTAGTACCAGTATTCATCTGTTCGTAGGCATTTTCGTCTTTCAGCTGGTTGGATATAAGACTTATAATTCATCGCTTTTTTGTTAAACTTTTCAAACTTGTGTTTAAGAGCCGCATCTAAGTTATTGCAGCCAGACCCTTAATGATTTTTGGGTGCCTAATTTTTGTTGATTCGTTTTTATTATTATCTGTTTTAGTTTGACCGTGAAATAGAATTTTTTGTTTTTGTTGTGCGATAATAATTTGAATTTTGGATTTTTTAAAAAAATTCAGAAAGATTTTTTTTATTATGAAAATTCTACAACTTGGATAATTTTCTTCCTATCGTAAAAAGTCGAAAAGATAATTGGTTCGAATTTCTGAGATCTATGAATAGCCGTTCATAAAATTTAAAATCATGAAAAAAATTATTTCAAAATGTTTGAAAATATTCTAACTTTCTGAATTTTATTAAAAATAACTGGTTTGCGAATTCGACAACAACGACGACAGACAGATAAAGGCCAGCATAAAACTGGGGTTTTCGGATTCAGGGGCCTCGAAACGCGGAGACTGGAAGACATCCGCAAAAGTCAGTTTTCACATAAACATAATACCTTATTGTAATGAGAATGTAAAAAGTCACTTTAATACATATTTATTAATTACTTGTTTTCTTTATGTTACAGGTAAGTTCCGCCTGTGATGACGTATTTCAAAGAAGATGAGATTCAATAATTATAATGCACGCTATAAAGGTATTTAGTTCCCACAAAATAAATTTATTACGATTCACATCAAGGAGTTCAAAATATTATGAACTTAAAAGTTTAAAAATACAATTTAAATCTTAAATTCGAATAAGAATAGTGCATTGGCAGTTAAGGGATTGTTTCATCGTGAGTAAAGTAAGGTAAGGGGGATTATATGTGTGTAAGAATAATTATTTTTACACTTTTTATTCATTATTATTTTCCATCCTAAGACTCGGATTGTGAATTTTCGTCTTTTTACATTTTTTGGAAAAGAATTTTTCAACATTCTACCTTTTTGATTTGTAGCGCTTAATGATTGTATATTTTAAAATTGAAAACGTCAAACATCGAATAATCTTAAATTTAATTACTAAAAAATGAACGAATTTATATTTCTGTCGTAGTGTTTAAACTAACGTTTCAAGTGAGTGTCTTAATTTCCAACGTAATTTAAATTAAAAGAGCTCTTCCTAGATTAGGCCATAACGTTTGCACTCGGGGTACAGCGTACTATAAATTAACTGACTCTGCGACCTGTTTGACTGATGGACCTTTATATGTGTACTTTATGTCACGATGAGTGCAGTGACCCCAACTTTGGCATGTAGACGTACTGCACTTGCGCTAACTGATTTGATAAAAAATAATGTATGACCTAAGTGGCACTTTTTTGGTCGCGTATGAAAGTTGAAGTACAAAGCTGATTCGAGGCAAGCAATGAGTACTTCATTTCACACGAGGCAAAGTACGCTTTATGTGTACT
Source organism: Belonocnema kinseyi (assembly GCF_010883055.1). NCBI lineage: Eukaryota > Metazoa > Arthropoda > Insecta > Hymenoptera > Cynipidae > Belonocnema > Belonocnema kinseyi. The sequence continues at coordinate 52,682,589 of NC_046666.1, forward strand.
TTATGGTACGATGAGTGCAGTGACCCCAAATTTGAAATGTAGTCGTATTGCACTTGCGCTAACTGGCATGATAAAAATAGTGTGTGACCTAAGTGGAAAATTGTAATTTATGTGTACTGTATGGTACGATGAGTGAAGTGACCCCAAATTATTTGAAACGTAGACGTATTGCACTTGCGCCAACTGGTGTGATAAAAAATAGTGTGTGACCTAAGCAACACTTTTTTGGCCGAGTTTATGGTACAATGATGATAAGAAATAGTGTGTGACATTCGGCCCCTAAACGGCACTTTGCCTCGTGTGAATTACAGTACGCGCTCCTCCTCGCGGCTACGCCTCAACTCCGACTCTTTCTTCAACTTTCATACTCGGCCAAAAAAAATGCCACTCAGGTTCCTTGTATCGCAAATAAATATTTTCTGACAATTTGGATTTTTGTTATAGATTTAGAATGATTTTTTAGACTCAGGTTTCTTAGAAAAATAAAAGAATGTTAAAAACTATTATCGTCTTTTACTAGCTTTTTAATTTTGTACTTTTATACTTCGATATAATCACATCCTATATGATAAGAAAATTCTTCTGCAAAGTAAGCTTATTTTTTCTTTAAGAGAGCAAACTTCTGGTGCAAAAAGAATCTCTCAGGTCCGTATTTACCTAAACTTATTACGTCGAGGCCGAAATACCATTTAATTGTTCATTGCTGACAAAGAAAAATTATATAAGCTGTCCTTTGATACCATTAGATAACATTAATTATTGACAAAACATAACTAAAATAAGGAATTTTATTTCCGCGGCCACTGGATCAGGAAACCGGCAAAACCGAAAAATGACCGAGAATTAATTTTTTTATCGGGAATTTTAGAAATCATTAGAAAAAAAACTGTCCAAATTCGATTTTAGAAGTTTTTTCAGGTGACTTTATAATTCTTATTTTTATTTTTAGGCGTACATTTTCAATTTAAAGAATTATAAAATGCAGTCTTAGAGTTTTAAACGAGTAAAACGTAAAAGGGTTTGAACTTCAAAATTCGGGATAAAAAACATTTTTATTTTCAGCTGTAAACATAAATAAATAAAATATTGCTTAAATGGGTCTGTACTTTAACTTTTAAAAAGTGAACAATAATTGATTTGACAAAACGCTTTTAAATCCTTTCAAAAATTTAAGAATTTCCTGATTCTTACGTTAAAAATTAAACTGTTTTAATTCGCATAAAATATTCTATTTTCAACCCATTCAATTAGATTTTTTTTAATTAAGACAAAAAATAATAATTTAATATTTAGAAATATTTGACCGTTTATTGTATACGAATAAATTGAAACCAAATATTTAAAAGTAAATAATTTGATAGTGAATTGTTTAACATACAAGGCCTTGAATCTTTCAAATTTCCAAAAGCTTTTAAACTTTAAATGTTACAACATTAATTGTTCTTTAAAAAAAAGTAATTTGCTAGTCAAATTGTAAAATTTCTATGCATAAATAATATCTAAACATTTATTATTTTTAGATAATGTTTGAGTAATTTTAAAAGATATTTAGAAGTTTTGAAAAGATTCAAAATTAATTTAAAACATTTAAAAAGATTTTAAATGATTTGAGCCAAAAGTGCGTACCGACAAAATTCAGCTATTTGTACTGAAATTTCGGTTTAAATAGCCATATCCTAAATCAAAACAAAATGTCCATTTTTGAACATTTAAAAAAAATTAGAAGCTTCTTAAGAATTGTGAAGGACTTTAAAAAACTAGAAACATTTTCTGAAGCTTTACTAGGAAAATTGACAATGATTTTGTGTTTTGCCAAATCATTTCAAGAGAATACTTAAAAAGATTTCGAAAATTTTCAAGAAAGAATCTGGAAGATTTTAAGGAGATTTTTTATCAATTTGCAGAATGTTCTAAAAATTGTAGGAAACATTCGATTCATTTTAAGGGATAATTTAGAAGTTCGGAAAAATGATCAAAAATAATTTTTAATTTGAAAAAATTTAAAACAATTTCTAGATTTATTATTGAAGATAAAAATAATTTACCGTCTAATTTAAAAAGTCCTAAGTTAAAAAAATTTTCATTTTTGATGCTTCTAACTTAAAATGGCCTAAAATAATATAATTAAATCAATTTTTTATGTTCATTAAGTGATTCTTTAATCTAGAGCATTGAAAATTATAATGCAGATTTATATTTTGGTAATTCAATCTGAATATTTGAACTCCATATAATTTATAAAAGTTAAAAATTTTGCAGTTTATTTGCACTTCATTAGAAAAAATAAATTGAAAAGTGTTAGTATATTTAATTTTATATGTTTTAAATTTAAATAAGCATTTCAATAAAGAAATTTGTAAGTCAAAAGACTTTTAAACTACAAAAAATTTTTGACTTTTAAACTATACCGGTTTAAAATAAAAATGCTTCGATTTAATCAAAAATACCTAGAAAGCTGAAAGCGATTGCCAAAAAAAAGATGTCCAATAGCAATGTAAATGTTAAAAAATATATCTAATCTGTTATAAACAAATAAGTTGATAAAAATGGTTTTGTGTTTATTGGCGGCTATTCGTCACTTAATTCGCACTTAATTTGAACAATTTATGGCCAACCAGTTTTTTAATTGAATTAGTAAAAGTTAATAAATCATTTGTTATTTTAAAAGCAATTTTTATAAACAAATTCCCATATGAGGTATTTTTGATGGATTAAGTAAAGTTTTTTCCATGGAATTGATTATACATTACTTGGAAATAAAACCTAGGTATCATATTTGGAGATCAAATGAAAGTCAATAATTGTTTAAACTACCTTAAATAAGAAATCCACTATTTGTCTATTTTTGAAGGTACAAATTTGATTTTAGCAATACAATTAACTCTAAATAACTAACTTTTAAATATTTAAGAACATTCTGATGAGAGTAAACAATTTATTCTTGCAAAAACAATTATTTAAACAAAATGTTATCATTTCATGTATTTATAAATAAAATACCGTTTATTAGGGAATTAACAGCAAGTTATTTAGAAATGACTTTTTGCTATGAATCGGTAACATTTGATCATTGTTTAACCAAACTTAAATAAAAAATGCATTATTTGGCTATTTTTTAGCATTTAAACTTGATTTTTTTTCGCTAGTTCGATAACGATCCACTATTTTTATTTTTATTAACAATCTACTAAACATTTTTTTGGGCTAATGCATTTGTAAATTAGAATTTTTTTGTGCAATATAATTAAAATTACTTAGCAATAATTCCTTCCCATACGTTGATACAAATGGATGATTTATTAAAAAAACTTAATTACTACATAAATTTTTTTCGGTTGGCTGAATAGTGCCGATATTTATTTTTTTCCGGATGTAAGTATACCACATGTAGTTTCAACGATATCAGTAAAATAGAAAGTCTCCTCACCAAGTTTAAATGCTGAATAATAGCCAAATCATGTATTTGTTAACTAATTTTGGTTAAAAATTCATCAAATGTTATTGATTCATATAAAAAAATCATTGCCTAATAACTGGCTGTTAATTCCGTGAAAAAGGCTGTATTTTATTTATAAATACATAAAATGATAAAAATTTGTTTTAACAGTAGTTGTTTACATAATAAATTGTTTACTGCATTTAAAGTGTTTCTAAACTTTAGAAATAAGCTATTTATAGTTCATTGCATTGAAAAAATCAAGTTTCTACCTTCAGAAATAGCCAAATAGTGCATTTGTTAATTAAGGTAGTTTGAATAATTATTAATTTTTATTTTATGGCCAAATATAATACTGAGGTTTTATTTTCAAGTAATATGTGATCGATTTCATAGAAAAATCTTTATGTATTCCATCCAAAATACTTTATACGGATTTTTGTTCATAAAAATTGGTTGTAAAATAACAAATTATTTATTAAATTTTATTAACTTAACTAAAAAACTTTTTTCGTGCATTAATTGTTCAAATCTAGTGTGAATCAAGTGTCGAATCGCCGCGAATTTCCACGAAACCATTTTCATTCACTTATTTATAACAAATTCAATAAAATTTTTAACATTTGCATTGCTAAATTTTGTTTCTAATACAATTTAAAATAATGCAATGGAAGTTTTCTTTGTAATCAGTAATTTACAATGTAAATAATTATTTTATTATTTTTTATAGTTTAAAATTCATCAGTAAACAACTTAATTTATTTGAACGTTCTGAACTTCAAGCACATGATTTACACGAAGTTTGATACTACTGCGGTACTACTAGCAGCGTGGTTTCGGTAGAAAGACCGGCCGTTTGACTACACTGCGATGGCCTCACTCAGCGCGCAGGGAACGTCAGTAGTAGTGGGCAGAGCAGAGTTAGCCCACCGCACATTCAGAACGTAATGTTCAGAACCACCTACAGGTCGCAAATCTTAACCAAATCAAACAAAATTTAGCCAAAAATGTTTGTAAATGAATTTCAAAGAGACTCGCGAAGCCAAATTGTTCAGAATAATTCGTTTAAACAAATAGTTTAAAAATTATTGTTAAATTTGCAATATATTGCAAAAATCATGCAAAACAGCGTAAAACCTAAACTCATAAACCCTAAACCGATAAACCCTTAATTAATAAATAAAAAAGATCAGAAATAAAATTAAAAATATTTTTTTTAAATGTTATATGAAATACAAAAACATTTACAGAATAAGTGATCAAATAACAAAAATAACTTAACTATTAAATCCGTAAATTTGTCAAATATTTTATTTCCTGGAAGAGATTAATTCAAAACAACTTAATCAATACTAAGAACACATTTGTTTATGTATAATGAGATTTAAAAATAGTTCTTATTTAAAAATATAATTTTTTATAAATGAAAAATTAATCTGGAAAAAATAATTTTTTCCAACAATTTTTTTTTGCAAAACTAATAGCAACATTGAAATTGGCGCACAAAAAACCCTTTAGTTAACATATTTTGTATTTGTATTATTATTTATTTTCTTATAGACGTTAAAAGCCTTATTAAGATTTAATATAGATTATGCAAGATTCATTATTTAGTCATCTGTTTGTAAAAAACTGTATTTTAAATAGAAAATATACTGCTTCTGGCATATTTTTTCAAATCGACTTAGATTTACAATTTATTTTTCAAACAAAATTAAAGTGGGCAATAATTTATTCAAACAAATTTATTTTGCAAAACTAATGGCAAATTTTAAATCAGCTATGCCTCAAACTCTTTAAATTCTATATGTTTTAGCTGGTTCATGACCAAAAATCTTATGTTCAAGAAAGAGTTCTACAATTATTTAAGATTAAAAATCTTATTTGACGTCCAACAATCAAACTGATGCAAACTCCTAAAAAAATAATCTAACGACCAAATCTGGACCACATCAAACAAACAAAAAATGCTTCTATTGTAATGTGAAAAAATAAAATAAAAATTCCGACAAAAATAAAAAAGATGAAAGAAAAATGAAAAGGCAACCAACTACATCCTCTTACTTCTTTTTTCGGTTTTTTTATTTTTATTATTATTAAATAAAAATAAAAGAACATTGGAAATACAAAATAAATAGAAATAATATTACCAACGTTTCGGTACTTATACGATTACGCTTATCAAGGCAAGAAAAATGTAAAAAGGCAGCGACAGCAACGAAGAACCGGTGTTCTACCTTTGATACCTAAGAATCGAATAAGGGTCAGTAGTTCAATCTGTTGTAAATACACTAGAAATATATGTCATAAGTACATTAGAAATAAAGACAGTAAAAGAAGAACATGATTTATGAAACCTCACCATTGAATATGATTAATCAAATCAGCATAACTTTTCTTTATTTTATCAAAATTGATTTTTAAATTAATAGATAACTTTTTTGTTTTTAATATAAAGCATTTCCATGAATTGTCTCTTTCTCTCATTACTTTCAATATGGATAATTTTAACATTATCCTAGTCAAACTAATGGTCAACATCAATAAATTCCTTTGTTTGTTTAGCAAGAACACTCTTATAAATGCGTCTGGAACGAATATTACTTTTGTGTTCCTCCATTCTAGTATCAAGAAGTCTGCCAGTCTGTCCCACGTAATTCATCTTACAGATGCTTCAAGTGATCTTGCAGACAACACGACCTTTTTTAAAATTATCGAAAGGATCTTTGCGAAAATGTATCACTGAATCTGTTTTAAATGGTATATGAGAAATAGTATGAATTTTAAACTTTTTTATTATAAGTTCAATAGTTTTAGAAATTAAACTCAAAAATGGAAGAACAAAAGTATTAGATGAACTATATTCCTTTACTCTTTATGACTATCCGCGGGCCTAATAGTACTATGTTTGTTTTTTATTTGTTCAATTCTAATTGCAATATATTTTTGAATTAACTTTTGTGGGTAATGATTTAGAAAAAGGATATTCCTGAGAGTATTCAAATTTCTGTGTGAAATTAAAAATGGGACAAACCTAGAGCTCTATCAACTAAGTTTTTGATGCCTGCAATTTTTTTTTTAAAAGGATGAGCAAAAAAGAAATTTAAATTTCTACCTGAATATGTACTTTTCCTATACCAATTGGTAATAATATTACCATCCCGATCCCTAATCACTTCTATGTCCAAAAAACTGATTTTATTATTCTGCTCTATTTCATGATTAAGTTAAAGTTTTGGGTGAAAACTGTGTAAATCATCAATATCTATCTGCAACTTCGATAAAGAAATACATAATAAGGCATCGTCGACATACCGAAAATAAAAGGGCCAAACAAAATCTAATTTCTTGAAAGGAAAAACCTCCAAATCTTCCATAAGTTTTTCTGATAAAATCGGAGAAGTGACTAAACCAGTACCAACCTTCTGACCATAAAAACATAAAAGATAAAAAAGATAAAAAGTGATGTTATCTATAAGATCACTTGTATGATCTGTCAAATGAATTGCGTGGGACAGACTGGTGGACTTCTTAATACTAGGATAGAGGAACACAAAAGTGATGTTTGTTTAAGAGGCTGTTATAAGAGTGTTCTTGCCAAGCATACAAAGGATTTTGTTGATGTTAACCTTGAGTTTGACTAAGATAATTTAAAAATTTTGCATAGTGAAAGTAATGAGAGAAAGAGAGAATTCATCGAAATGCTGTATATTAAAAAATATAAGAAGTTGTCTATTAATTTAAAACCCGATTTGGATAAATTACACACAAGTTATGCTAATATGAATAATTAGAATTAACGGTGAGGTTTCATGAATCTTGTTTTTCTTAAACTGTCTCTATTTCTGATGTAATTATGACAGGTATTTCTAGTGTGTTTACAACAGATTTACCTGCATACAATGTTCTTTTATTGTAATTTGATAATAATAATATAAAAAGACGAAAGAAGCAAGGGCATGTGGTTGGTTGCCTTCTAATTTTTCTTTCCTCTCTTTTATTTTTTTCCGCAATTTTTTTTTAACTTTTTCAGATTACAATAGGATTATTTTTTCTTTGTTTTTTGTGGTCCAAATTTGGTCTTTGGATTCTTTTTTTTTCTAGGAGTTTGCGTAAACGTTAATTGTACAATATTGAATCACATAAACTTAAAATAAATAATCAATTTATGTTACTCAATTGAGGAATATTAAGCATCAATCTATATACTCTTTAAAATCATGTATAATAAAAATTAGGCCGCAAATGTTTTCTTGTTCAAATTTAGATTTTGACGCTCATTCTGAACAAAATAAAAGGTGCCAGATGAAATATATAACGTAACTCATAAATTTTTGCACAGATAATTATCTCAAAAAAATTAGATCTAATTTTAGGGCACATTAGACCTAACAGAATTCGTGCCCGAGCGCGGCGGATGTTTTACGTGGTACCCTCGAGCATAAAAATCTAAATTTGACCAAGACAAAATTTGCGGCCCACTTTTAATTCTATATGATTTCAAACAGTATAAAAAACGCTATTTTTTTAACCGATTTTTTTGCAAATATATTTTTTTTCCAAAAATCAATTACAATTTTGCTTTGAAAAATAAACCACAAATTAAATTAAAAAAATATATCGTTATAATAGTCTCAAAGTGCATGAAAGGAGCTTTTTAAAACACTGTTATAAAAGTCTAATCGGATTACCATAAAAGAAGTTACACTGACGTGAAGGTGAAGAAACGCGTTAAAAGTGAAAACTTCAAGCCCCTGTATATTGAAAACCGGTTGATTAACGATCCTAGGGTTTGATGGATTAATCTGGCCCACCAAGACTATATTCCAGCCAAGTTTCAACCCGATAAACCAAAATTAATTTTGGGTGGAAACACTTGACGTTTTCTGCCCATAAAAAATGTTTATTATATTTATTTCTGTACAGCGGTCTGGGACTGCTTATTCAGATATTGGAAAACAGAGTAAAAATTTTATTCCTAATGATTACTTGAATATTTTTTTCTTATTTTGAATTAAAGTTTGTTAGCCAGTAACAATCGTCTTGTTTTTATAATTGAAAATATAGCGCATTATGTAAAAAAAACTTAATAAACATTTTATTGCAACCTGTCTGTTTTTTGCAATAATTTAATTTATTTTCAATATTATCATTTACAATTTAAACCATAAATGCGCACCATAGCGTAAGGTGATTCTAAGCAAATATGAGAATATAATTTAGGTAATATGTTTTGTTAAATAAAATGTTATTGTAGTCTGTGTATTTATTCAAAAAAGTTAATTTTTAAAAAATAAATTTATACAGCAAGAGTTTATAACAAATTTCTAGAGTTAATACAAATAATTCTTTAATTAATTCATTATGTATAATAATAACCTCTTTGAAGAAAATGATTGAAAAAGGCCGATTTTTTAAAGATTTTAGGATTATAATTTAGTAGAAGAATGTACAGCTAAAAATATATAGTAAATCGAAAATAGAACTTTGTTGAAAAGTAGCACATGAAGATGCTGAATTTGTAGAATTAATTTAGAGCACATTGACCTCTTGTCATTTTAAGATTGTAAAATTTTTTTTTTTCCTGAACTTTTTTCGAACAGCCAGAAGACAATGGTTTTAAATATGAGATAGCCTGCATCACGTTCACAACTTCATAATAGGACCTTCTTATTGTTTTAATAGTGTTAATAATGTTTTATTATTGCGTTTTTACACAGTATCTTTATATTAAAATAATCTATTTTTACTTTTTCCATTTCTGTAACCCTTTTTCGTTGTTATATATTATACAGTCCAAAATATATTTCACTGGTAACAAGAAATTAATTGTCTTCCACTATCAAATTAAGAAATATTTCGACTAAGCGAATTATTATTTTTCTACTAAACTTTAATGACGTATTATATGCTATTTAAATATGTAAAATTTCACTATTAATTATTTAAAATGCACAAATTTTTATTTTGCGAGAAAACAAAGTAACTTTTGCATTAGGAACAATTCTATACAATTAAATTAATCTTCTTTAGGCACTGAAGTTAATATTTATTTAAATTACGCATCCATACGGATATGTTTGTGGTGATTAGATTGAAGATTATTCTAAGAGAATATTGTTATGAATATTAATACATTGTTTAACTCATTCTTTTTATTAAATGAAATTGATATAACTATAACTAAAACGTTGAAAGAAAATTAAAACTTACGAAAAAAACGCTCCTTTCTGACAATATTTCAAGACAAAATTGCAATAAACAATAGCAAATTGTATAAAAAGTAGTTAAACATCTTATTATATTAAAAATTGTATTTCATGTATTATAATTAATTTCTATCAAGAAAACCGCAGTTTACTGCGAAAACTATTTTTTATTCGTATTCTGTGTTGAATTATAAAGATTAATGTAGAGGGTAAACATAATAGTTACTACGTTGACTGGCTTTGGAGGTATTTTATCGTGTTTACGACATTGAATACATACATTGTTAACTCTAATATTTCTGAAGGTTTTTCGTCTTATCATAAGGATAAGGTGTCAGACGGTGTTTAGTATATATAGCAGTGCAGATCTTCCAGACTTTTTCTTCACTGTTTACGTACCTATTGAAGAGAACATGATGTGCCTCATTGTATATCTTCTCCTTGCAATCGAATTTTTCGTTTACATTTGTGGTGAGTCTACCTTACATAGTATACTTCTCAATGTGAATGTACGAAATATCACACATTCTCGAAATTGAAAATGATCATGCAGGAGAACTTTAGTCTCAATTTGGGCGAAGTTTTTGCACTAGCGTTCGGGAAGTGCGCTTATTGGGCGCGCACTGTCCTACCGGGAGCGGGGCGAAACGAAAGTTCGTCAACATTGGGTTTATTGCAGAGGAGTATCAATATAAGAATTGTTAACTTATGAGTACTCATACTTGACGTCGTGAAACGTGGCGAGTACGTCAGAGAAACACGTTCAGGGTTGCCAGATTGGACGATTAATCGCAAATTAAGCGATATCATTTAACTCAGCATTTAACCGTCTGGCGAGAATAAATTAAGGAATTCGCCCAAAAGGGTCACAAAATACATATATATTGAATGATTTATTTTTCAAGTTTAAGCCACTTTGTTGAACTTGCATCTGGCAATCGTGGAACCGCTGTCGTATGAGCGGGAGACATGATAATGCTTGCTTTAAAATACGTTTAATTTTAAGATTGAAAATGTTCAATTTGAACATTTTTAATTTCTTTCTAATCTTTCTTTTCTAATCTTTTTTCTAATCTTTACGAGAATTGACGCCGCGCCGGAGGAAGGAGTAAAATATGCTGCGGGGATTGTTCTATGGTCACACAGACGTGAACAAGCGAACGCGTTTTCATCTGAAGCGGCAATCTACTTGATTTGTTCCACACCTTCTCCAGCACCAAAACGGGCGTTATTTTCGAGTTTGGCTATATATATTTTTTCTTCAATTTTTGAGTGTTCTTAAATTTTTAAATTTTTAGAAAAATATTAGAATTTTTGACATGAGATCGAAAAAAAATCTATTTTTTCATTAATAAATTTATGAGAAATGAGCATAAAAAATGCAAAAAATGTATAAATCGAAATATATTTGTTCAGAATGACCCGCGAACCTTAATAGAAATTTTCTGGACTTGTTTTTGACACATCTGAAAATTAAAAAAAAAAGCTTATTGAATTTTCTCAAAAAATGTAGGGAGATTAACTTCGAAAAATGAGAAGTTTAGGGAATAATATTTTACGATTTGATTTTTGTCGAATTTCATTATCGATTATCTTGAAAAAATAATTTCAGAAAAAATAAGTTTCAATAGAGTAAGTTATAGTAATTAATTAATAAATTCACAACCTGTAAAGAAATAAACCATTAGTTTCATTGAAACATACAAATAATTTTTATATTCTATTTTTTCTGGATCGAAATTACATTTTCCGAAAATTTTTTTATTAAATAACTTCTGTTTGTATGTAACGTGATTCAAGGGACTCAAGGGATTCAAGGGAAATTCTAAATTTCTAGTTGCATAATGTTAAGTATTATTATTATCTTTGAAAATAAATTATCATTACTTATAAGTTAAATTTTTTTTAATGTTTAAAAATTGTATATACTTGCTGATTTTTTTCATACAAATTAGGCGTTTCTGATATATTATTCTGATATATTATTTGACATTCGTGCAGCTACAAGGATTAATGAAAGTTAAAACGAACTAAATCTTCAATAACACAGGCCGACAAAATTTGACAAAGGTCCGGAACCAGAGACCAGACCTAGTATACTCGAAGGTTTTTGCTGCGCTGAATCCGAATCCGACCTCAGAAAAAT
>NC_046666.1:52694479-52701283 GCF_010883055.1 Belonocnema kinseyi
TTTTCATATTTGAATCCGCCATATCTCGGCTATGAAAAATCTTATCAAAAAGTTAGGCATCGCATTTTGAAGGTAAAGAGTAGTTCTTTATGATGCCATTGTTAGTTTGTGAAAAAAAAATTTTTCGCGATGTTACGGGGCCTCGAACACATCAAAATAACGGGTTTTGACCCTTTTAGGTTAGAATATCTCGAAAACTGAGGGTGATGGAATTTTTCTGAGGTCAGATTCGGATTCAGCGCTGCAAAAACCTTCGGGTATAGTAGGTCTGGTCTCTGGTTCTGAGAATTGTTGGCCTGTGTAATTTAATGAAACCGATACAAGGGATATAATGTAATGTTAGTCAAATATGTTAGTCAAATTAATAGTCAATTGCTCCCACAGCTTTCCCACTTTTGTCTATAATTTCTTAGCTATGAACAAATTATATTGGAACGATACATAGGGATACCACGTTGGAAAAACGACTCGTCTTTTGTAGCTATCCACGAATCGACCCATTTATTGGCATCTTCATGAAAACTTAATCGTTGCTCAGACAGACCATGAGTCGCGGATCGGAAAAGATGGTAACCAGATGGCGCAATTTTCAGAAAATACGGCGGTTGGGGCAGAATTTCCCATTTCAGCGTTTCAAAGTAGGATTTCACTGGTTTTGCAACTTGGGATCGAGCGTTGTGACGTAGAAGAATAACTTTATCTTGTCTCTACACATATTACGGCCCTTTTCCCTTTAATGCTCGATTCAATAGCATTAGTTTTTTTAGGTGAAGGTCGCCCGTGATCGTTTCATTAGATTGGAGAAGCTCATAGTACACTACATCCTCCGGATCCCACCGAATAAGTGAAAGCCTTCAATAGCCCTCCCATTCAAAGCCTTTCTGAGAATTGACGCCGTGCCGCAGTAAGGTGTAGCAGGAGCTGCGCAGGATCTACGGTTGTCACGCCATTGAGCACTCAGACGTGATTCAACAAAAGCGGAGCGGGATATAATGAGTTAGTTCGCACCTACCTTCAGCCGCAAAATCGGCGCTACAGTAGAGTTTCACTGTACAGAGAATGAGCTTTGATCCATGGATATACGGTTTTTGAGTTGATCTTAAAGGTTGAACAGACTTAACTTACGATTTCCGACGTTTAGGGCTACCATAGAGATTTAACTTCTCATCGTCAGTGACAATATGATGCAGAAACCCTTACTGATTTTGTCGCTTGGGTAGCTGTTCACAAGTGAAAAATCTCCTTTCGACGTATCTTGCCTTCAGTTTGAACGGCATTCAATTTTCTTGCTTTTTGACCATTCTCAGTACATGCAAGCATCTAGAACTGATTGAATGAACAACCCTCACTGATTTTTCAAGCTCATCTTGCGTTGGACACAGGTCTTTACCGAATAACGTCTCCAATTCCTCATCGCCGATCATTTACGGATGGCCTGGGCGTCCTTTGTCCTCCCTGTCGAAATCACCACTTTAAATTTTTTGAAACCAGTACCTTTTCCAGCACTTTTCTTCGAATTGAATAAGAAAATTAAAACTTCCCGCAAATACTGCTTTCTTGGTATGTAAGCCGATGTCTTTAATGCTACAAAAACTATTCTGTTTACACTTCGGTCAAACAACACCTAATGAAAACAAAAGTCACATGATGGGGCTTCGACATGTACTCGTATGTTATAACGATATGCTTCGATGAAATATAGAAATATATAAAAACTATTGGATTTTCACAATAATCTTTTTTTTTGTACAGAAGTAAATTCTTCGCCAATGTACGGAGCAAGTTCATCACGAACACAGTCGCACGGCCGTAAACTACCGGTAAATGATATAGTTGTCGGTTTACTGGACATGGATATTGATGTGCGTCGCATGTCAGGAAGCGGCGATGTTCATATACCGGTCAGTTGTACCGTTCGAGAGAAGGAAGGTTATCCTAAACTTCGTGGTATTCCAGATATCCATACTAAACGAAATTACAACTTTACAACTCGCCCTGTTTTTGTTAAGAAATACAATATTGTGTGGCATATGTAACAGAATTTGGAGAACTTTTGGGAGTTAAGCTTCGACCAAAAGAAGCCGAGTCGAGACCGGACCGATATCAAGGTAAATTAATATAGGATAAGGTTCTTGGTGTACCCAAAACTTAAAAGGGGAGTTTCACAGCCGCTCGGCTCTTCAGCGAGAATTTAAATTGAATAAATGAATAATTTATTTTTTATAGATATTAATCTTAAAAGTTTCTAGTTTGTTCATAAAAGAAAGATAAAGGTTTATAAAGGTTTAGTCGCTCAGCCTAAAAATTACAAATGTGATATTTTACGAAATGGTTAATGAAGGAACGTTTGAAAGTGCAAATATTTCAAAGTTTCCTTTTTTATGCCGAAAACTGGCAATTACGATATTTCCATCTAAAAAATCATCTGTTTTTATTCATTTCTTTGTTCGAAAATTTCTTTCATTTTTGGTTGCAAATTTGTATTTTTTAGATCAAAATCTCACCCGTTGCCAAACAAATGAAGCCAGACTGCAACACCAGACCGACCCGTATATAAAATAACCCATCTTGATGCGGCCCTTTGCATTTATTTACGAAAATTTCTACTAAACTTTATCATTTTATTATAACGTTGAAATTTTGTTCTGGGATAACCTAGAAATGCAGCACAATTAAAGTATTTTTTTAAATTGCTAACAAAACTTCCAATTGGGAAAGTTTAAGTAATTGATTAAATGACTTAAGTTTTGAAAATTCAGAGCATGAGGTGGAAGCACCAATTCTTGTCACCTTAGCCCAATTATCGGCTTGCTAAAAACCGAAATGAATTCATTTGATTCTAGATGGATGTTTTATTGCACTTGGAGAGGGGGGGGCTGCTAAGAACTGGTACTTTTCCCATACTCTACAATTAATATTTCAATAAATTCCCAAAGTTTTGGTCAAGTTTTAAAATTAGAAAACAAAAATAAATATTTAAAATAGTAATGTATTATAATTGATATTAATATTACTTGAAAATAAAATACTTTTATGGAATATTTTCTTTAGCTTTCAATTACTTTAGAATTCTAGACAGAATCTCGTCATTGGTTGATATATATATATATATATATATATAGATCATGTCTGTAAACTTAAGAAAATATGAGTAAATTATGATTGTGAAGTATGCTCTGATATCTAAAAATATTGTTCATTTGTTAAATCATTTTAAAATTTTCTAATTGAAAGCTTAGTTACAGAGTATGGTTGAAAACTTATATTATGCAAAACGGTTATCAATTTTGTTCGGATTTGTGGATAATCGATGTATAAAATTATTTTTTGACTTAGTGAATCTTTCCAAGAAGCCTGCAGAACATTTACTAGCGATTTTTGCAAATGCAACGAGGTGGCCGAACGAACGAAGGGTTATTTTATGCAGGGTTTCCAGAAAATCTCAAAACACCTATACAACTGTCCAGATAAAATATTATTAACATGGGTCAAGGTCATTCTTGGAGTGACTTAACGAGAAATCGAATACTGACCTTTAATTTGACCTTGAACTGGAGTTTCAAGTTGATTTTAAGGTCAGATTTGTGCTTTTAAATGAGAACCCCTATTTTTGACGTCAGCAATCGAAAGAGCGGGAAATGTTACGTTTAAACATATACTCTGGTCATAGGTCATAGCAGATGTGCTGTGCTGAAGGTTATTCAAACTTAAGTAAGGCCCGGCTCATTTTAGGGTCAGGTTTGTGTTTTGTGACCTTTATCGACTCTGATTTATTCCAATACTGATTACTGGTAATCTTATAATTGTTTTCTGTATTATCATTTTCTATAATTTTGTTATAATAGCGTTTTGTAAGGGCCATGACATTTTATGTAACCTCTTTCTTTTTTTTTTGTTTTTTGCAAAACTATATTTTCTTTTCAAGGTGATCCGAAAACTCTTGATCCTGGGCCATCAAATTATTATATCACTTATCTCGGCTGGGACTTCGAGGTGCATCATGAATATGGGAATCCATTATTACTGGAGCGTATAAATCTTTACCCTAAAAATAAACAGAACCATGAATTCAAGGCAGATTATATTAAGAGATTTCATGTTAGAGTAGAGGAGATTAAATGTATTGGCGTTACGTTTTACGCTGCACGAAGACATAAAATTAACGAAGAAAGTGCTGCCGTCTTTGACAACAGCCTTGTAATATACGAGGCAGCTTGGCTTGATCTACGGTACATTCCCAAGCCGCTTCTAAGGCGGATGTAAAGAATGTAACATTTTTGGGATCTAAATTCCTAAATAAAATCATAATTAATCAAACATTAGTCTTACATACATATAGCGTAATGTTAAGGATGTTTTTTGTACTTTCTCCTTTTCCCATATTCCCACAAAATTCCCCTTTTCCTCTTTTCTCTTCAAATATACGATATTGTAAAATGTAATTTATTGTTGTTTTTAAATAACAAAGTCAGTCTGTTGAAAACCAGGATTTTCTACCGTATTTTTTCGGTGTATCTATACAAATAAAATATTTTCGAAATAACCTATAGTAAAGTAAAATGGTCCACATTGAAGATGGTTCTTATTACTCTCTATAACGATAATCATTACGTTAGATATTACGTTCTGGAATATAAATATTTAAATGTTTGGGACGCAGTAAACCTGATAATTCACTAATTTCGCCAGTATATAATTATGTCAGATTATATAAGGACCGAAAGAATCCTGCGTCTGCAAAGACGCAGAAGCCAATCAACACGTCCTGTCAAAGGCCTGGATTCGCTACCGGAAATCTTTCGATTCAACCTCTCATAGACTAATCATCTCTCTGTTGGAAAGCTTGCAGGTTCATCGACATTTAGTGTAATGCATGGAGAGATTGATGTCCCTTTGGATAAATATATTTAGTACCTCATCTGGGAAATGTCGAGTGACAACGAACAACGTCGCACTAAAGAATACTTCTGGAAACCTCTATTGAGATAATAATGATCGCGAGCATAAGTTCTCTCATGTATTTTATATGGATGACCTAAATATCTATGCTTCTCGTAAAAGCAAACTTCAGAGTGCTTTAAATATCGTCAAGCATTACACAGAATAGATTGGTATGGACCTTGGATTGGACAAATGTGCCAAAATTCATATGAAGAAGGAAAGAATATTGGCGTTCCTGAGGAGCCTGAGCTTGTGGATGTGAGTGTTATTAGTCATCTTGACACAGGAGAGATCTATACATACCTGGGCGTGCCTGAAAGCCGCATTCTAAACGCAACATCAGTGAAGAAGTCTCTCCGACGCAGATGCAAGCATCTTGTTAGGAAGATTTAGTCTTCAAATCTGTCGGCGTTGAACAAGGTATCTGCTACTATCATGCTTACCATCCTGGTTCTACTCTACTCTTTTGGGGTGGTTTAATGGACGAAAAGCGAGCCCAAGGCTCTTGACATCGCCGCAAGTAAGATAATGCATACACATAAGAGCTTGCACATCAATTCGCCTGTTCCGTAAATATAAATTTCACGTCGTCAAGAAGACGCGGACTTCGGAATATCCAGTGTCTTTATAATCAAATTGTTCTAAGTACAGCTTACATCTCTGCAAATGACAGAGATCCTATCCTAAAAATGGTCAGAAGCTAAAATTTTATTTGCATTTACGGAAGGCAGTGCGTTTATTGGGTTCGCACTGCGCTCACGGGAGCGGAGCAGAAAGAAAGTTCACAAACATTAAAATTCCTGCAGGAGTGTATAATTCCAAGAATCGCGCACTTATAGAATACCCATACTCTACGCCATGAACTTTGGCGAGTACGTGGAGACCACGTTGAAACTCTCATTTTGAGGAGACTCGTTTTACGGTTGCCACATTCGACCGTTTGTCGCAAATCGGATGATTAGATTTAGCTCATTGTTACTTTACGTCGAGAAGAAAATGAGGAAGTCGCCCAGACATTGCTTACAATACATTTATTGAGCGATTTAGTCATCATCATTTGTTCAGCATTATATTATCAGAAAAACATTTTTCTTGATTCCTAATATACTAAAAAATTATATAAATTTCAACATTTTTAAAATGCAAAAAGATTAGTCCAAGAGATCGTCATTCTTCCTGTTCTTACTGAAAAATTGAGTTTATTTATCTTTACTTGTCACCATTCTTATTATGCATGTTAACCAATTTGCTGCACATTTTTACAGTTTTAAACAATTTCGCATAGATACTAAGTACCCAATAGTATGAAAAGTCATAAAGTGTTGGTCCCCAAAAAACTGGTAAGGAGGCAGCAGCGTTTTGAAAGTCAAAAAGGTCCAAATTAGACTCTCCGGCCCTTCTAGTGTTAAAAATCGAATGTTATTACATAAGCAATGTGTGAATTTTCGTGAAAATGGAACGCTGCTAATTAAATGTGAAATCGAAAGTGAGGTAGGTCCGAAAGTTCTTGGAATAAAGTTTTCCATACATTTCTACATTTTCAACCTAATGAAAAGATATTGTCGTCGTTTTCGATGTCGTCTGTACAACGGATAACCTTTGAAAGACTAATCCGCTTAGATTTGAATTAGGCACACAGTTTTTGGGACAAAAAAGGAAGATCGAGTTCCTTAACCAGCATTTTGACCAAAGGATCTGGTTTTAACCACCACAAACAAATCAAAAATTGTATCTTAAGTTCAAAATATGGAAGTTTCAAAAGAAGATAAATTCATAAAAATTGTGCTTCCAAAAAGTATCTATAAATTTGATTTTAATCATTCTTTGATAAAATGCGTGGTTTGGTAGGATTTGTTATTTTTA
>NC_046666.1:52701383-52734691 GCF_010883055.1 Belonocnema kinseyi
TTGTTATAACAGTGTTATAAAGTTTCCTTACTCAATACTTATTTATACATTGTTATGAAAATTGTCTTTATTATCATAACAATTAAAAAGTATCCAACGGACCTTACAAAGTGCATGTGCATCAATATAAACATTTTTTGAGGCTCCTGTCGCTCTTCAAAGATTTAAATATTATTAATTGTCATGAGTAAGAAAATACATAACCTATTCGTCTATTAATATTTTATATGACAGATTATGTTTTAATTTAAACGAAAGTACCCGTCTAAGTTGGAAGAATGCATCTTGGAGCACACATAGATGTTTAATTTCATTATGATAAACAATTTCTGTTAGGTAATAAATTTCATCATGAATATAATAAATGTTGAGTTCCTCATGTATAGTTGAATTTTTAACGTTGGTATTATCCCTTGCAATCATGCGCAGGCATTTATTTCAGACTTTTTCTAGCTTTAGAATATTACTTGGACAAGTGCTGCTCCAAATCGGAGCAGGATACAATATAGTTTTTAATATCATTTTGTCTAGAATTAATTTCTTTTTTACACTAAATAACCTTCATTTGCATATCAGACAATACAAAATTTCTATCATTTGGAACGCTTTTTTCTTTGAATTTTTTATATGCTCTGTGAATGTCAACCTGGAGTCTAAGTAAACTCCAAGGTTCTTTAGAAAATTTAGAAAAATTATAATTTTATCCTCGACTATGAGTTCAGGAATTTTTCCTTCCTAGTCTTTTTGGTGAAACTAGTGAAATCAGTTTTCTGAGAATTCACTTTTAATTTCCATACATTGAGAATTATAAAATTTCCTCCGTATATTTTTGCAATTTTGAAAAAGCTAATCTTTTGCTCAAGGATGCTGCATACGATATCGCTGTGTCATCGGCGAACAGAGCCAATTCTATAGTTAATTTTTTTAGGGAAATCATTAATATAATAGATAAAAAGAATCCGTCCAAGAATAAGAGCCCTGTGGCACACCTGCCAAAATATTAAATTCTTTTGACATACTTCCATTTACATGAACGATAAATTTTTGGCCTGTTAGATAATGAAGAATAATTTTAATGAGATATTTAAAAAATTTTATATTATAAAGTTTAGAAATTAGACCATTATGTCAAACAGGGTGAAATGCATTTTCGACGTCCATTAAGACCATAGCAGTGGACATGTGATTTTTATTTAAAAAAATATATAATTGGTGACTGAGTAATTTGTGCAACGTGTTTCGACGGGTTCGAAATCCAAATTGCTCTGGGATCATTATTTTATTTTCTAATTCAAAGAAAATGATTCTGTTGTAAATTATTTTTTCGAAAATTTTACTCAGAGTCGGAAGGAGGCTAATGGGTCTATAATTTTGCGGGAATAATTGATCTTTTCCAGCTTTTTAAATTGGAAGTATGCTTGCTACTTTTCATTTTTCCGGGAAGTAGGAAAATAACGAGGCATGCATTAAAATATATGTAAGTTAGACAAATGCCTTCTTGGGCAGATTCTTTAGCACTATATTTTGATTGCCATCAATCCCTGGCACTTTCTTTCGGTTTCTGCTAAAGACAGTCTTTTTTATTTCCTTAGGTGTAACTTACCTATTTTATCTACATCAGCATTCAATGTTTCCCTGTACCTAGTGTTGTCTACGTTCTGACCTAGTTTTCCAGCTATCTCATTGGCTTTATCCTCGTCAGGAAAAATTAAAACATTTTTTACGTGGAGAATAGGCACAATATTACCATTTTTATTACTTGTAAAAGCTCTCGCCATTAGCCATAAAGTATGATCTTTGACCCGTAAACTTTCTAGCTTACTGTCCCAAATTTTATTATTAATTTCTCTGATTTCGTTTTTAATTAATTTATTAATTTTAGTCCTCTTTGGGTAATCTTATAAAGTCGACTTTTTTCACCGACAGGCATCCACATCGTTACTTGTTTTTAATTTGGTATCTTATTTTGTAATTTTTGCTGACGTCATTTCAAAAGGAAACCCAATCGGCATATTTGTTATTTCTAAATTTCCACGTTTCAATCTCGATACGCATTAATAACCTCTACTTTAATATTACATTCATTGTTTTTATTGAGGCCGACATCTATAATACTTGCGTTATCATTATTAACAGGGTACGTCACTTTATTCCCGGCTTTGACTATAAGTATATGTTCTCCAGTATAAATTTTACTTTTTGGAGGATTATACACAGATACTACCACTGTACCATCTTGCAATCTAATCCCTATGTCCCCAAAATACTTAGTATTTAAAGGTACTTTTAAGTATTTAAGCGTTCTTTAGCTAAGATTAGAACACCTCCTCTTTTTCTATCATTACGTTTGTTGCGCTTAACAACATTGAAACCCGAAAATTCAGTTCTTAGAGTGGAGTTAAGATTTGTCTTATTGACAAGTATGATATGGATATTATTTTCTTTAATAAATGCGAGAAGTTCAATATGATGTTGCCTAACACCATTGGCATTTCAGTGTGAAAGATTAACGCCATTTAAAAAATTATTATTGCATCCTCTTAAGTTAAGGCGGGTTCCTTGAGTGTTCCTTACCTAGATATATTATCATTACAATTCAATAATTTAGCATTTAATTCCTTAATCAATCTCAACATTTTACCTATACCACAGAACTCGATTAGCTTTCTCAATTCAGTCAATAACCCTTAAAATTCCCCTATGGATGACTGGCATTCAATCCGGTTTTCTTCTGCTTGATATCTTTTGTAAGTGCTCGAAGTACTTCGAGCATTTAGGATAGTTTCTTGTGTCTTTTCCTTTGCAATCTTCAAGGCATTTAACACATTTTGGTTTATTTTTATAGTTATGAGTCCCATGTCCAAACAGTTGACATGGATTAAATTGCGTAGCTCTCCTTTGATTTTTGTTTTTCTCTCAGTACACTCTCACGTAGAAAATGTACAGACAGCTTTGAGAGCTGTAAGATCTTGATTCGGTTTAAATTGTAGAAGGAAACAAGGAAAGCGGTACGATACTGCCTCTTTTTGTTGAGTCTTTTCAAGGTTAGTTATCTGCTCCTGGTGGTTCTTTTCTTTCTGTTTTAAAAGAGTAATCTTCTTGGGGTTGATTCTCCAATCCTGTAGATCCTTTTTTATATCCTCAGTTGGGAGATTAGACAGTCCCTTTAGAACTCCATACTTTGGTTCAAGATTTTTCAGTGGATATGTGAAGTAGTGAAGTAGTCCAGAGATTCCTTAATGCTGGTATAATCCTCAATAGTAGCAACATGTACAGTCAGTCCCGTCGATGAGTAGTTGAACCTTGTCTTCTTGGTAGCAGTAGCATCATGAATCAGTTTGACACATTTAGTGTAATCAGTAAGAGCGCTTGTTATAACAATAGGTGGCACTTTCAATTTTTTAGCTTTCAAAACCTCAGTAGTGGGTTCGTCTTCGTTGTTAGGTGCTGAATCATCTCTCTCATCCAAGTTTTCATCCATCAAGAAATCGAATTGGTCAGAAGAGGTTATAGTTGATTGCTCTGCGTCTTTTCTAACCCTTTTGCGCGGCATTTTGAAGCAAAGTTTTCCTTTTCTCGTTAGCGCTCGGATGCGCGCGACATGTCTTCACCCGAATCACGGAAACCTGGGCGGCAAGCCACACACCTTCCGTCAGGTAACTCGAAGAACCGCTAGCAACACTGCTTTGTCTCTTCGTTTAACAAAATTTCGGATACAAATGTCTAACAAAAATTTGGTGCCAGCGCGGACGCAGTAGAAGGTCCGGCTAGCCGACTTGGCGCGCGGGGAACGTTAGTAGTTGTATACAGAGCGGAGTCAGACCACCGCTACTGCTGAGGTTTGATGAATACGTCCATGGAGTAGAGTCGAGGACCTCATTTATGAAATAATATACATCCAAAGTCTAAATATACATATTTATGGTCGCGCGATGTTTTGAACTAAAGAAAAATAATATTATTATTCTTGAGCGACAGTTTTAGTAGTACAAAACAACATTAAAAGACATATATTAATTTTTGTTAAAATACAAGGTACAAAAACAACAAATGAACCAAAATCGTTTACCCTAAAAGAGATTTGCTACTTTTATCTACTGTTTCTCTATTTTGGACGGATTTAAAGATTTTTCTAATTTCAAAAATATTAAATATCTTCTATATTTTTTGTATGAGGAGGGCAAAAGATTTTCTACCTGAGATTACTCAAGTCTAATTGCTCATTTCAAATTATTGATTCTTAAAGGATCAATTCTGAGATCAATAGTCTTGAAGTTGTTGAAGTATGATTTAAAAAAATTAAAATTGTTTTATTTTCAATGGTTCAGTGTATAAATTTGATGTTTTACATTTTTTAGATTCACTGTAATCTTTTCTAAGTCCCAATAATCTTCATTTTTGTGTGCAGAAGTGCCGGTGCCTCAATAAGACATATAATAGGAATAAAAATTTCTGTTCTAATATGAGCCACGCAAATCTGTTTTATAGGGCCCTAACTACATGCTTAAATGGATGTTTCTAAACAATATAAGTATATAGTTAGATTATAATATAGTATATGAATGTAGAACAAAAAAGACGTAAATTAAAAACAGAACTCTCTTGAAAAGTAGCGCATTAAGATTCTAAATGTGTAGAATTAATTTGGACCTCATTGATCTCTTGTCTTATTAAGATTGTAAAAAATTATTATTTTCCTGAACTCTGTTTAAACAGCCAGAAGGCAATGTTTTTAAATACGAGAGCCTGCATCACGTTTACAATTTTTTAAAATGACCTTCTTATTGTTTCAATAGTCCTAATAATGTTTTACTATTGCGTTTCTACAAAGTATCGTTATATTGAAATTCTTTATTTTTCACGTTTTCTATTTCTACAATCCTTTTTAGTTATAACATATATAATCTATCTAAAGATATCAACGTTCAAATGAAGGAAACGTTTTTTCCCAAGTATTTTTTATCCACAAATATTGTTCCTACTACAATTAAAAATATGCATTGTAATTTTTGTTAGTAAACATATTATCTCCAATATAAACTAACAGACATTTTAGCTTTTTTTATAGTTTACAAAGCCATCAGTAAAAAAATTCGTTCTTTTGAACGTTCGGAACTTCAAGCACATATCGATGGGTTCCACGAATATTAAGTTATTGTTCCGTTATCGTTAAGAAAGCGTCTATCATATTATTAAAAATAAGCTTTAGTCTATCTTTTCGCTACAATAAAGAATTAGGCTAACTTCATTTTGTAAGAAATTTAGTGAACACGTGGAAGTTTTAAAATAAATACAAATCTTAAAAAATTTCGTGTTTTACTTATGCCTCCTGGAAATTTAGCTAAATTAAGTTAGACTAGTTCTTATCCGTAGCGGAATGATAGCTAGCTCATTCTCAATGGTATGATAGTCCACTATCAAATTGAGTAATATTTCAACTAAACGAATTAATATTGTCCTAGTTCTTTTGTGTCAGAAACAATGCTATTGAATTAAAATAACCTTTTTTAGGTACTGAAGTTCATACTTACTTAAATTCTGCATCCATATGGAGATGTTAGTGGGGATTAGACCAATTATTACTATAAGAGAAGATTTTTATACTTATTAATACATTTTTTAAACAATTATTTTTATTAAAGGAAATTAATTATTGTCTTACTCTAACTAAAAAATTGAAAGAAATATTAAAACTTCAGGGAGGAATTGAGGATAAGTACTTGCAAAATTTTGTTTTGTTTGTAAAATATTTTTAAAATATTGTGTCAAAATTTGAAGTCATTCGGAGCAGAACTCTTGAAGTTATAGATTTAAAGCCGACCCTCCTCATAGACCGCAGCTGCGCTTGAAAATATAGGGACTTTTTAAAATTTTCACTACACTTTCGACGTTCTTGAAGTGTGCACAGTGTAATGGATAAAAGAAGGAGCTGAAATCGTTAAAAAATTAATTTTTTTTCTTTACATTTTTAATGTTTGAAACTCTAAACGAGTTTTTCTCGAAACCACTTTTTAAAAGTCCGTTCCAGTGATTTTACAAAATCTGCTGAACCGATCCTTCTCAAGCTTGGTAAACTTTTTCTACATATAAAAATCCTCTCCCCTACGACAATTTCGTTAAAACTTTTTTTTATATTAACGTTGTTTTTCACTTAAAAAATGACGAAATTTGTCGTACAAAATCGAATATTTTATTTCAAATGATCACAAAAATGAACAAAAAAATTTAATTCCTAAAAATAATTGTCGGGGGAAGAAATCTTATATTTTAACTAAATTTCGAATTTTTCTTTATTTCCGATAAATCTACGTTGAGATATCGCTGGAACCGCAAATCATCCTTTTCAAGAGGCGTACTCGAAATTCCTCTGTCACTGGCTTATTTCACGATATTTTTCTATAAAAGTTATTAATTATGTTTTAAATAATACTTTGTAACATGCAAAACATTTGCATACATTTACTTTAAACAGATCTCTAAATAAAATCATAAAAAGCGTTTTTTTCATGCATTATCCCCTATTCGCCCCTTAAGAAAATATCACTTTTTTCCTACTGTATTATAAGAGAAAATTGCTATAAACATTAACAAATTGTTAGAAAATGTAGTCAAAAAACGTTCAAATTTGACAGGGACGAGACGATCATCCCGACTGCGTGATCGTTCGTATCCACGTGATGAGTGCTGTGGTCGAGGTTTTAATTTTATATAACTTGATTTTGGAAAAAAATGTAAATGCTCTTTATGCATCACTATTAAAAATTAGTATTTCATGTATTATAATCAATTCGTATCAAAAGAGAATTACAAAAAAATTAATGCCAGGAAATTTGCAAAGCTTAATTTTACACTCACTTAGAGAAATTTCTTCTTGTGGCGAAAGAATGGTTTCAGGATTTTCATTCACAAAAAGAATCTTTATGTAGAAAATTTGATCCTTTTGCGACAAACGTCAACTTAATATTGTGTTCAATTGAAAATTTAAAAATACACAAATAATTTAAATAATGAAATTTAAAAATACATGTTTAACATAATATTGAATACGCTGACTGGCTTTGAAGGTACAGTGAGAAAACTGTTTGGCTGTAACAAGAAAAATTTTTCTGGGTCAACAAAATAATTTTGTTGATCTTAGTGTAAGAAAACTATTTTGTTGAATCAACAACATTTTTTTTTAAGGACTTTTGTTGGCCAAAAAAAACTGTTTTGTTAGCGTAACCAAATTTTATTGTTGAGGCAACGAAATTCTATTGTCACCCCAATACAATATTTTGTTGAATTAAGAAAATTTGTTTCTTAACCTAAAAAATACTTTTGTAAGGTCAATCAAATGATTTTTTTGTCTGAAATAAATTTTTTTCCGTATAAACAAAATAGTTTTCTCGGCATTGCTAAATATTTTTTGGGCCAAAAACATACTTTTTGTACTCCCTAAGCCTGAATCATTCGTAAAAAATAACTATATTGTAGCTAAAAGTCAGTTACTAATTCATTAAATGGCAATTATTACTGAGTTTAATTTCAAAGCAATTTATTATTTTGATAAATGTCATTGAATAAAAGAAGTGAATTCAACTAATTATATTCGGTGACCGAAACAAGTTACTCAGAAATAAAAGTCAGTTTAAATTACAATTTAATAAATTTGTCAATAACTTTGCCACAAAACAGTTTTTTTTAAACTGCTTCAAGTTTTGAGGGCACAAAAATCATCATATAATATTGATAAATAATAACATGGATTACAGATAATTGATTAAAGGTGTAAAATAAAAATGTTAAATATACAAAATAAATAATCAGAATATCCTTATTTATTGCCCAAAATATGAATATTAGGGTGGCTCAAAAAGGCTTTTATTCTTTAGAAATAAATTTTCTAATTTTATTAATTTTTTTAACAGGTTTTGACTGGAAGTTGAACATATAAAAAACATGGGGAAAAATCACTTTTTTGAGTTTTTGGAATAATTTTTTAGGGTTTGAAAAAATGTGACTGGAATGTATGGGAGTCTGTAGAGAATTATCCGACTAAGAATTTCATGTACGAGGGCTGTCCCAAAAGTATCCGACCTACGTTCATGTCTTCGCTTGGAGAGACTCAGGCGACCTTTGGAGGCTACGAACGTCCCAGCAACTTCTAACCTTCTCGTCAGTAGCCCGAGATACCGATAAAACGACTTAGTTCCCGCGCAGCGTGTATTTGTTTACATCGACTTTTTTGCGTTCGTTGCAATTCGTTTATTGCAAAAAATGACAGAACCAACCGAACCTTCGATAGGAAATCGCTCAAGACAATCTGGAAATGATCAACAGTGATGAAAACTTTCTTAAAAAGGTTATTAATGGTATTGAAAAATGGGTTTATGGTTATGATCCTGAATCTGTTGAGAAAGAGAGAGAGAAAGTGACTGTTGAAACTAATGCGACAAATGCACTAAAGGCGATTCCGAAGTCTGACTTTCAAGCGTGCTTTAATAAGTGGAAACATCGATATAAGCGTCTTGTTCAATCAAATGGGGACTACTTTGGAGGATGCCACCCCCCAGATTACGAAGAATAAATCAAGCGCCTAGAAATCGAGGTAGCTCGGATAATTTTGGGACAGCCCTCGTATCATATATATGGGGTTGCCACCCCTAACACCCCCACTAGTACCTGAAAACTACTCTTAAAACAAAAAATGTCAATTCTTTATGAAATTGACGTTTTGAGCACTGTATTCTTGTCTCTTTCTACTTAAAAATATTAATATTGGTTTAATGGAATATTTATTATCATGGGTTAATTAATTTTTAATTATTCAAATAAATCAAATTTATTTAAATAATTTTTTTTGAAATTGTTTTTTCCCTAAAAATGATTACTATTGGTCTAGTGGAATATTTCTTAACATTAGGTGATTCATTTTTAATTATTTAAACAAAAAGAATTTGTTTAAATAATTTGGTTTCGATGTTTTCTTAAATAAAAATTATTACTGTTGGTCTAGTGGAATATTTGTCACTAATTATTAATAAGCAATTAATAATTAATTTAATAATAATTAATTTATCAGTAATATTTAAGTATTAATATTTATTCAAAATTTGTTTTTCAAATAAAATTAATCAAACAATGTCGATATATATTCTACTGAAGAAATATTAATAATTTTTAATAAAAAATTATTTACAAAAATACCATTTGTTAAACAATTTGAAATTAATGAATGAATGTTAATAAATATTCCACTAGACCAATAGTAATAATTTTTTAGGAAAAAACGAAATTTCGAAAAAAATTGTTTAAACAAATCCCACTTGTTTAAATAATAAAATATTAATTAACCAATGTCAATAAATATTCTACTAGACTAATAGTTATAATTTTTAGGGGAAAAACGAATTTTCGAGAAAAAAAATTATTTAAAATAAGGGCGCGCAACAGTTGGTTCTCGCGCTTCGCGCTCGATGTCGTATTTATCTTGCGTTTCGCGCTCGATTACGTATTTACCTCGCGCTACGCACTCGATCTTTATATTTTCCCACATTCTTGCGCAAACATTTTAAAATTAAGACTCAAAAGATCCACCACTGTAATTTTGTGATTGTGAATTCTCTTTCGTTAAAAGAGCTTAGCTCGAGAGTTTGAGCGCACCTACGGCACGCGACTGATGGCAATCGCACTCCACGCTTAGTCTTTGCATTTCTTCCGCATTCGGGCACACACCTTTTAAAATCAAAGGTGAACGGACCGAAAACTGTAATTTTGTGATTTTGAACTCTCTTTTGTTAAAGCTCTTTTGGCTTTAATGAATACATTCTCACCACGTATCTCGTGCTTCGCAGTCGGTTTTGTCCAACATATCAACTTTTCTACATTATACACAATACTTTTATATCAATTGTAAAACATTTTTTATGTAACTCTGCCCGGGATTACTTATTAAAAAATTGCAAAATAAAAAGCAAATTGCATTTATCATGATTATTTTTGTATTTGTTTCTTATTTTGCTTTAAATTGTATTCTAAGCTGTTCTGAAATATGTGTGATTTCAATAAATGTATATCATTGCAATTCATAATATGCATAAAAATTGAATCATACTAATTCTTATTTTCTTGTTTTTATAATTTTTTTATTTTTAACGTTGCTTTTTACGATTAAATAAAAACTACTGCGCATCTGCATAGTGTCTAATATCTTTTTTGGATCAACAAGTTTTGTCTCATTTTTTTCGTAGCTTATATCGAAAAGTGATTCATTATAAATTTGCAGTCCAAATTAGAAAAGTTGTTATTATAATCTTATAGGGTTTTCAAAAAGCAAAGTTTTTCTTCTCCACGCATTTTTTCGTATCGTGCGTCGGTTGGCTTAAATTGTTCATTTTAGTTTGTTTTTTTGGATTTTGAAAATGCTATAACTGTAGTAATTTTTGCTTTTTCGAAAAAAGTCTTTAGAATAAATTGTTAACTTTTTTGAATACTATGAATAACCGTACAAAGAATTTTTGAATTTTCAAAAAAGTGGTCTCAAAAATATTGAAAATGTGCTAACTTTTTGAATTTTTATCCAAAGGGGCTGGCTAACAATTTTGACCTTTAGTTTAGGACACTAAACAAGTGTACCAAAGGGCAATCTAATAGAATTATTTTTTCAATAGTTATCGTGTTCACAGACAGACAGGCATACAGGCATACAGGCAGACACATTCGTAAAAACCTGTTTTTCGGATTCAGGGGGTTTCAAAACGTAGACATTTGATAAAAAATGAGGGGGGTCAAATTTTACGCAAATCTAATACCTTATCTGATGAGAATGTAGAAAGTCGAGAATACAGTGTTCAAAAGGTCAATTTCATGAAAAATTGACATTTTTGTTTTAAGGGTAGTTTTCAGGTACTCGCGGAGGTGTATTAGGGGTGTCAAACCCATATGTCTGATAGATGAAATTCTTCGTTGGATAATTCTCTACAGTCCCTCATACTTTCCCGTCACATTTTTTCATACCCTAAAAAATTATTCTAAAAACTCAAAAAAGTGATTTTTTCCCCATTCATTTTACATGGGAAACTTCAAGTCAAAACCGGCACTTGTTAAAATAAAAAGATAAAAAATTAAGGGATTTCTTTTTTCGGATTTGGAAAAGGGGGGGGGTCGTTGTCCTCTAGCATGCAAAAAAATGTAGCCATGCATTTTTGGACCACCTTAATGAACATAGAAACATTTTTATATTTTTATATAGCATCAAAGTTTTAAAACGAGCGTTTACATATACATTTTAGGTTAATATTTGGATGTTTACTTTTAAAGGTGTTGATGAGGCATTGTAGATCCCATTCCTCGAGAATTCGACGGGTCGCGTTATTCATGATGCTTGTCCACAGCAGTTTGATTACTTTAAACAGCACGTATAAAGAGAACGGAAAATGTGACTTTACAAAGTAAGGCTGAACAAAATAATTTTGTATTTAGAACCAAATATTTTGTTTGGCTAACAAAGTAATTTTGTGCTAAAAACCAAAATTTTGCTCTGACAGCAAAAACTGCCCAACAAAGTGGTCTTGTTGCGATTACTAATTTTTTTCTCAATGTATGTTATCGCGTCTACTTTGCGGTATACACACATTCTTAACTCTTATATTTCTGAAGGTTTTTCGTCTTATCATAAGAATGAGGTGGCAGATGTTGTTTAGTATATATAGCAGTGCAGATATTCCAGACATCTTCTTCACTGTTTATTGAAACTATTGAAGAATATATGATGTACCTCATTGCGGATCTTCTCCTTGCAGTAAAATTTTTTCTTCACTTTTGCGGTAAGTCTCTCTTATATCGTATACTTCTCAATGTAAATGTATACAATTTCACATATTCTCGAAATTAAAAATATTCATGCAGGATAGCTGTAGCCCCAATTTTGGCAAAGTTTTTGCACTATTGTTCGAGATGTGCGCTTGTTGGTCGTGAACTGCCCTACTGGGAGACGAGTGGAAGAAAAGTTAGTCTAGGTTGGGATTACTGGAGAGGAGTATAATTTCAAGAATTATTAACCTAAAGAGTACTCATACTCGACGTCATAAAATGTGGCGAGTACGTCAGAGAGACACGTTCAGGGTTGCCAGATTGGACAACTTATCACAAATTGGACGATTGGATTTAACTCAGTATTACCTTCTGACGAGCAGAAATTGAGAAAGTCGCCCAAGAGTTGCTCACAATGCATATATTGGGGAATTAATTTTTAAGCTCATGTTACGTTGTTAAAGTTCCATCTGGCAATCCCAGGAATCGCTGTCGTATTAATGAGAGGCATGATAATCCTTGCTTTAAAATACTTGTTTTGAAAAACAGAAACGTGCGAAGAGTGAAAATACCGAGATTGTACTGTATCGAAGAGTTGTACTGTATCGAACAGTTGTACTTTTTGAAATAATTTGGATTACAATTTTTTACACGTATGCTATAAAGTTGTCTAAAAAATCCTTTTTCTAAAAGAGAAAACTCTCCTCAATGTTTTAATTAAATTTTATACGTAGAAAATGATCTTCCTTGTTTGATGTATTTTTTTTTTGGTATAGAAGATATGAACTTGTAGTTAGGTCTCGGATATAAGATAAAAAAATGAAATATTAAATCTTATTTCTATGAGAAATGTATGGATAAATTTCAAAAATTTTTACGAACAGTTCGAATTTCCTATGTATATTATTTGAACATTTTAGACCAAATCTTTAATAATACATTGTTATTTAAACTATAATCTATCATTGTGAGCATCATAGTTTTTTTTGTGAAACGATTTTCTCAAAATATGTTAATGATTTTATTGCAAGAAGGTCAAGATAGAATGATTTGATTAAAATATATGCCATGTTGACCGAAGAAATGCCAAATATGTTAATGTCAGTAACGAAAAAAAATTAGAAAATCTGCGTGGCCACCGGTAACCAAAAAATTACTCACGCCGTCAATAAAATTCATTCAAGGAATTTAGAAGAGCTAAAGACAATTTTATAATATAAAATTGTTTAGGAAAACTTTGAATTATTTTAACAGATACGTCTTCCCGAATTTTCAAAATTTTTAAAAGTTTAGAAAATAATTTATATATTAAAATAATTCAGAAAGACGTTAACCGAATGTAATTTTTCGAACATTTAGAAAAAAAAATTAAATTTAGAAGTTTTTCAAGATTTTTAAAACATTTCAAGCGGAGTTTAAGGCAGCTTTTCAATTTTAAAAGATTTTTACAACTTTTAGGGCAAATTATAATCACTGGGAAAGATATGTAAAAGCTTTGAAAAAATTTGCAAGCTAATTTGAATTTTGAAAAGATGTAAAAAACTTGAAAAATTTACAGTTTTGAAGATTTTTAATGAAGCATTTATCAGTTTTTTTTTCATAATTTTGAAAGATTGATAGAATATTAATTTTTTTAAAGATTCAAAGCAAAATGTAGAATAATTTCTTGTTTTGTAACATAATTGTAAGATAATGTTCAAAAAGATATAAAATATTATTTGAATTAAAAAAAAATAATGTGGAATATTGTAAGAATATGTTTTTAGCTGTGAAAATATTTGTAAAATAATAAAAAATTGTTAAGATTTTAAAGAAAGAAAAAAAGTAGATTATTTACGATTTCCGAACAAACTGATTAGAAGCTTTTTACGGATTCTTTAAGGTTTCAACATAATGAAAAACTTTTTTAAGATTCCTAAGAATATATAAAGTGATCCTTTGAATTGAAAAATTAATTTTAATCGAATATTTAAAAAGATTATAAAACACTTTAAAAGATTTTCAAAAATCTTAGGAAAGAATGTAGAAGTTTTTAGGCAATTTGAAGATTAATTCAAATCTGTTAAAATTATATTTAACAATTTTAGAAGTTTTGAAACTTTCGCAAGCTTTACATATTTTTTAAGCTGAACCAAAGTATTCCTAAAAGTTTAGAAAATCTGTAAAATTAAAAGCTATATTAGAATTTTGTACTTAAGATGGAAAATAAATCTATTTTTAATGAATTTTTTAATGAAAAATGAGCATAAAAAATGCGAAAAATGTATAAATCGAAATAGATTTGTTCAGAATCACCCGCAAATCTAAATATAAATTTTCTGGACTTGTTTTTGATATATCTGAACATTTAAAAAATCTTTTTGAATTTTCTCAAAAAATGTAGGAATATTTAATATATAGATTCATAAAAGCAAATAAAAAATAAACATAAGAAATAAAATGTTAGTCGAAATTTTTATTTTGTATCACAAATTGTCTCCCGCTTAAATGGAAAACTACACATTGCAACCGCTAGTTCAAGAAAAATGTATGCTCAATATTAAATAAACAAGAAGTCTAAATATTAATTTTTCGAATTTATCCTAATGTTACTTTTTGTATAAATTATTAAGCTAGAAAAATGAGAAGTTTTGGGAATATTATTTTACAATTTGATTTTTCTCCAATTCGACTATTGATTATCTTAAAAAAATAATTTAAGAAAAATTAAGTTTTGATAGAGGAAGTTAGTAATTAATTAATCAGTTCACAACATGTAAATAAATAAACCATTAGTTTCATTAAAACATTCAAATAATTTTCATATTATATTTTTTTAAATTGAAATTACATTTTCAAATTTTTTTATTGAATAACTTCTGTTTGTATGCCACGCAATTCAAGGGATCATGTTTTATACATAATCAAAATGTAAACAATTAATCTCGGAATTAATCTAGAAATATAATTGGTATTTAAAATTTATTCTGAAGTTACATATTCGATTGAAGAGAAAATTAATTGTTGATTTAATTTTTGGAAAATTATAAATTGTAAGTTGCATAATATTAAATATTCTTATTATTATCTTTGAAAATAAATTACTATGACTTGTTAGTTAAATTTAAAAAAAAAATTAACAAGTATACATACTTGCGGAATTTTTTTCGTAAAAATTAGGCGTTTCTGATTGGTTGTGGAACCGGAAGCAGTATATAAAAATATATGATTTGAAATTGATGCAGCTACAAGGATTAATCAAACTTAAAACGAACTGAATTGATAATAATTTAGCGAGACAGATACAAAAAAAAGTTAAAAACCAGATTTCATTATAAATTACAAGATTTCAGGGATAAAAAGGGTTTTCACAGATTACGTGGGATTTCAAAGGATTCTGTGGAATGAAACAAGATTACTGGAGATTCCCTAGAATCAAAAAATGTTACATGGCAGTAATTTAATATGTTATAAATAATTATAATTATTATTAATGATTTATTTAATTTAAAAAAATGAAATTATTAAATTAAATTAATTATTAATCATTAAATTAAATTATTATTATCAATAATTAATTGAGAATGAATGAATTGATATAATATAACTAATAATAATGATTAATTACATGGCATACACGAGATTACATGGCAGTTTGTACACCAGATTACAACGGTGGTTAACCTCTGGATTAATAGTCAAGTACTCCCACAGCTTTTCCACTTTTGTTTAGAATGTCTTCATTATGAACAAATTATATTGGGAGCGTGCATTAATTTTCAGGGATTTTTGTTGTTGTTGTAAAATTGCGGGTTTCTGACAAAAAAGTGGTGACCAGTTGATCATTCAAGGTATGGTCCATTTCTAGCCACTACTTTGTCTCATCTTTCTGGAACGATACATAGGGATACCACATTGGAAAAACAACTCGTCTTTTGAACCCATCCACGAATCGACCCATTTATTGGCATCTTTGTAAGAAGTTAATCGTTGTTCAGACAGACCATGAGTCGCGGATTGGAAAAGATGGTAACCAGATGGCGCAATTTTCGGAAAATACGGCGGTTGGGGCAGAATTTCCCATTTCAGCGTTTCAAAGTAGGATTTGACTGGTTTCACAACATGGAGTCGAGCGTTGAGACGTAGAAGAATAACTTTATCGTGTCTCTACTCGTATTGTGGCCCTTTTCCGCGTTAATACTCGACTCAATCGCATCGTTTTTTTTCGGTAAAGGTCGCCCGTGATCGTTTCGTTAGATTGGAGTAGCTCTTAGTATACTACATTCTCCAGATCCCACCGAATAAGTGAAACCCTTCAATAGCCCTTCCTCCTATAGCCCTTCCGAGAATCGACGCCGTGCCGCAGTTGAGCGTAGCAGGATCTGCACGGGGTCTACGGTTTTCATGCCATTGAGCACTCAGGCGTGATCAAACAAAAGCGGGACGGAATATAATGACTTAGTTTGCACCCACCTTGTTGATCATAAAGGTTGAACGAACTCAACTCATGTTTTCCTAGTTTACAGCTATCATAGAGAATTCGCTTCTCATCGCTAGTCACAATATGAAGAAGAAGCCCTTTCTGATTTTGCCGTTCGAGTAACTGTTCACAAGTGAAAACTCTCCTTTCGACGTACCTTGGCTTCAGTTTGTACGGCACTCAATTTCTTTGCTTTTGGACCATTCCCAGTGCATGTAAGCGTCTAGAAGTGGTTGAATGGTCAACTCCCAATGATTTAGCAAGCTCATCTTGCGTTTGACACGGATCTTTACGGAGTAACAAAGCACAATTATCTCATGCCTTCCATGCTGGACGGCATGAGATCAGTGTTTTTTTTTAATATGTCAACAATAATTTAAATCTTGATTTAACTCCTTCTAGCGGACGGAGTCAATTCAATAGTTAACAAATAAATTTAAGACTAACAGGTTTAAATTTCATAGAAAGGTTTTTTACTGGTAAGAACTGTCGACGTACAGTCAAAACGTTTAACACCTATGTACTGAGAGTCTCTCAGATATAAACTTAAGAAATCTGACCAGTAATCAACAGACATTTTAATTTCCATCTGCAAGTATATTATTACACCCTGGTCAACAACTTAAAATCGTATATATTTACCGAGTAACGTCTCCAATTCCTCATCGCGGATCATTTTCGGATGGCCTGGACGTCTTTTGTCCTCCGTGTTGAAATCACCACTTTTAAATTTTCGAAACCAGTACCTTTTCCAGCACTTCTCTTCGAATTGAAAAAGAAAGTTAAAACTTCCCGCTAATACAGCTTTCTTGGTATGTAAGCCGATGTCTCTAATGACACAAAAACTATTTTGTTTACACTTCGGTAAAACAACACCTAATGAAAACAAAGGTCGCATGATGAGGCTTCGACATGTAGTCGTATGTTATAACGATATGCCTCGATAAGATATAGTACAATTTAGAAATCCCTTAAAAATTAATGCTCGCTCCCATTATATTTTCATAATTTCAAAATTTTGCAATATTTTCTTATTCCGATTACTGAAGTTTCGTTCCTTAAAAAGCTAAAATAAAAACTGTTACGTTTTCAGAATAACCTTTTTTTTTGTACAGAAGTAAATTCTTCGCCAATGTCCGAAGCAAGTTCATCACGAACACAGTCGTACGGCCGTAACCTACCTGTAAATAATATAGTTATCGGGTTACTGGATATGGATATTGATGTGCGTCGAATGTCAGGCTGCGGCAATGTTCATGTACCGGTCAGTTGTACCGTTCGAGAGAAGGAAGGTTATCCTAAACTTCGTGGTATTCCAGATATCCACACTAAACGAAATTACAACTTTACAACCCGTCCTGTTTTCAGTGAGAAAATAAAATATTGTGTTGCATATGTCACAGAGTATGGAGAACTTTTGGGAGTTAAGGTTCCACCAACATATGTAGAGTCGAGTCCTGACCGATATCAAGGTAAATAAATATAGGATAAGGTTCTTGGTGTACCCAAAACCTAAAAGGGGAGTTTCACAGCTGCTCAGCTCTTCAGCCAAAATTCCAATTAGATAAATATTATAAATTATTTTTTAATACATATTAATTATAAAAGTTTCTATTTTGTTTATAAAAGAAAGTTAAAGGTTTAGGCGTTGAGCCTAGAAATTAAAAATGTGATATTTTAGGAAATGGTCAATGAAGGAACGCGTGAAAGTACAAATATTCTAAGGTTTCCTCTTTTTTATGCCGGAAACTGACAATTACCATATTTTCATTTTAAAAAATCAATTGTTTTTTTAGAAAGTTTTTTTTCTTCAGTTTTGAAGATTTAATAGTTTGTTTAGCATTTTTTTTATTTTTAGACTGAAAATTCTTTTTTCTGGCAAACACAAATTTTTTATTAAAATAATTTTTTTTTAACGCAAGTATTTTTATAAAGTTTTTGAAAAATAAAACAACTTGGTTGAGAGTGGAAATACTATAATGAAATTTTTGCCTATTGACAAATGATCTTTTTATTTAAAATCAACTGATTTTTCGACAATTTGTCCTTTTTGGTTAAATTACCATTTTTAGTTGAAAATCCGTCTTCTTGATCGTAAAGAAAATTAATTGATTGAACGAATAATTTGATTATTTAACATTAATTTTTTTGTTGTGGATGCATTTCCTTCATTGAAAAATTATTCCTTACATTTTGGTTGCAAATTTGTATTTTTAGATACAAATTTCAAAAAAATGAATTTAACAAATTTAGTTAATCTCATATTCAAGGGGTTTTAAATAATTTCTACAGATTTTGAACGATTTCAAAGATAATTTATCTAATTTTTACTTCAGTTCTGTAATTATTTTCGTGTTATTTATTAGAGTCCTGCAAAGGCCTTAAAAGCTCAGCCCGGCCCGTCTCACGGGCTATCAAAAAGAAAGAATCCCCACACGTTGCCAAGCAAATGAAACCAGACTGCAACTCCAGTCCGTCCTTTATATAAAATAAAATCTGTCTTGGTTCTGTCTTTTGCATTCATTTATATACAAATTCGTAGTAAACTTTATAATGTTAAAAAATATTTTTTCAATGATTATCTAGAAATGCAAAAAGAGTTAATAAAAGTGTTGAATAATATAATTTTTTCAACCATTAGGCGTTTAAAATGTAATTTTTGAAATGGGATATACATATATTTAAATTATTTTTTGAAACGAAAATCTACTTTCTCTTAAATTTGTATAGTTTTGTTCTAAAATACGGCACAATTAAAGTATTGTTTGAATTTACTAAGCAAACTTTCAATTGGGAAAGTTTAAATATTTGATTAAATGCCTTATGTTTTGAATATTCAAAGCATAAGGTAGGGTCACCAATTCTGGGCACCTTAGCCCAATTATCGACTTTCTAAAAGCCGAAGTGAATTCATTTTGTTTTAAATTCATATTTGGTTGCATGTGTAGGAAGGGCTGCTAAGAATTGGAGCCATTGCTACACTCTACAATTAATATCAAACAAAAAGTTTGTCAAGTCTTAAAATTGAAAAATATAAATAAATATTTAAAATATTAATATGTTATTATTAATATTAATATATTTTTATTGAATATTTTTTTCAGATTATGATTACTTCAGATTTCTAGGTAGAACCAACTCATAGATTGATATATCGTTCATGACTATACAAATCAGAGGATATTAGTAAATAATAATTGTGAAGTATGCTCTGCTATTTAAAATTTTTTCTTATTTTTAAAATAATTTTGAAATATTTCAAATAAAAGCTTGATTAGATAGTAATTAGAAAAATATTTTTATTTTGCCGTACTTTATAACAAGAATTGAAAAAGCAAAGTAAAATTCGATTTTTCTTTGAACAAAATTAATGATTGTGTATGCCTTTAAACAAATTATATTTCATTGGGCTTATGATTAAAAAATTATATTATGCAAAACTGTTATCAACTCTTTCCGAATTTCTAAATAATTGCTGTTTAAAATTATTTTTAGCTTAGTGAATCTTTCTAAGAAGTTACGTAGTACATAGTGTCCAAAAAGTCTCGAAATACTTATATAACTGCCCAGATAAAATATTATTCACATGGGTCAAGATCATTCTTGGAGTAGCGTTCAACGAGAAATCGAATTGTGAGCTTAAATTTGACCTTTAACTTGACATTGAAGTTCATTTTATGGCGATCTTTGTGTTTTTAAGCGGAATCCTCTATTTTGATATCGGAAATCGAAAAAGCGGAATATTTACGTTTAAATATATACAAAGGTCATAGGTCAGGTGTGAATTTGCAAGTGTGCTGAAGGTCATTCAAAGTTAAGTAAGGAGCGGCTTGGATTAGTGGTTTGGCTCTGTATTTTTTTAAGCGAAGGTCATTCTTGTAGTAACTTTTAACGAGAAATCCAATAAATTTGACATTGAACTTAACCTTTATTGTTATTTTAAGGTCAGCTTTGTGTTTTCAAATAGAAACCCCTATTTTTAACATTGGGAATCAGCAGAGACGAGAAAACTCTCGTAAATCCAGCACCCCAAAGTGCTTTTAGGCCCTTGCAGGACTCTGATTTATTCCAATACTGATTAGTGATAACCTTATAATTGTTCTCTGTAATCATTTTCTATAAGCTTGCTGTAATGCCGTTTCGTAAGGGCCATGACATTTTATGTAATTTCTACGAAATCTACCAAAATCTATCAAATCGATGAGTTCCTGAGCAATTTCATGCAAATATATATATATATTTAAGCTTAAATAATAGGGATAAAAAATTTTTTTGAAAGCGTTTCAACATTGATTATTGATCTTTTTTTTTCAAACTCATATTTTATTTTCAAGGTGATCCAAAAACTCTTAATCCTGACGCAACGAAATATTATATCACTTATCTCGGTTGGGACTTTGAGGTGCATCATGAATATGGGAATCCATTATTACTGGAGCGTTTAAATCTTTACCCTAAAAATAAACATAACCGTGAATTCAAGGCAGATTATATTAAAAAATTTCATGTTAGAGCCGAGAAGATCAAATGTATTGGTGTAACGTTTTACGCAGCACGAAGACATAAAATTAACGAAGAAAGTACTGCGGTCTTTGACAACAGCCTTGTAATATACGAGGCAGCTTGGCTTGATCTACGGTCCATTCCCACCCCGCTTCTAAGGCGGATGTAATGAACGTAACATTTTTGGGTTATAAATTCCTAAATAAAACCATGATGAACTAAACATTAGTCTTATTTACTGATAGCGTAATGTTGAGGGTGTTTTTTGAAATTCCCCTTTTTTCCATATCCCGAAAAAATTCCCTCTTCCTTCTTTCTCTTTAAATATACGATATTGTAAAATAGAATTTATTGTTTTTTTTTTTAAATAACAAAATCATTCTTGTTAAACGCTAGAATATTCTACCATAAGTAATGAAAGCTCTTTTTGAATTTACAGAATTATCTATTATTATTAATTTAACTTTTTTAAATTTGACTAAGTTGAAATTAAGCAATTTATATTCAAATAAGCCTTTAAATTTAAAATATTTTTTTGGTGTATCTAGACAAATTTAATATTTTCGAAATAACCTATGGTAAAGTGCAATGGTCCAGGTTGAAGTTGGTTCAGTTTTAATTTTAATAACGATTATGATTATGTTAGACATATTATGACAATGATTGCCCGATTTATTCCAAATTTAAGCGATGAATTACAATCCAGACAGCTAATCTTAATGACACTTTTCAATTACTTCTTTCTTTTATTTCTTTCGTCTTTTTTATTTTTATCATTATCAAATCACAATAAAAACATTCGTGAAAAAACCACCAACTTTTCGTTTCTTATACAGCGCCTATCATGTTAAACAGGCAAAAACAGCAACGCATAATTATACAGGGAGTCCAAGAAATAACGAAACACCCAAATAATTTTCCAAGTTAAATATTTCTTTCAAAAAGTTCAAGGTCATTTTTGGAGTTACTTTTTACGA
Organism: Belonocnema kinseyi; assembly: GCF_010883055.1. Taxonomy (NCBI): domain Eukaryota; kingdom Metazoa; phylum Arthropoda; class Insecta; order Hymenoptera; family Cynipidae; genus Belonocnema; species Belonocnema kinseyi. The sequence continues at coordinate 52,723,113 of NC_046666.1, forward strand.
GAAATCCAGTGATGACCTTGATTTTGATCTTGAGCCTGACCTTCAAGGTTATTTCAAGGTCAATTCTGTTTTTAAAAATCGGAATACCTATTTTTTACTACGGCAATCGAAAGAGCTGGCAATTTTACGTCCAAGCATGCTCAAGGTCATTCTTGAAGTAAGTTTTAACGAGGAATACTGTGGTAACCTTGAATTTGATCTTAAGCTTGTCCTTCAAAGTCGTTTAAAGGTTAATTTTTGTACATTTCGCGTTATTTGATATTCTTTGGCATTACACATTCCTTGCAGTACAGATTGGACCCGACCCATACCTGGGTGAAGTCTAAAAACCATCAGCTGAAGTTCAAGGTCATCCTTGACCCATAACCTGAATACATGTTTGGACATGAAATTTTCAACTCTTTCGATTCCCGTTGTCAAAAATAGGGGTTGCCATTTTAAAAACACAAATTTAACCTTGAGATAACCTTGAAGGACAATCTCAATGTTAACTTCAACGTCACCATTGGATTCCTCCTTAAAAGTTACTCCAAGAATGACTGACGGTTTTAGAAAAAAAACATTTCACCTGGAAAATTATTTAGATGTTGCGTTACTTTTTGGAAATCCTGTATATTGAAGAGAATCACTTTACGGTTACCACATTGAACTATTTATCGCAAATTATTTAGCTCATGATTACCTTCAGTCGAGAAGAAATTGAGGAAGTCGCCAAGAATTTTCTTACTATACATTTATTGGTCAAGTTTCGGTCACGCGGTCAAAGCCTCATCTGACAACCCTAGAATCGCTGTCGCCTGAATGGGAGGCATGATACTTATTGCTTTAAAGTACGTGTTGTGGAGAGCAGGAACATATGAAGAGTGCAAATTCCGGGAGTGTATTGTATTGAATAATTATCGAACTTTTTCAAATAAAAATATTTAGACCTAATGATGCTTTTGTTTGATTTTTAGGTCGAATTACAAATTATTTCACTTTTAAGATTGAACCTGTTTTATTTTTTTTTCTTGTTCTTAATATTTGTGATTTTTAAATTACGAATCATTGGAAATTCAAATGATCCAATTTTCTAAAGTTTATTAAATATAATTGCAATTTTTTTATTTACTTGGACTAAGTTCAAATTTCAAAATAGATAATTAGAAAGCTTATGATTGACATTGTGGGTCATGATTCTGATTGAAGAACCCAACTGAAACGGGAGATACAAAAATCACTGATAAATTAAGGGTCCGTTTCGTATACATACCATAATTTAAAGAATTAATCTCCGAATTAATTCAATTTTTTCCTTTCTGGGTAATAAAAAATTATCGACTTTATCAGTTTTAGGTTCCCCCGACTTTTTTCCTAGAATAATTAACATTTTGTCTTAAAAATTTGGGACATGATATCAAACATGTTAATGGACGTCCCTGAACACTTTTTTGTCCGTTGATTCAAAAAATAATTTAATTTTGCAAAATTTGATTAGTTTTTGTGGCACTTAGGAAATAGTGAATATTTTATGAGTGTTAGATTCCCCCGGCTGTTATCTACAATAATAAAGATTTGTTCTCCAAAATCTAGGGAATGAGGGCGGACATGCTAACGGACGTTACCGTACATTTTTTTGTGGGTTTATTCGAACAATTTTAATTTTGCATACTTTTATTATTTAACACAATAATTTTTTTCAGTATTATCCCTAAAAAAGAGTCCGGGGACGTCCGTTATGATATTTTATAGCATCTCCGAATTCAGTTTAAATTTTGTTTTGTTTTTGTGGAAAAAAGTCGGGGGAACCCGATTTACTACACGAAGAAGTATCACATGCCATTAAAAAGAGACTGTCATTACATAAGGAATGTGTTTTAAAACATCTTAAAAATTTGTCTGATGTTTAAAAAGTATATGCACTTCTTGAATGTTTTTGTGAAAATAAGACGTTGCTAATTGGATGTGAAATCGTTTTCGATGTCGTATGTACACCGAATAACCTTTGAAAGACTAATCGGATTAGATTTTAATTTAGCTACTACTGAAGTTTCATGAATACGGCCATAGACTAGAGTCGCGGACCTTATTTATTAAATAATATACATCCAAAGATTACGTATGCATATGTATGACTGCGAGATGATTTGAAGAAAAGAAAAATAATATTATTGTTCGCAAGCGACAGTTTTAGAAGTAAAAAATAACATTAAACAAAATTTTTTTTGGTCAAACCTGAGATGCGAACAAAAAAATTAACTGAAGTCGTTTACCGAAAATAGCTATAAATTTTGAATTAATGATTTTTCAATAGGATGCGTCTTTTTATTTCAATCGCAAAAAATATAATTAAAAATTTGTAATCTAATGTTTTAAATAAATCACACAATCTATAATAACATTTTATTTCACAACATTTTTCACCTTCATTATATCTACAAATTTTCTCAGAATCACTTTACGCTAGGTCTTGAATTTTTTGTTTAAATCATACAGCATTACATAAAAAATAAATAAATAGTTAACAGTTTAGAAAGTGGTTAACCCCTCGATTAATACTTAAGTCCTGCCACAGCTTTGTCACTTTTATTTTTTATTTCTCTATTTTGAACGAATTTGCTCATTTCTCTTATTTCAAAAATATTAAAGATTTTCTACCTGAGATTAATCAAGTTGCATTGCTAATTTGGAATTATTTATTCTTAAATGATCAATTCTGAGATCAATGATCAAATCAGTAGTCTTAAAGTCGTTGTATAATTAAATAAAATTGAAGTTAAAATAGTTTTATTTTCAATGTTTTAGTGTAGAACTTTTAAGTATTATATTTTTCAGATTCACTGTAATCTTTTTTAAGTTACAATAATCTTTATTTTTCTGTGCAGAAGTCAATTCTTCGCCGCTAATGGACGGAGAAGGTTCATTGGAGCCAAATTCGCATATCGATGCAAAGTGTGCAATTTTGAATAATTCGGTTTTTGATAATACACATAATGGTGTTCCAACTCTCGGATATAAACGAGATCGAGACTTTTTCACCCGTGGTCTTTACAGCACTATAGACATACAAAAATATTATGAAACAGAAAAAGGAACATTCTAACCATTCTGTCCGTGGCCTGCCTCTGGGCACAGTGCCATTTACTTTACCTTGTGATACACTTGTTTCGTTAATCATTCATCTTTCGTTCTTTCGGCATACTGACTCAAAAATTAGATTAATTTATTATTTAACATTTGAGTTTATGTAAAACATAGTAATTTTTTTTAGACTTAACATATAAAAAATTGACTTTGTAATATTTTATTCTTTAGTTGAAATCCATTTGATTATAATACAAGTATCTTCAAAATGTTTTCATTTTTAGTCAATAATTTCTACTTCGCTGATATTTAATACATTCGGAATTTATGTACATTTAATAAATAAGTATGAGTTAATTGCTCTATAATTTCGCATTTTTTGTTATTCATATAATTTAAGAATATTCATAACATTTTTATCCATATTTTCAGAAAAAAGCGTTCGAATTCCTTTAAAGCTGCTTTAAAGTTTATTTTTAAAAACTTAAAATAATTATCAATAATGATTCAAACATGAATTATAAATTTAAAGTTTGGTAAAGGAGAGCAATTGTGTAACATTTTTAACTTGATTAAATAATTAGCAAGCGTTTTGGTAAATTTGTAAATAGATTACATCATCTTCACCAAGGTGTTATACTTGAAAGTTATTTTTCTTCAAAACTATGAAAGTCGAATTATTTACGCACCTAATCCATTTTTACTTCTTTTTTTCACGTGTCGTTTCAAATCTTGCCGAAAATATAGTCTACTACTTTCTAGTTGCAATAATTTTCTCATAAAAATCACCCATAGTAGAGAATCATTAAAAAAGAGCTATTATAGATAAAATGTTAATAAAAATTACGACTTTGGCCTTAAATGAAAAAAAAAAACTTGGAATATTACTAAAGGCTTTCAGATTATAAATATTTAAAGAACAAAATATGTTTCAACAACATCTTTAATTCTCAAGATCCAAATTTTTTAAATCAAATTTAAAAAAACTGTTCCGATGATTTCGAAAAAAATTACAGAGTTGTAGGATAAACTATAAATTTATTTATTATATTAAATTGATACATATCCAAATTATTTTTTCAACTAACAATTTGTGCAATAGATAAGATATAAGATCGTTTGTCGTCTTTCATGTGCATATCAAATCAATAAGAATAATAAATAGAGATTTCGAAACGAGACTCGTTTAAGTGTACAAAACTAATCTTCATTATTCGAAGGTCCATTGTGACATGCCTATAAATTGTAACTGCGATCTGAATAAATACTATCCCCATTCAGTTTTTTATTATTTGTAATTGGACACCTGCAAATTATGTAAAAAATTGGAGGGGGGTGGGGTCTGGGTGGTCTTACTTATGAAAGTTTTTACTAAACAAATAATAAATATGAAGATATTGGAACTGAGAAGAAATTCTAGCCGAAATTCGATCTATTTTGTAATAAGGATTACATTTTTTATTGAAATAGATGAATTTCTATGCTAAGCTTTAATTTCTAAGATTTAAATTTTGAACCAAATTATTAAATTTTAAACCAGAAAAATTAAGTTGAATTCCAAAATAGTTGGATTATCTTTGATCGTCGAAATCATCACAGCTCAAGAATTGTTACTTATACATTATACGAAAAAATATTCTGAATTACACATCTTAAAATATAATTTTGAAAATTAAAATAGTTGTGATTCCAAATTTTGTACATTTCTAAATTGTCAGTTGTAACTGTTCAAAATTGCAGAACTTTGAATTGCAAATCTTAAAAAATTAAAGAGTACCTATTTGATTACGAAAATTTACAATTTAAAATTCCAAATTATTATTGATAATATTATTAATACGTAATATTATAAAATAATTATGATGCTTTAATTGAATAATATTTTGGTAATAATTCCACTTTATATATGTAATAAGTAGAAATTTTTTTAAGAAAGCAAGAACAAAATAGCGTTAACTTATTTATGCAAACGTTAATTACCTGAATATAATTTTATAATTCTTAAGGTTATTTGTTCACTTTCTATAACAAAGAATTTCAGGATTTCTCAAGAATATTACATATTTTTTATATGTGTGAGCTTCCGCATGAAAATAACCCTGATGGCCGGTATGGACTTACGTATAAGGACATATAGCCGGATAAGTTTGCGGCATTTTAGAACTAAAACGAATCCTCTTAAGCCGCGAGAAAACTTTTTTCAAGAAAAACGCACCTGAACTTGACAAGTTCCATAATCATAAGTGTTATACTTTTTCCGAACATGAAATATATCAACTTCCGATTAGTTACTAGATATAAGTATATTCATAATAGATTCAACATCGATACCATTATCATCTCCTAAACTAGGAAATTCGTCTTTCTGGATTAAAAAAAAAAACATTTTGAACATTACTTTTCTGGATTAAAAGTTACTCGGCTTTGGTTGAGGCTTAAGTTATTAAAAATAAAACAGAAGTACTAGTAGCAAAACTTCTGGAGCCGGTAATGCTTTTGATTCTTCTTTTTATGTGTTCAAATAGTTTTTTGTAAATTAACTTTCATAAACAAATTTAATACTTTTTATTCTTCTTTTTATGTGTTCAAATAGTTTTTTAAAATTAACATTCATAAACAAATTGGTTAAGCAATAAACAAAATTTGTGATGTTTTTTAATGGATTTCCATATTGACCTAGGAAAGAGGATATTCATACGTTCGCATAAATATTAACACATTGTTTAAAAAATTATTTTTATTTAATAAAAATTGATTATTGTCTCGCTCTAACTAAAAAGATAAGAGAAAGATTCAAACTTAAGAAAAAACCACTACTTTTGACTATACACGGTGTCCCAGAACTAAGTGTCCGGACTTGCATTGCTACATAAACAAACAAAAAATAAACCGAATCTTCCTTCGGCAAAAATGTATTGAAGTATTAGTTTTTGAGTTATGAACTGATTAATCTCGGCCAATCAGAAGCTCCGCATACGTGCGTGAGAGGGAGGCCAACGTTGCGTTAGGGACCGCTGCCTCTTACCTCCTCGTCCTTGGTCACTAACACAGCGTTGACATCTCTCTCACGCACGTTTGCGACGGTCCTGATTGGCCGAGATTAATCAGTTCATAACTCAAAAACTAATACTTCAATACGTTTTTGCCAAAGGAAGATTCATTTTATTTTTTCTTTGTTTATGCAGCCATGCAAGTCCGCACACTTAGTTCTGGGACATCCTGTATTCTAAGAGAAAATTGCTATACACAATAAATTGCTTAAAAAATGTATTTACATATATTTTTATCGGTATAAAGTAGTATTTTATGTATCATAATCAAATTGTATAAAAAACTCCAGTTGCTCCTTTTTTGGATTTTTAGGGACCTAATAAAGCAAACCAGTAGGGATTTATTCCAAAAAGTATTTTTCACTCGTATTCTGTGTTGAATTGTGAAGAATATTGTAGAGATTAAACATAATATTGACAAAACTGACTTGCTTTGAATGTATTTCACCGCGTCTACTTCGCGGTAGACACACATATTTAAGTCTAATATTTCTGAAGGTTTTTCGTCTTATCATAAGGATGATGTAGCGGATGGTGTTTAATATATATAGCAGTGCAGATTTTCTAGAGTTCTTCTCTGTTTATGAAACCATTGAAGAAAACATAATGTACTTCATTGCAGATCTTCTTCTTGCAATCAAGTTTTTCCTTCACTTTTGTGGTAAGTCTGCCTCGCATAATATACTTATTAATATAAACGTATGAAATATTACATATGCTCGAAATTAAAATAATGCTGCAGGCAAGCTGTAGTTCCGATATTTGAAAAGCTTTATTTTCACTAGTTTAGGGAAGTGCTCTTATTACGTGGGTTCTCCCCTTCTAGGACCAGAACTGACACAAAGTTTGTGAACATTGGGATTATTGCAGAAGAGTATAATTCCAAGAATATCGCACCTAAAGTGTACACATACTCGACGCTAAGAAACGTAGCAAGTACGTCAGAGAGACACGGTCAGTGTTGCCAGATTGGATGATTTATCGTAAATTGGGCGATTGGATTTAACTCATTATTACCTTCTGATGAGAAGAAATTGAGGAAATCACTCAAATTTGCTCACGGGACATATATTGGGCGATTTATTTCCTTAGTTTAAATCATCTTGTCCAAGTTCCATCTGGCAACCAGGAAATCGCTGTCATAGGAATGGGAGACATGATAATGCTTGCTTTAAAATACGTGTGGTGGAGAGCAGGAATATAAGTAGTGTCACAATACCGGTAGTGTACTATACTGAATCGTCAAACTGTTTAAAATCAAAATATTCAGACTTAAAGATGCTTTTATTTAATGTACATGTAAAACTTACTATTTTTTCATTTCTCAAATTTAAAAATTAAAAATTTTTTATTTTCGTGTTCATAAACGAAACGTAGATATATAGTCAAACTCGTATACAACGTCCCCAGAAATAATCATTCCGAGAATTGACACCGCACCGCAGATGGGAATGAAAGGAGCTACGGGTAGTTTGCGGTGGTCACGCATACGTGCGAAAACAAAAGCGTTTTCATTCGAAGCGGCACTCTACACGGAGAGAACAAAACGGATGTTGTCACCGCATCTTACGGTGCTTATGCTCATGATGCGACAAAAGTTCTTCGAAATACTTCAAAATATATGGAAGTAACATATTCACAGTGGTCACGCGAGTGCTTCACGGCGATCATGCGCGTGAATCACAATTAGGACTTTCACAGCGATCACGACTGCGATCACAGTGTTCAGCATTATTTTCACACGCTTCAGCACTGAGATGTCGCAGCGATGAGAATCGTTTTTATCATAGCTGGACACTGTGATCGCATTGGTGATTGCCGTGAAAAACCTGAACGTGATTCACGTGCATGATTTCCGTGAAGCACTCGCATGGTCACCGTGAAAACGTCACTTCCACATATTTTTGAGCATTTCGAAGAACTTTTTTGAAATCCCGCGCATCAGCACCATGAGTCATTGTGAGTAGAGGCGTTTTGTTTTCTTCTGGTATGTATACATATGTTTAATTAAACCCTAATCATGAAAAAATTTAAAATATGTTAATGTCAGTAATGAAAAAAAATCTGCCCCCTACGCAGACACATTCCCATCGTGCGCGGCTCGCTTCGCTCGCTAGTTTGAGCGCGCCTAGGGCGCGCGACTGTTGGTTCTCGCGCTACGGCACGCGACTGATGGAAATCGCACTCCGAGCTCGATCTTTGCATTTCTCCGGCATTTGTGGACACACCTATTAAACTCAAAGGTGAACGGATCGACGACTATAATTTTGTAATTTTGAACTCTCTTTTGTTAAAGCTCTTTCGGCTTTAACGAACACATTCTCATAGGAATACATTGTTTGAGTTTCTGAGAACTATGAATAACCTTACATAGAATTTTAAAATATTGAAAAAGTTTGGTTTTTCAAATTTTTTGATGCGATCAAATTTTGAACATTTTGGCCAAATTAAAAAAGTCGTAACGATCATCTTGTCGGGATTTCAAAAATGAACGTTTTTCTTCTGACGACTTTTTTTCATGTCATGCGTTTTTTGGCTTGAAATGTTCATTTTAGTTTGTTTCTTTAGATTTTGAAAATGCTCAAACTGCGATCATTTTCTTTTTATAGAAAAAAGTCATGAGGATAAATTCTTTGAGTTTCTAAGTACTGAGAAGAACCGTTCGTAGAATTTTGAAATTAAAAAAAATGTGATTTCAAAAATTTTGAAAACGTGCTCAGTTTTTAAATTTTGATCCAAAATAGCTGGTTTACGAACTTGTTCTTTTTTTTAAGTTTTAAAAAAGTGTGCCGAAGCATAATCCAATCTAATAAATTTTTCGAAAGTTATCGTGCCTACAGAATACAGACTGCAGACAGACAGACAAACATCTTCGTAAAAATCGTTTTTTCTGACTCAGTGGGTCTCAGAACGTGAAGATTTTATGAAAACCGACAAAGTGAAATTTTACGTAAAACCAATACCTTCTTATTAGGATGAGAATGTAAAAACTTAAAATATCTGCATTTCTACTGGTAACCAAAAAATCACTGGCACCGCCAATAAAATTTGATCAAGGAATATGGAAGAGCTTAAGAACATTTTTATAATATAAAAAATTTGTAGGAAAAATTTATACTATTTTAGAAGATATGTATTTTCAAGTTTCCGAAGTTTTTGAAAGTTCAGGAAATAATTTAAATCTTAAAAAAAAATTTTTTAATGTTAAAAAAATTTAGATTTTCGAACATTTCGAAAAAGTTATTAAGAAGTTTAAAACGTTTCAAGAGATTAAATTTTTTTTCTAAGATTGCTGGGATAGCTTCAAATGCTTTTTATTTTGAAAAATTAGCTTTAAAAAAATTTCAAAAAGATTCTACAACATTTCAAAGAATGGCTCAAAATATAGAAAAAAAATCTAAAAGAATTTAAGTCAATTTCTTAATTCAAAAAGAATTTTACAACTTTTTGAATAAATAATCATTCTAAAAAATATGTAAAAGTTTTGAAAAAAATCGCAAAGTAATATGAAATTTGAAAAGATTGATAAAACTTGAAAAAATGTACATTTTTAAAGATTTTGGATGACAAATTTATAAGTTTTAAAAAAATTTTGAAAGATTAGTCAAATATTAATTTTTGATTTTGAAAAATTGAAAAAAGTATATTATTTAAGATTTCCGCATAAACTGCGCGGGAGCTTTTTAAGGAATATGTAAGCTTTCAAGAGGATGAAAAAATTTTCTTGAGGTTCTTAGGAATATTTAAAGTGATCTTTTCATTTAAAAAATTCATTTTAACTAAATATTCAAATAGATCTTCAAACAATTTAAAGATTTAAAAAATATTAAAAATAATCTGGAAGTTTTTGCATAAATATATTGTATTTTAATCTTAAACATTCTAATTTACGTTGGTTTTTTGGAAATGCATATATAGTGATAAAAAACGTTTATTTTTGCATTTAGCGTGGATTTATAAAGTTACAACCCAGATTGAATTAAGCATTACGAGATTACAGGGATGATAAGGGATTGCATAGATTACATCGGATTTCAAAAGATTATATGGAATTATACAAGAGTATCGGAGATTGCTCAGAATTACGCAGTGTAAGATGGAGTTATACATGAGATTACATGGCAGAGTGTACACGAGATTACAAAAGTGGCCAATTCATCGAATAATAGTCAAGTGCTTCAACAGCTTTCCCACTTTTGTTTAAAATTTCTCAATTATAAACAAATTATATTGGGAGCGTGCATTAATGTTGAGGAATTTTTTAGGGTAAAATTATGAGTTTATTTGAAAAAGTGGTTGCCAGTTGATCATTGAAAGTATTGCTCATTGCTAGTAACTACTTTTTCCCATCTTACCTGGAAGCTATCCACGAATCGACCCATTTTTTTGATCTTCATAAGAAGTGAATCGTCGCTCAGACATACCATGAGTCATGACTCCGATGAGATATAGTACAATAATGCTATCTCTTAGAATCCCTCGAAATGAATGCATCCCGTTCAGAAAAATGTCTGGTTACAAGTCTGGCCCAGGTCTGGATTTATCTAGACTGTCTAGTCTGGAAGAACTGATCTGGCTCAGGTCTGACACCAGTTTGGCTCAGGTTTGACTTTATCTAGACCGTCTAGCCTGGAAGGTCTGTTTTGGCCCAGGTCTGGCGCTTATCAGCGAGCCAATAGAAAAAAAATCTTAAGTTCCATCACCAAATTTTTTCTTGACGCACTTTGAAAACTTGAAGGTTGTCTAAAATAATGGAAAATAAGAAATTCAAACTATGAAAACACGAGTTTCTTTCTTATCATCTTGAGAGTCTGGTCTGGTCCAGGCCTGGCGCTGATCAGCGAGCCAAGACAAAAATCTTAAGTTCGATACAGTAAATTTTTGCTTATATTTCAAAAAGATACAGAGCCTAAAATGAAAATTTTTAAACTAAAAAAATTTATAGTGAAATTTTTGTATCCATGCCATTAAAACAATTAGGTTTTTCCCTCGGCGTGCAGACATCTTGCCAGTTGACGTCACAACTTGAAGTATTTTGACAGTGTTTGGCTCCGACTTCTCGAAAACAGTGCTACTTTTTGTCGATCGAGTGCCACAAACTGTCCATATTTCGTATTATTTTCCTAATAATATATTAATCCAACCAAAAATTAGCTGTGAAAGCGGAGGCATAAAATGTACCAAAATCTTTATTAAGTTACGAGGGTAGTTCAATAAGTCCTTAGAATGACCAACAGATGGCGCGCGAATCGCTCCAAATCATCTCTTTTCAGTCAGCACCACTCCCGACCAGATATATGGTGCAGTCACAGTCCACATCTTCTGAGTTTACATGTTTTTATAACCAATTGAAAAAAAATTGTCCGTTAAGAAAAATGGAAAAAAACGAGTTCAGAGCGGTAATCAAACATTTTCATTCAAAGGGTTTAACTCCATATGAGATGAAAAATGAATTGGACTCAGTTC
>NC_046666.1:52734791-52739052 GCF_010883055.1 Belonocnema kinseyi
TCCAAGGAGATTATGTTGAAAAATAAAAAAAAATTTACCCAAAAAAAATTGTTTTTATACTTCATTCTAAGGACTTATTGAACTACCCTCGTATTAAATAAATAGTAAGTACAAACCTACTTTTTATCTATCATAAAAGAATAAGTATTAGAAACGATAATTAAATTTATTTATTTTATTGATGGCAGTATATTTTTGACGCAAAATATGAATTTTTACCGATTATATGAAACGTGTATATTATATATTTTTCTAGGAAATCATATTTTGCTTTTTGAGCGTATGCTCTAAACATGGACGATATGATTCTCAACGATAAAACATTAATCGATCAGCCATTCACTAGTGGCTGACGAGTCAATAACATGCGGCTGATCAGCCTATAACTAGCGGCTGACCAGCTCATAACTACCGGCTGACCAGCCCATGTCTAGCGGCTGACCAGACGGTCTGGCCTGGGGCTAGCCAGAAAAAACGTTACACTTTTGGCCAGGCCCAGTCCAGACCACAGCGACCACAGTCAGCGCACAGGGCTGGAAATTTGGCGGTCTGGTCTGGGGCAGGCCAGGGCCAGAACATTTTTTCACCGGGATGCTCTCAATAATGTTTTTTTAACTTCAAAATTTATTAAGATTATCTTCTACAGATTACTGAAGTTTCGTTCCTAAAAAAGCTAAAATAAAAACGGTTTTATTTTCACAATAATCTTTTTTTTTTGTACAGAAGTAAATTCTTCGCCAATGTTCGGAGCGAGTTCATCACGGCCACAGTCGCACGGCGGTAAGACACCTGAAAATAATATAGTTATAGGGTTACTGGACGTGGATATTGACGTGCGTCGCATTTCATTCTTCGGTGATGTTCATATACCGGTAAGTTGTACCATTCGAGAGAAGGAAGGTTATCCTAAACTTCGTGGTATTCCAGATATCCACACTAAACGAAATTACAACTTTACAACTCGTCCTGTGTTTGCTAAGAACATACAATATTGTGTGGCATATGTAACAGAATTTGGAGAACTTTTGGGAGTTAAGATTCCACCAAAAGAATATGAGTCGAGAGCTGACCGATATCAAGGTAAATGAATATTGCATAAGATTGTTGGCCTACCTAGAACCTAAAAGGGGAGTTTACCAGCCGCTCGGCTCTTCAGTAAAAATTCAAAGTAGATAAATGACTCATTTATTTTTCTTTACAGATTAATAATAAAAGTTTCTATTTTTATCCCACTCGAGATAACAATCATCTGCAATCCAATAATTGTATTTTCCCATTGCTTGCAACGTTTTTATCCAACTTTAGATAAATAATATCCCTAGGATTTACTGTAAATGGTTTGTAGGAACGTTTGAAAGTACAAATATTTAAAACTTATCTATTTTTTATGTCGAAAACTGGCAAATAAGATAGTTTCGTCTTAAAAATTCAACTGTTTGGTAGAAAATTTATTTGTTTTTTTTTTATTTTGAAGTTTAACATTTTGGTTGAAATTTTTTTTCTTTCTTGACTAAAAAAATCTTTTTACTCGTATATTTAAACATTTTGTTAAAATTCGTCTTTTTTATCAATGCAAGTAAGTTTTCTTATATTTCTAGAAATTAAACTATACTGTGTTGAGAGTTAATACTTCGTTGAAATTTCTGTTTGTTGACAGATGATCTTTTTATTTAAAAATTCAACTAATTTTTATTTAAATTGGTCCTTTTTGGTTGAATTACAATTTTTTAGTTGAAAATACGTTCTCTTGGTTGTAAACAAAAACGCTTGGTTAAAAAATTAACTAAATTTTGGAAAATTATGTTTTTCTTTGTGAATTCAGTGATTATCTAGAAATGCGAAAAGATTTGATAAAATTGTTAAATAATATAATTTTTCAACCATGAGGCAATTAAATGTAGTTTTCAAAATGGCATTCATAAATTAAATTATTTTTTGAAGCGGAAATCTACTTTCACTTAATCTTGTATATTTTTGTTATAAAATAGTACCACAATTAAAGTGTTTTTGTAAATTACTATCTAAACTTTAAAGTGTGTAAAGTTCAAATAGTTTATTAAATGAATTATCTTTCGAAAATTCAGGGCATAGGATAAAAGCATCAATTCTTGACACCTTAGCCCAATTATTGGCTTGCTAAAAACCGAGTGAATTCATCTGATTTTAGATGGATATTTGATTGCATTTTGAGAAGTGGAGGGGGGGGGCTGCTAAGAATTGGTGCTATCGCCCTTTTTCACAATTAATATTCCAACAAAATTCAAAAATTGTTGTCCAAACTTAAAATTGAAAAACAAAAATTAATATTTAAAATATTAATATATTATATTTAATATTAATTTTATTTGATGTTATATCATGGATTCTTCCTCATGTCTTACAGTTCATATAAATTAAAATAAAGGTGAGCTAAGGAAGAATCCATGATTAAATATTTATAAATATTTTCGGTTGAAAAAGGATTGATTTGATTTCAAATCATTATACAATTAAAATATTTTTATTGAATATTTTCTTTAGATTATAATTACTTGAGATTTCTAGAAAGAACCTCATTATTATTTGATATGTAGATTATGACTGAAATTTAGAAAATATGAGTAAATAATAATTGTGATGTTTGCTCTCATATTCAAAAACATTTTTCATTTATTAAATGATTTTTAAATGTTGAAATTAAAAGTTTGGTTAGGTAGTAGTTACCAAAATATTTTAATATTGCCGTTCTTAATAAACAGAATATAAAAATCAAAGTAAATTTAGATTTTCGTTTGAAACAATTCAGCATTACATTTCATACAACTTATGGTTACATAATTATAGATTGCAAAACTGTTATCAACTCTTTCCGAATTTCCGGATAAACCCTGTATAAAATTATTTTCTAACTTAGTGAATCTTTCCAAGAAGCCTACAGAACATTTATTAGCGATTTTTTCGAATACAACAAGTTGAACCAAAATAGGTTATTTTATAAAAATGGCGGGGTAGAGTTGCAGCCTGATTTCATTTGTTTGTATTTTATAGTTTTCGACAGCTGATTAGTGATTATCTTGCAATCGTTTTCTGTGTAATCATTTTCTATAATGAATATACCATAATTGCGAAAACATGGTAGAAAAATCAATATTGGCCTATAACACTGAAAGAAATGTTTAGTCGGGCCAACTATTTAGTTCGTAAGATATGGTACTGCTATTTTGTTAGTTGGGACGGCTGTTTATTTAGTTGCTGGTACTAACTCAATAGTCACTGCAACGATTGGAATTGTTATACCAACTAATAAAATAACAGTATCAACTAATATAATAGCAGAACTATATCTTACTAACTAAATAGTTGGCTCAACTAAACCGTTTTTTTCAGTGAAACCAATAATTATTTTTCAATAATACCGTTTCGTAAGGGCCATTTAATTTGATGTAATCTCTATAAAATCGGTAGAATCTATAAGTTCCTGAGCCATTCCCTGCCATATAATTAATTAACATATATAGAATCTTTTGCAATCTAATGCAACTGAAATATCCTTTGATTTAAGCTGAAGTAATTTTATTTTTTAAATGTTGTAAAAGTTTTTCAAGATTGATTGTTTATCTTTTTAAACTTCCAAACCTATACTTTCTTTCAAGGTGATCCGAGAGATCTCGATCCTAACGCATCAAAATATTATATCACTTATCTCGGCTGGGACTTCGAGGTGCGCCATAAATATGGGAATCCATTATTACTTACGAATATCTTGCTTTTTCCTGAAAATAAACAGAACAGTGTATTCAGTATGAATCATATTGAAAGATTTCTTGTTAGAGTCGAGGAAATCAAATGTATTGGCGTAACGTTTTACGCTGCACGAAGACATAAAATTCACCCACAAGCTGCAGCCGTCTTTGACAACGCCCTTGTGATATATGAGGCAGCTTGGCTTCATCTACAGAACATTCCCAAGCTGCTACTAAACCGGATGTAAAGTATGAACAAATTTGTGGATCGAAATTTCTAATTAAAATCACAGTGAATAAAGAATTAGTCTTACTCATACCGTAATACTAGGCAGTCTGATAAGTCCATGTAAATTAACCCCGGAGACGTTTTTTTGGCCAAAGTAGGTTTTATATTTCAACATACTCTCCTTTTAGGTCGATGCAGCGAGTCCAATGATTTTCTAACTTTTTGATACCGTCCGAAAAGTAGTCGATCGGAAGGTCTCCAAAATACGCCTCAGTTTCAGCTATGAGCTCCTCATTTGAGTAAAAACGCT
>NC_046666.1:52739152-52743027 GCF_010883055.1 Belonocnema kinseyi
TGGCTGAAGTTTTGACAGGCGTCATTTGAAGGATCAAGCTCGACGAAAATGGTTCATATTAGTGAATACTAATGCCATCTCTTAGAATTTTCAGGTACTTATAAGACTGCCTAGTGTTAAGGACTTTTTTTTAAAATTCCCCTTTTCCCATATTCCCGAAAACTGCCCCTTTTGCTCCTTTCTCTTTAAATATGCGATGCTGCAAAATACAATTTGTTGTTCTTTCCACATCCACAAAATCATTCTGTTAAAAACTAGAATATTCTACTGTGAGTATTAAAACCTGTTTTTGATTTGACAGAATTATTTGTTATAATTGATTTAACTTGTTACATTCTTATCCTAATGAGAAGGTATTGGTTTTAGGTCTCTATTCTCTAGTGTGTATCGTATAGGCATAATAAATTTCAAAAGATTGATCAGATTGAATCTATTTTGACACACTTTCCAGGGCCTAAATAGAAAGAACGAGTTCTTAAATGAACTATTTTGGATGAAAACTAAAACCGGAAGCACATTTTAAAAATATTTGAAACCTTTTTTCCAGATATAAAAATTGTATGTGCGGATATTTATAGTGGTCGGAAACACAAACAATTTATTCTCGTAAGTTTTTCGATAAACAGAAAATAATCAGAGTTATATAGCATTTTCAAAAAAAAAAAAGAAATAAGAAAATAAACATTTTAAGCCAAACAACGCACGATATGAAAAAAAGTCAAGAAAAGAAAAACGATGATTTTCGAAATTCCGATAAGATTTCATCACAACTTTTTGAATTTTGTCGAAAAATTGAAAATTTAAATTTTGATTATACGCCCTAAAAATATCTATACATGTTTTATTACTCGCTTTTCGATGGGGCGACGAGTTTTGTTTTTAGACCTAAAAAATAATATTAAAAATAAAAAAGTAAAGTGTTGGACAAACGACACAAGCTATTAAGAAAATAAATAGCCAAAAGTTTCTCTTCCGAAAAATAGCGAAAACTGATTCAAATTTGTCATGAATAATTTAGTTTAGGTCACGTAGTCTTTGCTTTAATCGTAAAAACAACATTCAAAATTAAAAAATTTAAGTTTTCGAAAAACTACACCAGGTGCGAACTAAGCTAACAGACTAAATTTGTTCACCCCAAAAAGATCTATAAATTTTTTATCAATCAATTTCAGATAATCTGAGTAGACTTTCTTTCAATCGTAAAGAATATTTAAAAAAATTTAAATAAAAGGACACAAGATACAATAACATTTTATTAATCAACATTTTTTGCCTAAATTTAATTCAATATTGATAATAAACAAATTACATTCATGAAAAAACTACACAAGTTGCAGTCAAATTTTTAATCATAATTTTTATTTTAACAGAATGCGCATTTTTTATGATAAAAATAAGACGATACAAATACTTTTGTTCCAATAATAATGCCAATTATAAATGTTAATAATAAAAATATTTTGAAATGATATACATTTTGCAGGGTGGCTAAGAATAAAATTGAATGCAAAAGAAGAAACAAATATTGAAGTAATCATTAAAAAGGAGATTTGTATTTTATTTTGCAATATCTGAATAAACAGCCACCACACCGAGGTGCAGAAATAATGATAATATACATTTGATATAATAGAGTTGAACATAATGTATAAAAGTTCGCATTTTCGACGAAATCAAATGCGAAGCATGTGATACGTGATGAGAATGCGTTCGTTAAAGCCTAAGGAGCTTTAACAAAAGAGAATTCACAATCACCAAATGACAGTTGTCGATGTTTTGATCTTTAATTTTAAGAGGATTGCGCACAAATTTAGGGTAAATACAAAGACGGAGCTCGCAGCGCGAGGTTGATATTTTGGAAATAACCTATAGTGAAGTACGATGGCGTCCACATTAAAAATGGTTGAGTTTTATTAAGAATAACAATTATTATTATTATATATATATATATATAATTAAAAATTTGTCATAAGGACAACCGCAGGATTTCGCCGGGAGCGGGTGCTAATCTGGAAAATTGCATCCGTTCCCAGCGAAATCGCGGTAAAATTTCAGCCACAATGACGTTTCAGGACCGTGAGATAGGTGGTCACAGTCTGTAAAGGAATCAATACGACG
This sequence comes from Belonocnema kinseyi, assembly GCF_010883055.1. NCBI lineage: Eukaryota > Metazoa > Arthropoda > Insecta > Hymenoptera > Cynipidae > Belonocnema > Belonocnema kinseyi. The sequence goes on from NC_046666.1 coordinate 52,741,271, forward strand.
ATCCAGCAAAAGCCTCGTGCACCCTAAGAGCACGGAGCGACCCAAGGACTACCGCCTTCTGCATTTTTCCCGCAAGTGTTTTAGCATATTCTTGACACGCAGGGATGCTTTTCAGGCCATTATCAAGTGAAAGCTTGGCACCTCCAAGAGCGCCGATGATAAGGACGATTAGTTTAACAGAATATTCCGGGTACAATCGTTGCAACTCCCTTATAAGGTCTCGATGCCTCTCTTTCTTTTCATTCTCTTTCATTCTCCTTGTCAGCTGGTGCCGAAAATTCGATAACGAACATGGTTCGCTTCTCGAAATCAAGAAGAACCATGTCAGGCCTCGAGTGAGCAACAAAAACAATTGTCGAGAATATAAAGTTCCAGTATATGCGGCACTTCCCATTCTCGACAATTGACTCAATTTCCCTAGGAGCATTTAGAGAGCGATATTAAGGTTAATGCCGTAAGAGTGACAGAGATGGTAATAAAGCACTTTTAGTGCCGCATTGTGCCTTTGCATGTAGGTCGTTCCCGCGTGAGTTGGACAACTAGATAGTATGTGAGCTAAATGCTCGGGGTGTGCATGGCACGCCCTGCAGCTATCATCGGGAATGTCTTGGCTCAAAATGTGGTGACAGTATTTTAAGGTGGAAATGACACCGTCCTCGCATGCAAAAATGAAACCCTCCTTACCAGACTTCAATCCGGGCGATTTAAGGAAAGCAAACGTTAGCTCACAAGACATTGACTGATCCTTCACATTTCTGTGGAAGATACCGTGCATCCTCTTATCGAGGAGCTGTTCAAGAAAGTTTTTCTCTTGTGCTTTCTTAATCCGGGCTTTCAGGAGTGAGTACTCGAGATAGATAAGATTTGATGCATTTCGCTCACCCCTAATACTGAAGTCAAGTCCGAGTGTATGAGCAGCCTCCTCCGCTGCTTTGTACAGAAACGCTCCTTTTCCCACTTCTTCGTGATTTCTCATCATTTTAAGAAGAGGGTCTCTTCCATTTGCAACTCTATGTGCTGTACCCAGAATAATCCTGTTGTGAAGACATTCCAGACTCAATATTCCGCGACCCCCTTGACGGCGTGAGATGTACAGTCGCGGAGCGGAAGACTTAAGATGCATGCTTTTGTTCATGTGCATAACCTTTCTTCTCCCGATGTCAAGGGATTTGAGTTCGTTCTTCGTCCATGGAACTACTCCAAATGAATAGAGTAGTACCGGGACGGCAAGCATGTTCGTTGCAGATACTTTGTTCCTCGCCGACAGTTCGGAAGACCAAATCTGTCAGATGAGACGTTTGTATCTGCTTCGGAGAGTATCCTTTATAGATGTCACATCCTGAATGCGGCTCTGTGGCACGCCTAGGTATGTATAAGTCTCTCCAGGGCAAAGGTATCGTATGGCACTTCTATCAACGAGCTCAGGATCTTCAGGGATGACATTAAGTTTTCCTCGCTTCAAATGAACTTGGCGTATTTGTTTAACCCATATTCCACTCCAATTTCCTTAGTATATCGTTCGACAATCCCCAGAGCTAGTTGTTAGTTATCACACGATTCAGGTTCTTCCGACATGCGGCTACGCCTTTCTTTGAGCCTCGTTGTTCATACATTTCTTGCCACACAGGTTCAATTGCCCGAATAATTCTATCATTTAGGATAGCTGTGAATATCTTATAAAGTGTTCAGACAAGTTATTGGCCTGTAATTTTTCGGGTCAGCTAAGTTGCCTATTTTCGGCAGGAGTATTGTGCGCC
>NC_046666.1:52743127-52760256 GCF_010883055.1 Belonocnema kinseyi
TTTTGGTGTTTGCAACCAAATTTTGGTAAGTCAACGAAAACAGTTCAACAGAATTATTTTGTTGCTTGGACATTATTTTTTTCTTGGTGCTAAAGAAGTATGTCCGACAGGAAAGTGTCACTTTTTTTGTATATAATTTTACTTACTATTTTCTTTATATAATTTAGAACAATATTTTGATTCTCCCAGGGTTTTTGTTATGAATGAATTTACTGACAAAAAAATTTTATGAAAATAAGGATTCAAAATTTGTCTACTGATAAAATTATATATATTCAAAAAAATCCAAACATGAGTACTACCGTCCAATATTAGCGAGATACCTATATGTTATAAAACATTTTCAACAATGAATTAAATCCCCTGTTAATGACCTTTTACCAAAAAAAACCTTCTTTACCTAAAGTTTAACCATTGAACCGATGAGAACTCTCTAGTTTTTGAAACAAATTATATTTTCGTTTATTATCATTGAAAACTTCAGTACATTAAATTTCACCTAGTGTCCGTTTAAAAAATACATTCTAGTTTTTCCGCTGTTAATTTTGACTTGTTTTTTTATTTGAAGCAATTTGTTGTACTTATTAAATTGCTTAGGCTGATTTTCTTGAATGAAGGTTTTCCACAAACTAGCTGTGAATTCGATCTCGAGTATTTCCACTTCGTTTCAATTTGTAATTAAATGGTGTTCATTTCGCAAGCACTTTGCTTCTCGTTAGCAAGTGTAATTAGCTCACTCATAGAGGAAGCATTAATGATTTTTTACATATTAGACTTACTAGGTTTTAAATCTTAATCATTTAAAAAATATAAATTTACAAAAAATACAAAATAATACAAAATAATACAAAAAATTTTAAATACAAAGGAAAATCAGACAATCAAATTTTGTATTCGAAATGCACATTTTTTGTTCTGGAAAAGAGAAGGTGGAAGTTCTATTGTCCCCTATTCCTTTCCCAGATTTTTTATTTCTTTACCAAAATTGTGAGAATTTTTTTTTAAATTTAGGATCAAAAAGTCTTTACACAACCACTTTGAATATGTCGGTTAAAAAGTTTTCTTGTTTGAAACGGTCAATCGAATTGCCTCGAATGAAGCAATCTTTTCTGTTCTTGCATCAATTTGAATTATGCTAATGAAAAAATCTTTACTATGAAAATCCATTTTAAACTACCCTTTGATAAAATGTATTAATATTATAGGTCAATCAATTTGTCTCGAACCAAGGAATCTTTTATATTTTTGTATAAGCTTTGAATTGTGTTAATAACAAAGTTTTACTATGAATAATCGATTTTTTAAAGTATTATAAAGTGCTAAGAAAAATGCAATAAATATATTTTTTAACCCTTCTTTTAGTTTCAAGTTATCAATAATGAAAGTAAGCCCTCAATATTCTATCAATTTATCTGTCACCGTTTTCAAGTCATGGTATTCACAACAAAGTGTGACATCCACAGACACTCACACAGACAGACACAGAAACGTCCTTGAAAATCCATCGGGACAATTGCTTAGAATATTGTATTAGACATTTTTCAATTGAGGAACGTTACATTAAATGAATTTAAAAATGTTCCAGAATCCTACAATTATAAAGCTTTCTCTAGGAGGAAGGAAAAATAATTATTTTCATCCCATTAAAGACTATCATCGTTTTATTAAATAGCTGATTAATTTTTTAGTTGTATGCTTCATAATAATAACATCCCACATGATATGAAAGTTCGTCTACAAAATTCTTTCATTTGTTCTTTAGGAGAACAAATTTCCTGTTCAATAAGAACCTCTTCTTTTCGTATTTGTTGTCCAAGTATGTGACAGACTTGTGAATTTTATTTTTTGGGATTTTTCGCTTATCCGCAACATGTAGATTTTTGAAGAATACGAACAAAAAGTTAAGAAGTTTTTTAAGATTTTTGGAATATTTCAGCAGAATAGGAGACTTTTATAAAGATACCTAGGAACGTTGTTTTCGTTTAATTGATAAATTAATTTTAAGAGAATATTTAAAATGACTTAAAAATATTTAAAAAGTTGAAAAAATCTAAGTCTAAGAATTTCGAAAGGTTTAAAAAATAAATAAAAAGGGCTTTTGAGATTCAAAGGAAAACCTTCAATATTTTTTAATTAAAAAATTTAATTTTAAGACAATATTTAAAAATTAAAAGCATTTCAAAAAATTTCTGGTTATGTTGAAAAATAAATAAGGAACATTTTAAGACCATTTTTTTTATTTTAAAAGTTTTTGACAGATTCGAGTCAGCTTAAATAATATTTCTAAATTTGTATGTGCTTGAATTTCTGATCGTTTAAATGAACAAAATTTTTAACGATGTCTTTGTAAACTAGTAAAAGTACTAAACTGTTAATTCATTTATATTGTAAATAATAAACTGAAAATAGAAAATTAAAATTGAATCGAATTTTTCCTTAATTTTATGAAAACCCTGTCAATTAAAAGAAATTCTTTTACGTTTTTTAGATTATTCTTTGAGACATATAAATCTTTGAAACTATGTTTGAACTTTTTTAAGAATCTTCGAAAAAATATTTTTAACCTTAGCTACGAAAACTATACGCGCGTTTAGCGCGCGAATGATGACGTTAGCTACATAAAAAAGTTTAATTGATAAATTTTAATAAAAAATATCTAGCAAGTTTTTCAGCTAATAGAAAGTCAATCTACTGTTTTTAGATTAAATTTGTTTTTCAGGTCAGATTTATTAATTGCTTGTTTTCTTTTTGTTTCAGGTAAATTCCAGCTGTGATTACTCATTTAGAAAAAGATGAAATGGAATAATTATAATTCACTCTATAAAGGTATTGGATTCTCACAAAACGAATTTCTTACGACTTACATTAGGCATTTTAACATTTTATGGACCTACGAGTTTATATATAATTTAAATATGAACTGTATGTTAGAAAGCCTTAGATTTCAACATTAAAAAATGAGCTTATTTCTAAATTCATGATGTTTTCTAATTTAAGGAAAATTCAAAGAAGATTTGCCTATTCAAAAAGCCGATAGCGACTGCAGACGCATTAAATGGATTATTTTATCATGAGTAAAGTAAAGAATTGTGAGTGTGTAAATAATTCTCACTGTTTCAGCTATGATTCATTATTATTTTTCATCATAAGCCTTAGATTGTACATTTTTGACTTTTTTTTACTTTTAGAAAAAAATCTTTGAGAATTCTACAATTTTTATTTGTAGCGATTAATTATATAGCTTTCAAAAATTTTATTTAAAGTTGTATATTTTTAAAATAGTTCAAATTTTTAATCTTTTCCCAATTAATAATATTTCAAATAAAAAGACTGTGTCTAGTCGTGTCCCAAAAAACTTGAACTAGGTAAAAACCGAGGTGCACTGCAGGAAGAAAATTACTTTAAATAAAATAAATGTCGGACTTATTTTAAATTTAATTTCAAACGCTTTAAGTTTCTAGCATTAGAATTAAAAAATGTGTTCTTTTTAACCCTTCTTTTTAAATAGCCATTTTTCCTACAATTGAACTGTTCAACCTTTATGAAGTCTGTAATTTTTAAAGATTTTTATGTTTGTTTATAAAATTTTGAAATTACAGTAATAAGATTTTACCTAGTCCCTTTTCAGAAATTACGCAATGCCTTTTTTTTTATTAATTTGGACTTTTGTTATGTATTCAGAGAGATTTTTTGTATCCGTTAAACTACTTTAGAGTGTTTTTATGAAGGTTTTCCCGAATTAATGAAGATTATACTGATAAAAACTATCATCGTTTTTTTGCTAGCTGATTATTTTTTTTTAGACTTTGTTATAGTCACTTCCCATATGATAATAAAATATCTCTGCAAAGCCATTTTATTTGTTCTTTAAGAGAACAAATGTCTTGTGCAATAAGAATCTCTTTCGACTATATTTGCCTAAAATTATTTCAGCGTGTTTGAAATACCATCTCATTGTTAATTGCACATAGAAAAAGAAGGTGAGATTCCTTTCGATAGCATCTGATAATTTCAATCATTGACAAAGTATAGGACAAGTAGTAAAAGTTTTTCTAGTAATCCTTAAGAACATTGAATTACGCTTGGAGACGTGTGCAACCCTGCGAGTGATATATGATATTTTATTCCAAACCCTCATATTGTGAGATTGTAGAGCCTGTTTAATTTTTGTACTTGTTTTGTTTGTACTTGTACTGTTTAATTTTTTTTGTCGTATGCTTAAGATGGTTACATTCCAATATGTTGAAGGCATTTTTTGTTAGGGTTGGAATATTGAATAGTCTCTGAGGGGCAGTCCCGGTATATATTATCAGTCACGAGCGTATTTTTGTATTTTAATTAAGTGATCTGATAAGTTTTTAAAGTGGGATCCGAACCACCATAACCTCGGTAAAGATACACAAAAGAGTTTGCAGAGCGTGACTCACTAGTACTATAATATATGAGACTTTTAACATGATACGACTACTTCTTTTTTTAGGTGGTATCACTTCATAAATAATGATGGTATATCAAGCTAGAACCTCCGCAGTCGAAATTCCCAAATTTCTTTCGATCAGAATTGTGAGCTTTCTTGGGCTTTTTGGGCTATATTGTCGATTTTTGGGCTCCATTACTTTTTATTTTTATTTAAATTTGGAGTAAAGATGCTGATATAAAAAACAAAAAAAATCAAACACAACAGAATTTTCGACTTTTTTTGGGCTGTTGTACGCCCGAGCATCCAATTTCCGAAAACCACTACTTACTATGACTCTTATTTTAGTTTCACGAATTCACACAAAAAAAATGTTAAAAAACCACCCCCATGTGCAAAAAAGGCCCCTTGCCAAAAATAAAACCTGTAAAAAACAAAGTGCATCCGAATTTTGGGTTTATTGTGGGCTCTCGAATCACCGCAAAATATTTTCAAAAAGCACCCTTATGAATAAAGAACTACTCTCATAGTAAAAACTTTAACCTGGAGCAAATAAAATAGAAAGTGATTTTAGCCATTTCTTTAACTTGTTCCTGCAAATAACATCCCTTCATTTAAAAAATCAAACACCTATTCATAAATTTAAATTTTTATTTTGAAGAAGCACAAAATCGCAGACACTATTCACCCTATAAAAATTCCGAATAAAGATAATTTTCCGGTGAAGTCGCGCTGACAGTGTACTGACGGTCTGGTTTTTATCGTAAAAGGTAAAAGCCTAAAATCGAAATAGTTATTTTCGTGGAGACCAAAAATCAGATACTCTATTTACACTGTAAAGATCAAAAAGATTTTTTTTTGACAGTCATGTCTGCCTGATAACAAGGAGTTGTTTTCTTACGTTAAGGGTTGGAGCACAAAATCAAAGTTGTTATTTTTAAGAAACCCAAAAATTGGAGACTCCATTTACATAGAAAATATCTAAAAATGATTATTTTTTGACAAAGTCACGTCAGCGTTATGTCAAGGGGTTGTTTTCCAACGGTAAGAGCTGTAGCCTAAAAATCGGGGTGGTTATTTTTGAACAGCACACAAAGCACAGACTCTATTGTCACTGTAAAATTGCCGGAAAGATTATTTTTTGATAAAGTCTTATCTGCGTTATAGCAGCGGTTTTTTTGCAATGTTGAGTGTCGAGCCCAAAAATCGGTGTTATAATAGTGTTTTGGAGAAACATAAAAATCAAAATCTTAATTTATACAGTAGAATTCTACACGTAGAGAAATTTCGAGAGATTAATTCACGGAACTGCTCCTCGATTTTATCACACCTTTGGCGCGAGTAATAAGATCTCGCAACCCTTGCTTTCAAAGTAAACACCGTTGCTTTAAAATCAGGGGTTATAAATCAGAAGCAGTTTCGTGAAGTTATTTTTTGAAATTTCTCTCCGTGTAAAAAAGATGATTTTTTACCAATTCATATCAACGTGGTGTCATGGAGTTGTCTTCTAGCGCTAGGAGTTCGAGCCCAAAAACAGGTTTCGATATTTTTTAAGAGTCCAAAAACCAGAAACTCTATTTCAACCATAACATTCTGAAAAGGATTATTTTTCGACTGCTAAAATTGCTAAAATTTCTTCGCCGCTACGATCCGATTCGGCCTCCTATAGTTTACATATCTGTGTAATTCTTGTATTTTTATTAATTAAAGGTTCTCAGATCTGAAAATAAAAATTTCAATATCAGCTTTAAAAAATGATTACAGTGTAAAACCAGAAATTAAGTAATTATCTTTTACGAAAATAGAAAAATTATGAAGATAACAATTTCTTAAAATACGCAGTTTACTAACATGTAAATATAAGTTATATAACAATCAACTAATAGGATACGTTACTTTTCGGAATAAATATTATTTGACATAAGTTTGACATGTATGTATAGCTGAATTTTTTCAGATCTGAAGCTTGATCCACGTTTTCAGTACAGTCTTTTTTTAATTATAGAAAAAATGCTCTCGAAAAATCACATTTTTAATTTTTAAAAAAGTATTATAGAAAGGCATTTCAAGATAAACAAGTGCTGAAAGCATTTTTCTTTGACAATTTTTTTTTTTTAATTGAAATAATCAAATATTTATACCAAAGAAACAACTTTTTCAATGTTTGAAGTATTTAAACATTATTGTTTAAATTAAAAATAATAATTAAAACAAAATATATTTCTGGATAATATATTTTGGTTGAAAATGTATATAGTATTTTTTAAATCACAAAAGTTCTTCTAAAAAATCGAAATGTTAATTAAAAAACACGTGTTTTTATGTATTAATTTGTCGGTAAAATTTTTTGTATAATTTTAATTTTAAATTCAAACAATAATTTTTAACACTTTAAATATTAAAACAAAAATTTATTTGATAACAATATTTTATTATCGCAGTTTTAATAAATAATTAATATTGATTAAGAAACAATTTTATTTGGGGAGTCTTATTATTTGGGAATTTTCAAATTCGTTAATATTATAAACTGTTCAGGAATTTTATTAGTTTTGGAATTGTATTCTTTGGGACAGACTGTAATTTATAACTCTAAAATGGAATTATTGTAGCTCAAACATGAAAAAGTATAGACTAATTTCATATTTAAAGAGATTCTATCACATATATTGAACTATTAAAACCTCTGACCTTTTCTAAGGTTTTTAAAACTCTTTTAAAAACTTTTTTTTAACAATTTTGGTTGTGATTTCTTAATAAAAGAATAAGTGCTATTTAGTCTCCAGAACAGCAATTTCAAAAATTAAAATAATACAACTTCAAGTTTTATTTATTTTTTGATAATTTGCCCCCCCCCCCCCCACAAATTATTTTTTTGTAAGAAATTAACGCCTGATTTTTGTAAAAATTAACAAATATGAATTAAAGGTTCACTCAAGGTCATTTTTGTTCAAAAATCTTGTTCCTGAATAAATTAACTCTTATTGTTTCCGATTTCGTTCTGTCACTCAATAGAATGGATTTCTTCGGCCGAGATGCAAACGTAAATTGTACTATAGTAAAAACAACTGAAAAAATTTAGACGAAAGCCAAATTTGGTAAAGAAAACAAACATTTGTCGACCTATAAATACTAATTTTATTCCCCGAAAGATTTTTGAAAAATCTCTTCGAAACACTTTAATTGCAAATATTTAATTGAAGAAAAATATTTGTTATAAAAATAAAAATAGTACAGTTTTTACATACAATTCTTAAAATAAAAAAATCGGTGTGTCAAACCACAATCCAATCCGATTATTCTTTCAAAAGTTATCCGATATACAGACAACCACAACCACAATAACGACGACGTAGACGCCAGAGAGACAGACAGATACCGATGTAAAAACTAGTTTTTCTGACTCAAAGAGCTACAAAACGTCGAAATTTAATGAAATTCACGAAAATCATTTTTCGCATAAAACTCTTCTCATTGTGGATGAGAATGTGATAAAATAATCATGAGGCCTTGAAAAAGTAGCGTTTTTCGCCTCTTGACTTGTTTCCATATCAAGCTTTTTTTGCTTCAAATGTCCATTTTCGTTTGGTTTTTTGGATTTTGAAAATCCTTTAACTTTGGTAAGTTTGATTTTATCAAAAAAAGTTGAAAAAGCTTCAACTTTTTGGATTTTTATCAAAAATTGTTGTTTAACGAATTCGATATTTCTTCTTGGTCCCTCGAACAGTGTGTCAAAGCCCAATCCAATCGGACTAGTCTTTCGAAAATTATCCGGTATACAGACAACAACAACGACGACGCCGCACAGACAAACAGACCCCGATGTAAAAACTCGTTTTTCTGACTCACCTCGAAGGTGTGCCGAGAGTTCCTTACAGCGCTCCAAGTGGCTCTTGGAAAACTATATCGATGAGTGCTTTCTACGGGGAGTGGTGGGTAGAGGGGAAGTGACTTTTTTCGCCGGACGCGCCGTTTATATTTATGGCAGGCAACTAAGCCCGCGCCGCATCTACGTTTATTATATCTTTGGATTACTGTAAAGGAGTATAATTCCAAGAATTGCGCACCTAAAAAGTACGCATACTCTACGCCATGAGACGTGGCGAGTACGTGGAGTACACATTGGGACTCGCATGTTCGCTTGCGCAGTCTATCAGAGAGGGAAATTGAGGGTTACCAGATTGGGCGATTTATCGCAAATTGGGCTATTATATTTAGCTCGTTATGACCTTCTAGTGAGAAGAAATTGAGGATGTTGTCCAAAAGTTTGTCACAATACGTATATTGGGTGATTTATTTTTGAAGTTTTTCGAATTAAAATATTTAAACTTACACACGCTTTTCTTTCATACTTATGTCAAATTTCATATTTCGCCATTTTTTGAATTGTATTTTTTTTATATTTTATTTTCTTGTTTTTGAAATTTACGAGTTTTGAGTACTCTTAAATTGGCGATTTTTTATATACGAATGTAAGGAAGTTCAAATCATTACCATTTTCTCATTTTCCCTGACATTTAATATTCAAATGTCAGAATTTTAATCCTCTCATATATTTACTTAACATAGGATCTTTCAGAATCACATAAATAATGTTTTAGATGTAATTTTCAAATTGTTAAGTTTATCTTCAGTTTATCTTAAGTTTATTTTCAACAAAAAGTGTAATTTACATTTAAACCAAAAGAGATGAAATCACACTAGGAAAAAAATGAATTTCAAGTCCAAAAATATGAATTTTCAAGAAATAAAAATTTTTCAAACATGAATAAAAAAAGTAATCACCTAATTTGTTGAAGTTTGAAGCCAAGAGACGAATTTTCTTCACAGAAATTGAATTTTTAACCAAAAAAAGTAAGTTTTAAGTACAACAATTAATTCTCAACAAAATAGTTAAATTCTCGATCAAACAAATAAACCTTTATTAAAAAAAAATTTTTTTACTAGCTTAACTCCCACTTAGATGATATAGCCTATGTACAAGTTGCAAAATATTATTTATTGGTTAGCTTTAGAAGTAATTCCACGCAATTTAAGTTTTAATGGAATCAAGTAATAATTAATTTCTCAGTTCACAACATAAAAGGCATTACACATTATATTCAAACATTCATATAATTTTTACACTATATTTTTTAAATTGAAATAAAAAATTTTTTAATTAAAAATAATAATGATCATTTAAACTAATTTCTTACAAAATTTAAAGCAGAAATCGGATTATAACGTAAATTTTTTAAGTTTCAAAACAATAATAATATAATTTCTTAACTATACCTAACTATAACTATAATATAGTTTCCTAACACAGAAAAAGTGTAAGAAACCAAAAAAGCGACCTATGGTATATATAACTTTAGTATTTATCTAATATATAGTCCAAATTTACAAAAAAAATTTCTTCGAGTTTAAATTTTTAGTTTAGTTCAAATTATCCTGAGCAGGCCACCCTAAGTCGAAAGTCATTTCTTTTTGTAAAAAGATGAATTTTTGAATAGCCCATATTTTCGAAAAGACTTCCCCATGTTTTGCTCTTGAATATATTTTTAAAAAAGTTATTAACAATGAAAATTTCATTTTAGAACGTAATCAAAGTCTTTCTCGTGAGTGGCTTAACAGATTTTTATGATTCTAAAATTCAGCTTTTTGTTTAAAAGCGTACATTCCAGAATTCAATTGTTTATAAACAAATTGAACTTTTTTATTCAAAATTTGTCGTGGGAAAAGTTACTTTCCAGAAATCTTGCTCCCGCATATTAAAACATTGAATTCGTTCAAAAATATATAAATCGTTTGAAAACAAGTTAACCTTTGTTTAAAAGAATAGTTCTTGCTGTTGTTGTATACAGACTGACAAACCGCATGAAAAAATTTGGCATAATGATTAAACCTTTTTTTCTTTTAGAAGAATCAAAGTACAATTTGTTTATGAAAAATTCGTTATTTTCAAACAAATGCAATACTTTTATATTTGTAACATTAAACTGTCATTGTTTATAACTTTTTCGCAAAATATTTCCAGTGAGCAAATCAGGCGGAAATCTTCACAAACTCTGTACTTTTTTTTGTGCGCGCCTGTAAAGAATCAATCTTGTAATAAATACAGAAATGTAATTGATATTTAAAATGTATGCTCATGTTATATACTCGACTGAATAGACAATTAAGTTTTGATTTAATTTTCGGTAAATTATACATTGTTCGTTGCATAATTTTAAATATTATTTTCCCCTGTGATAATAAAGTATATCATTAATTATAAGTTGACTTTTTTATGTTTAAAAAGTAGATAAACTTTTTGATTTTTTTCATAAAAATACAGCTTTATATGAGGTTATTTGCATAAACGGTATTAAAATTTAATATACATTTACAGGTTTTTAGAAATGTAATGTCAGTAAAGTTCATTGTATGTGAGGTTTGTTCTTTATTTGCGTAATTAAATATTTCGACTTAAAATCTAATTTTATTTTTTAATGACTAGAAAAAGGTAGCATGCTTTATTATCATGAATCGAAAATCAATGTTAATATTATTTTGATTTGTTGTACAATGAAATTAGCTGCGTGATTGTCATGAATGTAAATGAAATTTAATATATAAGGCTCTGGAAATTCCAAATGCTTCAAATATTACTTTTAATATTCATTGATTATAAATTTAATACTATTTTTAGCAGTGTGTGAAACCAGGAGAAGTATATATAAAAATATATTATTTTAAATTCATACGGTCACAATAAACATTATTTTTTTGTACAGAAGTAAATTCTTCGCCAATGCACGGAGCAAGTTCATCACGGCTACCGGAGTATGGCCGTGACCCATATGTAGATGATATAGTTATCGGGTTACTGAACATTGATATTGACGTGCGTCGCAAGACATTTCCCGGCGATGTTCATGTACCGGTCAGTTGTACCATTCGACAAAAGGACGGTGAACCTAGATTTCGTGGAATTCCAGATATCCACACTAAAAGAAATTACAACTTTACAACCCGTCCTGTTTTCAGTGAGAAAATAAGATATTGTGTGGCATATGTAACAGAATATGGAGAACTTTTGGGAGTAAAGATTCCACCAAGTGTATATGATTCGAGGCCTGACCGATATCAAGGTAAATGAATATGGCACAAAATTTTTCGTGTACACAGAACCTAAAAGGGGAGTATACCAGCCGTTTGATACGGCAAACTGTTTTAAACGTTTTTAAAAGCTCAGGAAAATTCCAAATTGGATAAATGAAAAATGTATTTTATTATTTTAAAGGAATCTGTTATATCATCAGAGATGGTACTTTACCGACCGTAGACAACCCTCCAAACCATGAAGGCAGAAAAGCTACAAAATATCGATCAAGTTAAGTTTTCTTAACTTCATCAATATTGTGTAGATTCACACTTAAGTTAAGTTGTGTTGCGTTAAGAAAAATTTCGTTAGGTTCTGTTAAGTTAGATTCATTTGTAGGTTAAGATCGAGTTAACCTATTAAATATAGCACACATTTAAGACTGAGAACCGTACGCCTGCATAGCTACACGTGTGGTTGAATTTTATTCAGCTAGGTTAGGTTAGGTCAGGTTTTATTAGGTTAGGATAGGTTAAACCTCTATGTAGGTTAAGCCGAAGCTGAATGAAACGGTACCGCAAACACAACGGGACAACACAATGAGTTTAATTGTGTTACGTGAAGTTAAGTTAGGTTAGGTTAGGTTAGTTCAGGTTTTTTTAGGTTAGGATAGGTCTGACCTCTTTGCAGGTGAAGCCCAAGCTGATTCAAACTGTACCGCAAACACAACGGGACAGCACAATCAGTTTAATTGTGTGAGGTTAGGTTAGGCTTGGTTAGATTTATTTCTAGGTTAGGCTCGAGATGACCCATTCGATGTAGCACACATTTGCTACTGGGAAAATATGCTTCCAGAGTTTTACGTGTAGTTCAATAAATTTCTGTTAATTCAGGTTAGATGAGGTCAGGTTCTGTTGGGTAAAGTTATGTTAAATAAGTTGATATCAGACAAGGGTTGATCTTTCACAGTTGTCGACATGTTTTTGAAGTGAAAACATGCATCACTGGCATTATTTTGAAATTTATTTGCCTCAGTGCATGATTTTTCGTCATTTTTTGAGGTTATGGCTCAACCATGACGTGATGGGTGATTTTTGATACCGAATTTGAATTCAGCGCCCCAAAATCCATAGGAATACGTGTGTCTTGCTACCAGATCCGCACACTTTTTTTGTGTGGCTGTGTTATATTTGGTAAAATATAAGAATTACAATGTTTTTAAACAAATGCCAAATGTTGGTAGATTCACTTGGAAAAAGTCGGGTTATCAATGGCAATACAAAATCTTTTGACAATTTATTATCTTATTTGTTTCTAAATATTCAGATGGTTAAATTTTACCAAATACGATCGAAGTTATAACTATTATTTTCCACAATATCTGTACCCATTCTAGCGAAAGGGCCATCATTCTAAATTTGTTTATTTAATTTATTTACGAAAATTTCAATAGTTATAATTTCTAAATTATTATTAAATATTTATTATTTTGAGGAATATTTGAAGTCGTTCTGGCGATTGAAGGAAATTACAATTTTAAAAATCTCAAATTTTAATATTTTGCCACAATAATTGTTTATGATAGTGGTTATTGTAAACCTTTAAATTAGCTTTTAATTAAATATCATTTTTACATTAATATGAAGAACTTTTAGCAAATAACAAATAAATGGAATAATAAAAAAATTATTTATATTTTATGAGTCCTGAAACATTCATTTAAGACAATATAAAGTTTCCCTGAACAGTTATCAAAGTGGAAAAAATTGTTATGCACAAAATTTCAGTTTTTCCAAACTTTAAGTGGAAAAATGATTATTAAACAAATAAAGTAGATAAAAGTTCGGAACGTCCAGTTCTTTAGAATTTAAGGAACTTTGCTTTTTTGACATTCAAAATAGGATAAAAATTGAAAACTCTGGACAGTTTTGAACGAAAAAGGTGCATTTCCTCCCAATGTGTGAGAGAAAGCCGAGAGAAACTTGCTCTCCGCACAGTGTGGTAAAAAACGTCGGTGGAAAAATTGATTTTCAGAAGAGAATTATTATCCGATTTTAACTTTTTTCTTGAATGAAAGTTAATGAAATTTCGCATTGAGCTGTCATGGCTGATTTTTTAAATTTTGGTTTATTTTTTTGTTTACTTAATAACAAAAATGAAAAAAAAGTTGACTTTTAAAGTCTGTCGTTTACAAAAAATGCTTTGACTCCATCAAAAATACCTAGAAAAATGAAACCAACTATCCGCAAAAGATTTCCTCAAATAGCAATGCAAATGTTATAAAACTTATTTAATTTCTCATAAACAAATAAGTGAATGAAAATGGTTTCGTGGGAATTAACGACGATTCGTCACTTGATTCCACTAAATTAGAACAATTTATGAACAAAACGAGTTTTTAGTTAAATTAATAAGAGTTAATAAATAATGTGTTATTTGAAAAGAAAACTTTATAAACAAAATCCATATTAGGTATTTTTATTGGAATAAAACAGATTTTTCTATGGAATCGATCATATATTACTTGGAAATAAAACCTTGAGAATTTCAAAATATTTTATTTGACAAATTTTAAAGTGAATCAAGGTCTAAAGGAAGATTTAAAATAAAAAAATTAAAAATTAAGTTTAAAATTAAAAAAAAAAAACATACAAATTAAACTATGTAACTGAAATCAATATAACAATAAATGAACAATTTTTGTTATTTCAAATGTTTACAATAATTTTAGAGTTCTGAATTTACAAGTTGAGCGCTCAAATTACAATTTTTCCCTTTTATAGGTTTTAAATTTCCAACTAAAATTAAAGTGGTTGAACTTTGGAAAGTTTAATAAGCAATTTTATTTAAAACTTCTTATTTTGCAAGTGATTCAAATTTACTTCCGATATTTAAATTGTTGAAGCTTTTATTATCACAATTTTTTATGGCCATACATTTTGTCAGTGTTGAATGAAGTTCACATTCGTTTACGTTGAAAGATTCTGGAGAAGAATTTTTTTTTTCATTTTTAATGTTTCCCATTAAAAATTTCTATTGAGTTTGAAAGTTATACAATAACAATTTAAAATGTATAGAATGTCAGAAGCTTTGCCTTTGAAAGATTAAATTTAATTTTGAAAAAAAAATTATCAAATCTTCATCGCTTTGAATTTAGAATTATTCAAATTCAAAAGTTTTCAATTTGTTATTATTTGATTTTGAATGCTTTTAAGTATAAATAAAACGATTTCAATTCCTCTAAATTTTAAATGGCCGAATCTTAAAATATTCAATTTCTATGATTTTGACATTGTCCGATTTTTTAAAATTTTTCATCCGAAGTCATTTAATTTTGTGATTTTCCAATTCAAAATAAAATTGTTTAATTAGTAGGGCTTTGATTTAAAAATTACACAATTTAGTTCTTTTTTCTTACTAAATTGCCCAAAGGCGTTCAATATTTTTTTATTTCAGAAGCATTCAGTTCGAAATTATTAATTATTGGTAAAAAATTATAAAACATAAATAAATCCAGAGACGTGAATCCGCATATTGCGCGCGTGCAATTACTGCTGGTGCGTAATAAAATGCATCTCTGTATTTCTCGTTATTAGACTAAAAAGTTTCTTTATCCTACTTATATGAATCGAAGTCAATTGATTTCTTGCGAAATAGTTTTTTGGTGTTTATCGATGTCCGCGATTGATCATACTGTATGTGAAAAAACTGTGTTTCGCAAAAAGAGATAATTTTTTTCTAAACCGTGTTTTTTTATGAAGTCAAGTGTTTCTTATTTAAACTTTTTTTGTTTACAACTGAAAGTCCTTGGTTGAAATACGTAGTTCAAAATTCTGTTTATTGGAAAGTGATATTTTTATTGAAAAATTCAACTAATTTTTTGAAAATTTTTTGTTTTTCGTTAAATACAATTTTTTTAGTTTAAAACCCACCTTCTTGGTTGTAGACAAAATTACTCGTTTGAAAGGTTAACTAATTTATTAAAAACTAATTTCGCTGTTGTTGATTTATTTCTTGGATTAAAAATTTAACTATTCCATTTTGGTTGAAAATTTGTCTCTTTTAGATGAAAATTACACCATTTTGGAATAAATTTAATTAATCCTATTTTCAAGGGATCTTAAGTCATTTCTACAGATTTCTAACTATTTTAATATAGTTTATATACTGTTTACATTAATTCTTCAATTATTTCTGCATTATTAATATTAATACTGATTAGTGATTATCTTACAATCGTTTTATGTATAATGATTTTCTGAAATGAATATCCTATAATTACTTTAAATGGTAGAAAAATCTTTGTAGGCATATAAATGTAACTCTATACATATTTTTCTATAATATCGTTTCGTAAGGGCTACGAAATTTTATGTAATCTCTATAAAATCTATAAAATTCTATAAAATCCATGATATCCTGAGCAATTTCATGTGATACACTGTTAAAAATATCAGGTTGAATTTTCAACCACACGTGGTTGAACTTTAATACAATCACGGTTGTTGAAAATTCAACTATTTGTAATTGAAAAATCAGCAGCACGTGTAGTTGATAAAGTGATATAATTATGAATTAAATTCAACTTATAATAATAATTTAATAATATATAAAGGGGAGAGTACTCGCATATGAGATATTCTCCTAATATGAGAAAACGGGGTATCAGCTAAACTAAGAGACCCACTCTGTTGGTTGTATCATTAACTTGTAGCCCTTGAAGAAAGAGTAATTTCGTGGTATAGTCCATTTTTGATTGGGCTTCTAAAGATTATAGGCGAATTTTTTGTGAAATCGATGATGGTCGAGTTCTTGGAAGGGAATTCTTTAAACCCTATTTATTATTCATTAAATATGTATTTAGCAGTAAAGTTTGTCTGGAGTGATGGGGATTGAATAACTAAGTAGGAAAATATCGATAGTGCTGAAGTTTTTTATTATACAGGTCAGGCATAGTAAGTGCAAAGTTGCACGGTGTGGTTCTCATAATACGAGATACCTGTGGTTTTTATAACACTGTGGCTACGCGGGGAAAATTGGTTACAAAAGTGTTTGTGACTACTGCAAAAACTAAATATATCTAAATAGCAGTAAATTTATACTTCGGAAACATAGAACGAAGTTTTTCATTAACAATAATACTTCATTTTGCATTTTATTAGCTATTTCCTGAGGTATCTCATATTATGAGAAAAGTTTGACGAGTTTGGAAAAAAGCACTTTTTTCATTTTGTGTATTTTCAGCATAAACAAAATTTCTAATAAAATTTTTTATTTGAGCTTCTTATGGCGAACTAAATTTCCTTTAAAATGACCTATATTACTTTTAAATTCATTACATAGAATTCCGACAATCACGCCAAACAGAGTTGGTATCTTATATTTGGTTATCCTCCTCTATACATATAATAATACTATATTAATTTAATTTATTCATGTTATAAATTATATGCATATATGATATATTTTAAAAACGAAGATTTGACTAAAATCTCAAAACTCTCAAACAGATATTGCCCAAAAATATTTTCCCATTTATAGAAAAGGCACTTGAACGAAGAGATTATAGGTAAAATTTTTTATTAACTTTGTGTAACTCCTTTTTTATGGACCTATTAGTTCTAAGGCAAATAAACTTCTGCT
>NC_046666.1:52760356-52774486 GCF_010883055.1 Belonocnema kinseyi
TCGAAGTCAAGAAGAACCATGTCAGGCCTCGAGTGATCAACAGAAACAATTGTCGAGAATATAAAGTTCCAGTATATACGGCACTTCCCATTCTCGACAATTAACTCAATTTCCCCAGGAGCATTTAGAGGAGCGATATTAAGGTGAATGCCGTAGGAGTGACAGAGATGGTAATATATATATATATATATATTCATCCAGGAGGCTCGGGTTCGATTCCCGGTATGGGAACCATTCGGTTCGGTTTTGATTCCTCTAGAATCAAACCGAAGGGCCTATGACAAAGTCACCTAACGCATCCTCGGGTTGCGGCTAGAGGGTCCCTGTACCTAGGGTTTCTTCTGAATATGGTTACAAAAATAAATAGGCAGTCACGGACAATTGACCAGGGTTTGTCCCGAAGGAATTAATCCCCAAGCAGAGGTGTGAAAACCGTGCCTAAAGCTGAATGGCACCTGGGTGAGGTGTCTAGAACGGTGACTCTGGGATATCGGGCGACCTCTCAGAGTACGTAGCCTTATCCTTGCATGCGGGGCTCTACAAGGATGGACGAACCCCTTTCCCTAGCTTCTCGTGGGAACAACAATGACAACACCAAACATAGTTGTAGTAAGTGCGGTTCAAAACAACAGAACGCGCAGGGCTCCCGACAATGGGTCGGCCAACAATGCGGACCAATCTAGAGCTGGGGGACCCAATGAAAATGGATTCAATGCGATGGATCGGCGGGACCTCGTGACCTTTGGGTGGATGGAGCGTCTGAATCACGACTTGCTAGAGTGCTACAATGCGATTGTGGCCCCTGAACGGGGTTACATGGCACGGCTGCATACTCCGTAAAAGGGGCTTTGTAAGCAGAACGCCTACTCTACCACAGCTAGAAAAAGCCGGCAACAGAGAAAGAGAGGCGACACTAAGACCAACCGCGGGCAGGCATCCAATAGATGAAGAGCGATGCCTTACGACCCGGAGAAACATCAACACCAAGGTTTCTCTCAAGCCTAAAGATCTGGCTGAAATGGATGGCGAGCTTCGTGGACATTTTTCCGGAGAATCCGACCTCTGGGCTATCTATTATTGTGTGGATAATGAAGCGAGAGCTTTGGCCGGTGCAAACCGTAAAACAAAACCAACGGTTGATCATAAGACCAAAAGACGAATGCATCAACTTGCCATAAAGATTGGCTGGGCAAGACAGTACGCGTCCCGCATTCAGTGTGTGATTGACTACATCACATCTGGCAGGAATTTAACCGCCAAGGTTCGAAAGTTCGCGCGCGATCTCCGGACCCATTATCACACACTTAACAAGTCAAAGCTGCTGACCATCAGGCAGCATATTTTTGAGAGAATACGGATACTATCTGACGCTAAGAGTGTTGCCCTCATAACACCTGATAAAGAATGCCCACCCATCACTACCGAGGAGGTGAAAAAAGTATTAAGAGTGATGAAGAACTATTCCGCACCGGGACCAGATTGTATCAAAATCTTCTGGTGGAAGAAGTTTTCTTCAACTCATCAGCATTTGGCCCGTATTTTCACCTCATATTTGAAGTCGGAAGAGCCGATTCCAGAATGGTTGGTGGAAGGACGCACAATACTCCTGCCGAAAATAGGCAACTTAGCTGACCCGAAGAATTACAGGCCAATAACTTGTCTGAACACACTTCATAAGATATTCACAGCTATCCTAAAAGATAGGATTGTTCGGGCGATTGAACCTGTGTGGCAAGAAATGTATGAACAACGAGGCTCAAAGAAAGGCGTAGCTGGATGTCGGGAGAACCTGCTCATCGATAGATGTGTCTGCAAAGATGCAGCATTCTACCAGCGTGTCTTTCAGGGCGACACCATGAGCCCACTCCTCTTTTGCCTCACATTATTGCCACTATCTTCTCTAGTACTTCGCCATTCCGACGGGTGCTTGTGCGGCAAACCTACAGATCAAAAGTACAAGATCACTCATGTATTTCACATGGACGATCTTAAGATCTATGCTAAAAACAGAGAGCAACTGCATCTAGCTCTGGGGATTGTCGAACGATATACTAAGGGAATTGGAATGGAATTTGGGTTAGACAAATGCGCCAAGGTTTATTTGAAGCGAGGAAAACTTAATGGCATCCCTGAAGATCCTGAGCTCGTTGATAGAAGCGCCATACGACAACTTTGAGCTGGAGAGACTTATACATACCTGGGCGTGCCACGTACTACTCTATTCATTTGGAGTAGTTCCATGGACGAAGAACGAGCTCAGATCCCTTGATATCGGGTCAAGAAAGGTCATGCACATGAACAAAAGCATGCATTTTAAGTCTTTCACTCCGTGACTTTACATCTCACGCTGTTAAAGGGGTCGCGGAATATTGAGTCTTGATTGTCTTCACAACAGGATTATTTTGGGTGCAGCACACAGAGTTGCAAATGGAAGAGACCCTCTTCTTAAAATGTTCAGGAATCACGAAGAAGTGGGCAAAGGAGCGTTTCTGTACAAAGCAGCGGAGGAGGCTGCTTAAACACTCGGGCTTGACTTCAGTATTAGGGGTGAGAAAAATGCATCAAATCTTATCTATCTCGAGTACTCACTCCTGAAAGCCCGGACTAAGAAAGCACAAGAGAAAAACTTTCGTGAACAGCTCCTCGATAAGAGGATGCACGGTATCTTCCACAGAAATGTGAAGGATCAGTCAATGTCTTGTGAGCTAACGTTTTCTTTCCTTAAATTGCCCGGATTAAAGTCTGTTACGGAGGGTTTCATCTTTGCATGCCAAGACGGTGTCATTTCCACCTTAACATACCGTCGCCACATTTTGTGCCAAGACATTCCCGATGATAGCTTCAGGGCGTGCCATGCACACTCCGAGCATTTAGCTCACATACAATCTACTTGTCCAACTTACGCGGGAACGACCTACATTCAGAGGCACAATGCGGCACTAAGAGTGCTTTATTACCATCTCTGTCACTCTTACGGCATTAACCTTAATATCGCTCCTCTAAATGCTCCTAGGGAAATTGAGTCAATTGTCACACTTGCGGGAAAAATGCAGATGGCGGTTGTCCTTGGGTCCCTCCGTGTTCTTAGGGTGCACGAGGCTTTTGTTGGATCGTCGTATTGATTCCTTTACAGACTGTGACCACCTATCTCACGGCCGTGAGACGTGGTTGTGGCTGAAATTTTACCGCGATTTCGCTGGGAGCGGATGCAATTTTCCAGATTAGCACCCGCTCCCGGCGAAATCCTGCGGTTGTCCTTATGACAAATTTTTATATGTAATATATAATCTTTTGTAATCCTATGCAATCTTGCAATAAAATGTGGACCAAAAGTTCATGTAATTAACCGCTCGTGACAGTCAAAATTGCTTCGATTTTAGCGTAAGTAATTTGGATTTAAAAATGTTTTAAAAGCTTTTCAATATTGATTGTTTAGCTTTTTTTGCAAACCTATATTTTCTTTTCAAGGTGATCCAAAAACTCTCAGTCCTGACGCAACAAAATATTATATCACTTATCTCGGCTGGGACTTCGAAGTGCATCATGCTTCTGGGAATCCATTATTACTAACAAATTTAAATCTTTTCCCTCACAATAAACCGAACGAGGACTACAATATGTATTCTATTGGCAAATTTCATGTTAGACTCGAGGAGATCACTTGTATGGGCGTAACGTTTTACACTGCACGAAGACATAAAATGCACGCAAAATGTGTAGCAGTCTTTGACAACACACTTGTAATATATGAGGCAGCTTGGCTTCATCAACGGGACATTCCTAAACTGCTTCTGAAGCGGATTCTCTTTTTCATTTCTTTCACGATGCTCTCTTCTTGACATCTGAGAATCAAATGAGGTTCGAAATGAAAACCTATTATAAACAGATCGGAAATATACGGTGAGAGTCAAAAGGTAACCTGGTTTAAACATACCTATAAAATCCATCATAAGCAAATCAAAGCTATAGAAGGTTAGAGAAATTAAAAATGTATGAAAACTCAGCGCTAACTATAATTAATTATACTAGAATAAATCTTTTTTGACCTCTTCAAATCTGTCTTTAAAGTAATACATAAATTCTTTTTTTTTTAATGTAATGCATTTCCATAAATTCTCTCTTTCTCTCATTACTTTCTCTATGCAAAAGAACAACATCATACCTATCAAAATTGTGGTCAACATCAATAAATTCCTTTGTATGTCTTGAAAGAACACTCTTATAACAGCATCCGAAATGAACATCACTTTTGTGTTCCTCTTTCCTACTATTAAGAAGTCTGACAGTCTGTCCCACGTATGTCATCTCACAAATTTTGCAAGTGATCTTGTAAAGTAGACAAAACCACCCTTTTAAAAATGATCCAAAGTATCCTTGCGAAAAGTTGTTATTTAATCCTTTTTAAATATTATGCGGAAAATAGTATGAATCTTAAACTTTATTGATTGGCTGCGAAATCAGAAGCAGTATATAAAAATATAATATTTGAAATTCCGAAAGTTAAAAGGATGAAAGGAATTTAAAACGACCTGAAGCAATAGTAATTTAGCGAAGCAGATATAAGGAATATAAAGTCTGTAATGTACTCTTATCCTATTATTTATATTTTTATTCTAAACACTTTAGTTATCTTTATTTTTCGCGAAATACATATAGTGACAAAAAAATGTTTGATCTCGTATTTAATATGTATTTAAAAAGTTAACTCTAAACATTAAAATAATATTTGTTTCATTTTCACAATAATCTTAATTTTTTACAGAAGTAAATTCTTCGCCAATGTACGGAGCAAGTTTATCACAGCCACAGTCGTATGCCTCTCACCAACTCTGATTGGTATTTATTTGGAAACCAAAGAAGCGGAATGGGTAAAAATTCGGAAGCGTTAAAATTAAGAGGGTGTACAATTAGGAATAAGTAAATATACGGAAAGAAAAAATTCGGAAAGTAGAAAAATTAAGAAATTTGTTTGCGACCATAAATAAACAATTATACACCTGCTGATGGTTAAATTTATTTACTATTCCGAATTTTTCTACTTTCCGAATTTTTCCTCTTCGTATATTGACTTATTCCTAATTGTTGACCATCTTAATTTTAACGTTTCCGAATTTTTACGTATTCCGATTCTATAGTTGCCGAATAAATACCAATTGGAGTTTTTGTATTTTGGATTTATTCCTCTTTCTGACTTCTTGGTATTCTTAAGTTTTACCATGATGTATTATTCCAGAGCAACCATGTTATGCTGAACTTCCTGGTATGCTAGGTATCAACACTAAACGAAATTACAACTTTACAACCCTTCCTCTTTTCAGTCTTATATATCACGTAAGATATTGTGTAGCATACACGCAGAAAAATGGGTGTTTAAATGTAGATATTCAAAGGGTAAGATTGTACCACCTAACATGCAAATATTCATAACAAACATGTACTATCTTTTTGAGATGTAAGGGGTAAAAATATTTGTATGTTATACTGAAACACATTCAGATGTTAAAATCGCCCGAGCGCATGCGCATTACGCATTAAAATCTCTCAAATAAAGTTGTCGGTTGTATATTTTCGATATCACAATTGCAGAATATTACAATTTTGGAACATTTCAAAAGAATAAAAATTAATGCTATGCTTGATTAAAATTGTATAACGACTTCTGTCTTTATACACAAGGGAAGTACGATCTTAAATTGCAGGTTATATCATTATATTGACATGAACACATTTGATAAAATGCTTATAAATTTAAAATCAAATTTGAGTTCTAATAACTTAAAATAGATAGAATCTTAATTGCACATTACATATCATTTATTTTTCGCTTACTTATCGCGTTTTTATTTTTTATTTTGCATTGAAAATATTACACATAACCTCAACTTGACTGCATGTATCATCTGATCAATATTTTTACACCCTTTATAGGTTTCTCGTGCATGCAAGAACATTAAAGTTTAATTTTAAATACACAAATAAGTTATAAATTAATTCCTTGAATTACTAGAAATAAGTAAACTCCTCAAATATTTACAGCCCTTATTTGACATAACAATAAATGTAATATCTCGGATATTTCAGTTAAACATTTTGGATGTTCCATAGTAATATCTCACTTTCTAATATCTACAGATGCTAACTTCAAACATCCAGATTGTTGTCCTATAGTTAAACATAAAATATGTTAACCCTGAAAAGCTGGACGTTACGTTTGAACATCCATTTTTCTCCGAGTATATAACAGAACATTTTCGGCATACTTTGCCCATGGAGCAAAATAGATATTGACACAAACTATCTAGATATTACTTGTTAATATCTTCGCGATTGAAATATGCGAAAGAAATCTAGATATTTGAGTAAAGCACCCGCAAATATTAAACAGGAGATTTTAACTGACAATATCCAAAATGTTGAGAGGCAGACTCTAAGATTTTCAAGATATATTTTTTAATTATGCAGAAATTACCTGTAAAGCATTCTATTTTCTATCAAATGCAAAAGAATTGTATAACGTAGTCCTCTGTTTTTGATATTCGAACCCTCAAGCATTCGCCTTTTTTCATAATTATGCAAGTTTGGTGTAGAACGGATAACACACTGTTTAAGGCTAATATAAAAGTGTCTGTAACTGAGTCATCATTTTCTTGAGAAAATTATATATATCCAAACTATATCCAAATTATGAATATCCAAAAACAATTAATCCATTTTTCACAGGTCAGCGACATAGCTCTGATAAAATTCCACTTTTTTAATATCTTAGATACACAGAAGAAATTGAAGTTTCCATTGGAACCCGTTTTCGGTTTCCAAGGATTGGCAACAAAAATGAACCCTACTTGCTGAAAAGGAAACCAAAACGATAAATGAGCTCTAAATAATACCACATTTGGGGT
This sequence comes from Belonocnema kinseyi, assembly GCF_010883055.1. Lineage (NCBI taxonomy): Eukaryota > Metazoa > Arthropoda > Insecta > Hymenoptera > Cynipidae > Belonocnema > Belonocnema kinseyi. Next base: position 52,767,256 of record NC_046666.1, read on the forward strand.
TGGAAAGGATCTCAAATGTAATTGAGCCTATTCCTAAAGAACCTATTTTTCGCTTTGCCCACTTCGATATTATGATTAATTAATAACACAATATTTACCTTAAATCACACATGGAATCGAACTCTGGTGGACATAAATTAATGAAGATAATTAAATTACAAAATAATAACGTAATTAAAATAGATATAATGACTTGATAAATATCATTTGCAGGTTATGTAGCAAAATTGTAAATATAAAGGCTTATTCATGTCAGTTCTCACAATCTTGGCAACTTTTTGAACTGCGCCTGCGTCGCGCCGCCAAAACAATTGGTTACTGTTGGTGCGTTGATTTTGAATAGTGTAGATATTCAAATATGATATTTATAATAAATAATGATTATAAAATTCATTAAAAGTAATTTCTTAGTTCTAAAATAAGATTTTGAAGTGACAGATAAAAATTCTATTTTAGGATTAATAAATCATTTTTGAAGCATTTCCCAATCATTATTTATTATAAATATAACATTTGATTATGTATATAATTTAAAATGCGCGCGACTAAAGTAACAAATTAATTTCTTTCTTTATTTCAAGAAAATACTCTAAGTATATTTTCAACTTTATAAATTTAGAGTACCTTTTTACGGAGGTCGAATTTGAATAAACTGATGAATTAATTTGAAACAACCCGTTTCTTTTCTGGGTTCTCAACTAATCAAATTTGCTATAAATCAACAAAGAAGCTAGAAATGAACCCTATAAAAAATATACAAATATACAAATATATTGTTGGAGTGATGTAGGGTTGTTGGAAAAACGAATGCAAGAATGAATGTTTCTGAAGCCTCTCTACTTTTATTTAATTTAAAACAACTAAAGGTCATTGTAATATTTAAAAATATTAATAACCGCTAATTGGATGAGTTGATATTAATAGTTCTTGGTGAAGACTATTCTTCTAAAAGATTCACTTAATAATAGTTAATTACAAATGTTTAATAATTGTTCATCAATGATTGTTAAAATAAAATTATGTGAATAATTTTTAAGATTTTTCATGACTTTTAAGAGTAGGTTAAAATGGGTTAGGTAAGTAATAAATTTTCACTGACAATCAATAAAATTGCATTACATTTCCAATTATAAATGAATCTTAGCAAGTAAGAAAAAAAATGAATTAATATTAATATCGTTTGTGTTTGCTTTACCGACATATTCTGTAAATTGCTAACTTACCAACCCGACTTTGCAAGCGTTTGGCTTGTGAATGGGCCTTGATGCTGTTGATGTTGTTCTTTTCAAGTGCGCTCTAAACGAACCCATTTGGGTCTCTGCAGGTATCTATTGGAGCTCAAGTTCCAAATGACACCAACTTTTATTTGAGCCGCAACATGAGTGAACCCCTAGTTTTTTCTGTGTATTAACTATTAATATCACAAGTTTTATACTTCCAATATAAACAGATATTGTTCTTCAATATCTTGTACATTGTTAAAAATATATGTTGGAAGCTTCCACTACATGTATTGGATGTTTATTTCCGTAACGCACGGTAACGCTACAACACATAATGTTGTAGTTTCTAAATGCTGGCATTGGTATGTCACCTCACATGTATTGGAATTTTATAATACAATTCCAGTAGCGCGCAACACTTCTGTATTATACTTGCGGCTCGATATGTCGACACCTTTTGAAGCGAAAAATTAAATAAAAAATGTAAATCATTTCTGAGAACGATTGCTCCTGGCGAAAAAAAAGTCTTCTGACGGAGCCAAAACTTTTGTTAATATATTGTCTATAACGCGCGTATTCATGAAATTCAAGGAATTTTTACAATTCGCCGAATTTACGGAATTCATATAAGGACCGGAATTGACGGATTTCATGGAATTAGCGGAATTCATAGAATTCATGGAATTTAAGAAATTCGAGGAATCAACTATATGCATGGTATACAAGGAATACAGCAGATTCGAAGAATTGCCGGAATTTACAGAATTCATGGAATTCATGGCATTCAATTATTTAGAAAGAATTCACAGATTTCAGGACATTCAAGGAATTCATGGAATTCACATAATTAATTGAATTTACGAAATTAAACGAATTTAAGGACCCTATGGAATTTACGGAATTCCAGAAATTCACAGAATTCAAGAAATTCACGCAACTTGACGAATTGAAGGTATTCACCGAATTGATAGAATACAAGGAATTTACAGAAATCAAGGAATTTGCGCAATTTGTGGGATTCGCGCAATTCATTGAATTGACGGAATTCAACGAATTTAAGGAATTCACGGAATTTACGGATTTCACGCAATTTGCGGAATTCACGTAATTCATTGAATAGGCAGAATTAAGGGCAATTAGGAGTTCAAAGAATTTACACAATTTAAAGATTTCATCGTAATGAAGGAATTCTCTAAATTTTAGGAATTCATGAAATTAAAGGAATTAATGACATTCACTGAAATTACGAAAGCTTGCATTTCATGAATTTCGCAAGTTCCATCAATTTTGTGAATTCTTTCATTTTCATAAATTCCCTGAATTCCTTAAATGTCATGAATTTCGTGAATTCCTTAAATGTCATGAATTCCGTGAATTTCATGAATATAATAAATTCCGGAAATTTTTTGAATTCGGGAAATTCTGTAAATCCTTTGAATTTCATTAATTCAGTTATTTCCTTGTACACAATTTTCGTCTTAGAAAGTGCCAGTATTGGAATGCTGGACGGTGACTTGACGATTTACATCACTTACAATAGATGTATTGCAATTTCGTCATTCCAATACTATATTTGAAATAAAAGCTGTCGTCTGCTACGTCCTTAGTAGCAATAAGAAAACGGAAAAATATGAGTGAATTCTAGCTGTAAATCAGGACCCTAGACTTAAAACAACTTTTCGCTTACTTAATTAATATATAAAAAATAATTATACTCATCGGGGAGGAATTAAATGGTATATTTCGTGAATCAAAATAAAGAACTTGACACAACAAGTATCTTATATTCTATCATAACAATTATTTTACAAATAGAATGAAAAATAGAAATCAAATTAATTCGAAGGTTGAAGCATTAATAGGATTTATAATACGATAAATAAGTTTGTATCTTTAATTTATTTCAGAATAAAATCGATTTTAAGTATTTGTAATTAATATTCAATCCTAATATAAAAGTATGTACTATATTACTCTAATTTTAAAATATTAAAATTGAAAGTTATTCTGTTTTGAACACCTTTAAATTGAAGATTCAAAACTTCGCCAATTTTACCATTTATAAGGATTTAAAAGTGAGATTGTACTGCTTTTTTTATGTATCAATTTACAATAACTCCCCTACAAGTATTTTCTATAAATTAAAATGATTTAGAATGAATGCTTTTAATTTGAAAGAAAATAAGTTTACCATTAAACGATTCTAAAGAAGTGAAGTTTCACACAAAAGAAATTCAAATTTATAAAATTCACATGGTACTAATTTTAAAAAATTACTAAATTCACTGTCTTTCTCTCTAAATATGAATCAGTGAAAAATTCACTGATTCAAATAGTAGTTGGGAATTTCACTGATTAATCAGTGATTTCGGAATTATTCACCAATCAGTTTAGTAACACCAGAGTAAATCATGTGAAGCATAACTCTAAATTTTTAAGTCAAGCGTTCATGTTACTCTTTTACTTAAGTAGCAAGAAGAATTCCTTAATGAAATAAATTTTTTTAGTTTTCGGGCTGTAAGTCTGCTGAATTAAGTGCGGGATATAAATACCCTAACTCATACAGGAAGTACTTACTTAACGGTTTTGTACATGACAGTGCAATCTTGGAATTAAAGTAATATGTGAGATTGTTTCTCATTTAAAAGGATCGAAACTTTACACCTTTTTTAATATTTGATCATATGCTGTCAAAACTTAAAAGTGGTTATTTCACTGATCAATAAAGAACCTTTCACTGATTTTCAGTGAACAATTTATAGCTATTTGAATCAGTGAAATTTCACTGATACAGATTTAGAGAGCAGGTATGTGTAATTGGAGCTGCGTGGGTTACTCCGGGTTTGCGGTTATCACTCAGGCGCGTACTCAGGCGTGAACAAACAAAAGCGGAGCGGGCCAAAATGAGTTATTTTGCACCCACGGTCAGCCTGAAAATCGGGGATATAGAAGAGTTTCACTGTAATAACGTCAGTAAAGTTGCCAAACTTAATTTTTAACATACGGGGTTTTTAGGGACCCTATAAAGCACACCTGTGGGGATTTATTTCAAAAAATATATTTTCTTCGTATTCTGTGTCTAATTGTAAAGAGAAATTTACAGGTTCAACCTAATATTGACTACTTTAACTGGCTTTGCTGATATTTGGTCGCGTCTACCCCGTGGTATACACATATTTGTAACGCTTATATTTCGGGATACTTTTCGTCTTGTCATGCGGATGAGGAAGCTGATGGTGTTTAGTATATATAACAGTACATATTTCTTAGAGTTATCGTTCACTGTTTTTACGAAATCATTGAAGAAAACATGAAGAATCTTATTCCGGATCTTCTCATTGTTATCGAATTTTTCGTTCACCTTTGTGGTAAGTCTGCCTTATATAGTATATTTGTTAATGTAAATATATGCAATGCAACATATTCTTGAATTTAAAAATATTGCTGCAGGCGAGTTTTAGTCCCAATCCCTTTCAAAGCCGATCGTAACTGCCCAACGTAACAAATTAATTAAAAAAACAATTCTCGTTTAAAGCCTTTAAAACATTAGAAAACGCTCCAAAAGCATGAAATTTGAAAAATGCAGTAGGATTCTACATACGGATACATGTGATTATCGTAAAATAATAGCTTTGTTCCAATATTATAAATCCTAAAAAGATAAAATCATGATAACAAATTCAAATAATTATTTTTCATCACAGCCATCGTTAAAATTAATCCTGACATCGTAAAATGATCGTCGCTATATTGTAAAAAGCTTTATACCTCACTATTATTCTAAAAGCGGTCAATAAAAGTAGCGAAATATGATCAATTAGAAGGGATTAAAAATTTCATATTTCTTGGTTGCTTTGTGGTATCTAAAAGTATTCAGAACAATATAGTCGGTGCTAGTTACGGAAAGGGATTTAATTAGAGAGTTAACTTCTACTATTGTGGAGATTCAAAACGGGAGGACAACAACGGGATCCAGGAGTATTCAATATTTCTCATGTTATCATTGGATGCATGAAATTTGTCAATACTTTTTAATGCAAGCATTCTTATCGGGGTTACTGCAAAGGAGTTGTTTTTCATAGATACTAGGATAATACATTTTTAGTGCGAATCAAAAACATCATTTTGGATAACACCTTTTGCTTTAATACATTCGTTAATTCAAATGGACAATGAAAGAAACAATAAATTAAAACATATAGAATACAATAAAATGTGACCTAAATAAAATAACAAATTCAAGGCAAGTAAAATAAAATACAATTATTGGAATAAATATTAAACTTAATTCAGTTACATCGGATACATCCGAACCTAATTAATTAACCTCGTCAGAAATCAGAAAGCAAAAAAGCCCCGCGGAAGAGTTCGCCAGGTTCTTTATAGATTTGGACATTTCTCCCACTTCTTCAATTCTCCGCCACCTTTTCCCCTAATATCCCTACGCCGCTCTGTCTCATAGCCTCACGGCCACAAATTTAGTGTACATTTTGTATATGTGTAGTGTATAAACGGGACACAGAGAAAGAAAAAAATAGTAGAAGAAAGGGAGAAAAGGAGAAGAGGAAGGGTTGCTGCTAGGCGAGAGTATAAGATGAAAATAAGTTGAATATATGCATTGAAGAGAAAAGAGAGGGGGTAGAGACAGAGGGAGAAGAGGGGGAGAATGGTAGAAAAATGGAGAGAGAGAGAAACAGTAACAGTCGAGAACATAACATATTTAAAAATTATCAAATCAAGCACGCGTGTATGTGTGGGTGTATGTATCTGTCTGTATCCGTGCACGTAATAATTTACTTTTCGTGCGGAAAATCTTTGGTTTCCCAGGTAATCAAGGCCCTGGTGTCACCAAGCTCATAAAATCGGCATTTGGTTATGGATTTATCCATGTCCAGCGAGACACAGCGCGCGCCACAAAAATCGAATAACATTATTTATGTTAAAACCAGCACCTTATTCGAAATTACAAATTATTAATTTAATTTTTACTCAGTACCTTGCCTATCCATGCTTTCTGATTTCTTTACAATTATACACATATTTCCCAGAAAAATCTCATCCATATGGAGTCCGCATTTACAAATGGCTTTCAATATAAATATCATAATTTATCATTAAGTAATCAAACGCATTACTTCACTAATCTAAAATACACTCAAACGCAAATACCAAATGTCATCCATTCTGAATAGTTACAAAATAAGACCACCCAAGCAAATCTTGAAATCGTCTTTGTCGGTGATCGTGGTGTCAAATTCGATACAATTTGCAGATTATTTTTCGCTTCCTTTTTATTATTTTCCACGAAAGGCTTTTGTACCAATGTCACCGCCACTTAACACATATTCGCAGTTCTCAAATATTATCGCGACACTCGATACCGATTTTAACATTTAAAACCCCAATCTTAGACTTCCGTGACTAAAGCAATTTTATTTGAATTTCGCCATTTAAAACAAAGAACCATAAAAACATCGCATACCTTACGAGAAACTATCTCAATAGAACTTAAATATAATAAGTTGATAAGCGCTTTTATTTTTACTCTTTTAATCAGAAGTATGATTTCAAAGAAATTTCATATAAATATAATGAATTATCGAGATTTTATTGTAACCCTTAAATTTAAACATTTTTATATAAACTAGTTCTGCCTGAAACAGGGGTATAATTCCAAGAATTGCGCACCTAAAGGGTACCCATACTCGACGCAATGAGATGTGGCAAGCACGCGGAGTCGACGTTGGAACTCGCACGTTGGCGCATGTGCAAGCTATCGGAGAGATACGTTCAGGGTTGCCAGATTGGACGATTTATCGCAAATTGGGCGATTGGATTCAGCTCATTAATATCATCCGGCAAGAAGAAATTAATGAGTCGCTCAAAAATCGTTCACAATATACCAAACTCTCGATTTCAGTCCTGTGTCGGGGGTTCCCTTAAAATGTCCTTGGACTGATTTCGGGGGGGTTCAAAAGTAAACCGTGAGGGTCCCCTGACTTGTTTCC
>NC_046666.1:52774586-52793141 GCF_010883055.1 Belonocnema kinseyi
GTTGAAATTTACATTCAACAAAACAAGTCAATTGTGAAAACTCAACGTGCATGGAGACTGGACACTGGCCCGTACGAGTGCGATATTTTCATCCGATCGCCTGGGTCGCTTTTTATTTGGGCGCTTGGGATTAGTAAGTGCCTCACCTGATGAAAATCTTTCATACAAACGATACAATGTAGTCACAGAAGGTGCAGTTTTCACTTTATTTATTTTTCTCCATGCACGTTGAGCTTTCATAATTGACTTGTTTTGTGGAATGTAAATTTCAACAATCTGCGAGCATTCACGTGGAGTGTACTACTCTATAGCAAAAATCTCCTCAGACTGATGCTTCAAACGCGCTACGTCATTACTCAATCTGTCATCTCTGTCAAAAGTTACAGTGTTGCCAAATCTTTTCGTTGAATATGGTCCACCCTGTATAATGTCGCAACCGCTCCGCTCTGCTCCCCTGAGTAACTGCGGGAGCCAGCAGTTCTAAGAAGTCTAAGAACGGGGTGACTGGAAAGGAGAGTTTGGTGTACATATATTTGGCGATTCATTTTTCAAGTTTTCGCCACTTTGTTCTATCTGGCAACCTTGAAATCGATGTTACATGGAAGGGACACATGATAATGGTTCCTTTAGCCCGAAAGCACGCGCGCGTTGGTTATTTTGTCCGACGGTTTTGTATATTTTGAAATACAATATAAACTCGTTCACTACTATGATTGTCCGGCTAGATATTCTCCTTTCAGGTATTTATGGACAGGTTTAAACGACAGTTCAGAGATTCGCGCGCGTTGCCTTCTTGTTAAAAGTTTGCAAATACGTCATTGCTCTAATTGAACGTCACTCGAATACTAACTTTTGTCTTTTTTTTCGTTTTAACCAAAACACATGTGTCATCCTAAGCATGGCCGAAATTTAAAAAAGTTGAAATAATCATACAACCCGCCTTCAGAAAACCCAAAGTTATATTACTAACCTCACAATAATATTCAACAAACCCTAAGACCACCCCTAATTTTTTCTCTAAACAGATCCGAAGAGTCTTAACGTAAAAGTCTAAACAAAATTTGAAATTCGACTTAAATACCCAAATGACATTCAGAAAACCCCAAGTTACATTCTCAAACCCACAATAATATTCAACAATCCCTAAAGTTACCCCTAATTATTCACCTGAATATATCCTAAGGGCCTTCACGTAAAAGTCTAAAAGAAATAAAAAAAATTGAGATAATCACCCAAATCACCTTCAGAAACCCCCAAATCATATTCCCAAATCCAAAATAATATTCGACAATCCCTAAAGCCACCCCTAATTTTGTATCTGAACAGATCCAAAGGGTCTTAACGTAAAAGTCTGAACAAAATTTCAGTTTAGCACCCAAATCTCCTTCAGAAAAGCAAAAATTATATTCTCAACCCCAGAATAATATTTAAAAACCCTTAAGACCAGCACTGATGTTTCACCTGAACAGAACCGAAGAGCGTTCACGTAAACGTCTAAAAAAATTTGAAATAATCACACAAGTAACCTTCACCTTCACTGTATGGTTGTCATTTGTAAGGAATGTTTTGATACCATTGATAAAGCTAAATTTTTAAGCGAAGAGCAGATTTTTTGAATTAAATACTTATTTTGGGTCATTAAAGTCTACAATATTATTGTGAAAATTATTTTCGCCCAATGCAAATTAAAATTGATGTATTATTTATATCATTTGAGTAGAATTATTCAGATCTTTCCCATGATATTGCAGCGGCAATTATATTCAACCAAGGAATCTGGAAGAGATTAAGAAAACTTCATAATGTAAACCATTTTTACAAGAACTTTAAATTTTTTAAAGATATGTATTTCAAAATTCTCCAAATTAAATTTCATTTACAAAAATTAATTGTTAAAGGAAATCTGAAAAGGATTCTAAAGCATTTTAAATGATGGCTAAAACTATAGATAAAAACCTGGAATTATTTTAGAGCATTTTTTGAATTTCAATAGATTTTGCACAACTGTTAGGAGAAATAAATTCATTATAAAAGATATGCAAAGGTTTCGAAAAAATGTGAAAATTAATGTAGAATTTGAAAATATTTTGAATAATTGGAAAAATGTAGCTTTTTAAGGATTTTGAATGAAAAATTTAGAAGATTTTTTAACATTTGGAAAGATTTGTAGAATATTAATAGAATATTTATAGATTTATAAAAAGATATAGATATAGATTATAAAAAGGTAAAGATATAGAATTTTTTGAATTTTCCAAAAATAATCTTGGAAATTTTAAGTTAATGTTTTTAGTTGTAAAAGTATTTCAAAAATAATTTAGAATTTTAAAAGATTTAAAAAAAAAAGTTGAGAAAAATGTAGAATGTTTCAGATTTCCAATCAAAATGCGTCGCATCTTTTAAGGTTTTTAGAAGTTTTAGAGAGATAACGTAATTAAAAATTAACAAAATTTTAGAAGTTTTAAAGAGATAACAAATATTGAAAAACTTGGAAAAGTTTTAGAAAATTTAGGAAATATTTTTTAAATCTTTAAAACTTCCACAAGCTCTATCCAAAAATTCATTGCGAAATTTTATTGACTCTAGAGGGCAAGTCACCCCCCAAAAAGTGTCCGTTTCCGGAGGAAAAAAATCCGAGTTTTTGTTTTGGGGAAAGGGAGGTTTAAAAATAAAAGTTATTAATAGGGTTTTATTTCGTAGACACTCTTCTTCAATCCCTAAAAAAGTTAGCACGTTTCGATTAAAACCTGCAGTATAAGTTTAATTTTTCGAAAATTCAAAATTTCTCCATGGTAATTGAATTGGATTTTTAAATGCCTGGTGGCACGTGTTCATATTTTAATTCCGAAAAAAGATTATGGATTTTCTTTGCCAGGAAATTAAAAGCTTTTGGGGGGCTTGTGGAGGGGGGTTACTTGTCCTGTAGCTCGATCAGCCTTTTTGGACCACCCTACTCTTCATACGTTTTAAACTGAACCGAAGTTTTCCTAACATTTTTTAAAAAACTGTGAAATAGAAAGCTTTATTTAAATTTTTTGTGTAAGAGCACAAAGAAATTTATTTTCTCATTAATAATTTCATGCAAAATAAACATAAGATAATGTGGAAAATGTAATAATCTAAATAGATTTTTACAGAATCATTCACAAACTTTATCAGAAATTTTCTAGATTTGTTTTCGACACATCTAAAACTTTCAAATTTTTTTTTAAGTTTTTGCAGAAATTAAAAAAAAAATTTAATTTATATAGCCTGAAAAGCAAATAAAAAATTAACCTAAGAAATAAAATGGCAGACGAAATTTTTATTTTATATTTAAAATTATCCCCCACTCAAATGGAAAACCAGAGGCGCGCGCATCGCGTGATTGCAGATGCCAATTTAACAAAAAGAGGATGTTAAAAATTAAATAAACAAGAATTTATCTTAATCTTATTTTTTTTAAACAAATTAATAATCTTAAAAAGTGAGAAGTTTTGTGAATATTAGTTTTTCGTGAAATTGAGGCTTTGCTGATTATCTTTGGAACCGGAAGCAGTATCTGAAAATATATGAAAGGATGGAAAGGGACTTAAACGAACTAAAGCAATAGTAATTTAGCAAAAAAGATACAAGGGATATTAATTCTGCAATGTGCTGTCATCCTCATAGTTATATTTTTATTCTAGACACTTTAATTAAATTTGGGTTTTAGAAAATGCACATTTAATGAAAAAAACCATTAACCTCGTATTTAATATGTATTTAAAAAGTTCAAACCCAGATCAAATTAAAAATGCCAAGACTACAAGGATACCCATCGATTGATTATTCAGTCCTCCCATAGCCTAACCAATTGTGCCTGAAATTTCTCAAATATGAAAATTAGTTTAATTTTCACAATAATCTTGATTTTTTTTTGTACAGAAGTAAATTCTTCGACAACGTACAACGGAGAAATTTCATCACGGCGACCGTCGGATTCCCATGACCGTCATAAAAATACTATAGTTATCGAGTTTTTTTCCATGTATATTGACGTGATTCGCAAGACATATCCCGGCAATGTTCATTTACCGGTCAGTTGTAACCTTCAAAAGAAACCGGGTTATCCTAAACTTCGGGGTATTCCAGATATCAACACTAAAAAAAATTACAACTTTAGAACAATTCCTATTTTCAGTCTTGAAGATTTCGTAATATATTGTGTGGCATATATAAAAGAAGACGGAGAACTTTTGGGAGTTCAGGCCCCACCAAGCGAATATGATTCGAAACCTGAGCAATATAGAGGTAAATGAACATAACATAAGATTTTTTGTGTACCCAGTTCAGAAAAAAATACAAATTGGATGAATGATTAATTTATATTTGTATACAGATCATCAATACAAGTTTCTAGTTTATGTGTAAAAGAAAATGAAAGTTTGAGTCATTCACATTAAAAATTAAAACTGTAATATTTTAGGAAATGGTCAGTCTTTCTTGCCTGGTTTTGAATTTCACAAATATAACATTATTGTCTACTGAAAAAAAACGTTTAAAAGTAGATCTGTATTAAATATTGCTATTTTTGATGACGAAAACCACAAAATGCCACATGTTCGTCTTAAAAATTCAACTGTTTTGTAGAAAACTTGTATTTTGTTCTGAACTTTTACGGTTTAGTCGAAATTTTTTGTCTTTCTTGACGGAAATAGTTATTTGTGATACAAGGACCCTGAGTCGTAGAACCGTAATTTTCGCGAGGCTAAATGACACTTAGGAGCCGAGTGTCATATTTTTTTATCACACCTGTCAATCATAATGTGCATGGGGTAAGAAAACACTAAAATACCATTTGTACTCCAAATACTCTAAATACCCTAAGTAAAAACATTTGACGGCCTATGCTATAAAGTGCTACTTTAGGTATCGTTCGCAGTATCTAAAACCGCAATTATGATTGCGGTGTGATAAAAAATCTTTTTGCTTGAAAACGTAATGATTTTGTTCAAATTCGTCTGTTTTGATTAATTCAAGTGTTTTTGATTTAACCCGTTGTGATGGCACCTCGGAAAAATAACGGAATGTTCGCAGGGGGTCCAATGGACCCAACCGTAGAAAAGCGTTTGCTATTTCATCCTTTTGTGACGTATCGACTTGATCCTTGCATTATAGTAACTATAATGAAAAAGTAAAAAAATATTATTTTAGAGTATAAACATATTTTTTATTTGTCTCTGATATCGCAGTCAGTGCAAATTGGCATGGGATGCTCATCGCACTTAGTTTGAATTCCAGACGTACATTAGGTTTTTGTTTTTATCCTTTTTTCTCTTGCAGAGCAGGCACCTTTTTATGTAGGTAATTAAATTCAGTTGCACATACACTGTTATTTACATTTCAGAATGCACTTTTATACACAAAAGATTAATTTTAACATTTTTAATTTTTGCCGATTTTGTCGTACTGTTATCACACGGGGTAATGTGAACCCGCCCAAACAAAACGTCCGCATTAATCGATGCTTACCGGGAGATTGAAGCCGCGCCGAACTTTAAAATCCCTCGATACTTGTACCTTCAAATTTGTTACCTTCGAACAACAACAAATGACCCCGCAGGTTCAATTTTGAAATTTCACTTTGATAAAACTTAGCGATAAAGTTTGCGTGGGGTTCTTTGGACCCCCATTTTAATTCTAATTTTTAGTTTAAACATTAAACTACTTGGTTGGTAAAATAAAATACTTTGTCGAAAATTCTGTTTGTTGGGAAATGATCTTTTTATATGAAAATTCAAATAATTTTGTTAAGATTCATCTTTTCTAATTGTATTATAGTTTTTTAGGTGAAAATCCATCTTCTTGGTTGTAAATAAAACTACTTGGTTGAAAGATCAACTTCTTTATTAAAAATGAATTTTCTTGTTGTTGCATCATCTCTTTGATTGGAGAAGGAAAAATTCTATTTTTCGTTAAAAAAAATGTGTTTAGACCAAAATTTAACCATTTTTGAATACATTTAATTAATTGTAGTCTACAGGAATTTTAAATCACTTCCAGATTTCGGACTATTTTAATCATAGTTTATCTACTCTTCACATGAATTCTTTTATTTTTTGCTTACTAATAGAGGGAGATTTGTAATGGTAACATTGTCGAAACGTTTTAATTCATTTTATCAAACGTTCCTCAATTTAAAAACGGTTACAGACAAATTAATAAAATTTGGAGGGTTTTTTTCAACACTAATATCTGGAAACTGACCGATGGATTTATCCAAATAATTATTGCATTTTGTAGCACTTAATAATATTTTAAAAACTGGGTTTTTACAGCAATACTTTTTTATCAACATAATTCAGAGTTGATGCAAGAATATAAAATATTCCTTGGTCCGAGGCTAATCGATTGACAGATAATATCAATACATTTTATTAAAGAGTAAGAAAGTTATGGTTATTCATGTTATACAAAAAGTTGATTCATATAGTAAAAATTTTTTATTCTTATAATTTGAAGTAACTGCAAGAATAAAAGAGATTTCTTGGCTTGGGATGAATTGATTGACCTGTATATTAATACATTTTATTAAAGAGTAAGGAAGTTATGGTCCTTTATATTATATTAAAAATGGATTTTTATAGTAAAATTTTTCTCATCTTCATAACTTTTAGTTAATGCGAGAATAGAGAAAATGTGTTGATTCGAAAGTCTTTTGACTTACAATGTTGATACATTTTATTAAACAATCTTAACTTAAATGAGCTTAGTATAAAGCTGGGAAAGGTATAGGGTACCACAGAATTTCCGCCTTTCCTTTTCCAGCTCGGCAATTTATTTTAAATATAAAATTTGATTTGTCTGATTTTTCATCGTATTTAAACTTTTTTATTACTTTGTAATTTTTTTTTTTTAATTTCCATTCTACAATTGATCCAAATGAAAACTTTAGTTTGTCCATTATTTAAAAAATCTCAAATGCTTGCTCTATGAGGAAGGAAATACATTTTCTAAAGGGGATCAAAGTGCTTGTGAAATGAACACCATATCAATATACATACAATTAAAATGGAAACAGTCGAGATTGAATTCACAGCTAGTTTTTTAAATTATTTATTCCAATACTAATTAGTGTTTATCTTATAATCTGTATAATGAATATCCTATAATTACGAAATAATCGTAGAAATATCATTATAGGCCTATAACCCTATACTTATTTTGCTATAATATCGTTTCGTGAGAGCCATGCATTTTTATGAAATCTATAAAAATCTATAAAATCCATGAGGTCCTTATAAATCTCATGCTATATATTTCATTCACACATGTACAATCTTTTGCAATCCTATGCAATCCTGCAATATACTGTGCACCAAAAATCCGAGAAATTTACCGCTCGTGACAGACTCAAAATTGCTTTGATTTAGGCTTAAGTAATTTGGATTTTAAAATATTTTAAAAGCTTTTAAAGCTTCACAGAAAAAACTGAAGTTAAATTTGGTTTCATGTAAAATTTTCCGTGTTTGAAGTTTAGATGTCATTTTGCGAACGTTTATCATAAGATGGAATAAAAGCTGTCATCTGCTACGTCCTTACGACACATAAGTTTGTATCTTTAATTAATTATTAAGTTTCAGGAATAAAATGTCAGGACGAAAATTCCTATTTCAAAACTTGTGAACTATGGTTAAGATCATAGTGAATAAGGCGACTTCTCAGCTGAGTGTCAAATGATTTATTTTCAGTCACGAAAAATATATTTTCATTCGTCCGCGATAGGTGTAATTATTAAAAAAATTAAACAGTAATTATTGCTATGTTTTTAAAACACTTTTTTCTGATTACTAGAACGCTTTTATACATAGTTCCATATTCTTTGCATTACTTTCAACAACATAACAGACGACGGTTTTTCACTGAAAAATTATTCTGAGAAAGTTTAAAAACTCGAAATTATCTCAGTTTCATGTAAAGTTTATTCGATAGGGTGAATTTCCGTTGCAACGAATCTATCAACTGTAATCGATGTAAACTTTATTTTTTATTTTTTATTGTTAATTGTTTATATTTTAAAAATTGAAAACCTATATTTTTTCCAGGAGATCCGCAACATCTTAGCCCTGACGGATTAAAATATTATATCACTTACCTTGGCGCAGACTTCGAGGTGCGTCATCCTTATGTGAAGTCATTAGAACCGTCGGGCGTTAAGCATTTTCCTAAAAATATAGAGAAGAAGTACCTCCTCAGATCTTATATTAGAAAATATCATGTTAGAGCCGTAGAAATCAATTATCCTGGTCTAAGGTTTTTTGCGGCACGACGCTATAAAATAAACGCAACAAGTGAAGTCATCCTGGACGACAGCTTTGTAATGTTTGTGTCCGCTTGGCTTCATGTGAAGGACACTTGTCTGGCTCTTCGTGAGATGATGGACGATGAGCAGCACGATAGATGGTTCCCTAACAATAAAAGGCGTCGCTTAATATAAGGAATGCGAATTATTGTAAATATGTAAAAATTTTGGGATCTAAATTCCGAAATAAAATCATAATTAACTAAACATTAATCTTACTTATATCGTAATGTTAAGGTTGGTTTTGAAAATTCCCTTTTTCTCATATTCCTCATAAACTTGTCTTTTCCTCCTTTCTCTTCAAATATGCGATATATCATATCTACAATTTGTTGTTCTTTTTACAGCCCCAAAATTATTCTGCTAAAAAAACTACCACCGTGAGTAATGGAAGCTTTTTTTGATTTTAGAGAATTATCTACCCGTGTAGGAATCCAATCAGGAATCCGGCCGGGTCCCAGCTGGATAGCCCCGATTTAAGTCGCGCGCTGGTCGGGGAATCCGGCTGGGATCCGGCTAAAAACGTCACGGTAAACTGGTCGGATCCCGGCTTCAATACCAGCCGGGATCCGATTGGGTAATCCGGCCAAAAAGCGGTTAAGAAATGTTGCTTCAGGTGAGAAATTGGTAACTTGTTTTGTCTTTTAAAGCTCATCGTAAAGATTACGGTGAACTTTAAAAGTCAAATCAAGTGAACCAATTCTGGCAAGAAAGTTGGAGTAGAATTTTATTCCTTGATGATAGAATCTCATGGCAATATGGAAGCCACGTGGTGATTTAAGGTTAGGAAGGAAGAAAGTAAAAACTGTATACACAAGACTATATTTTAATTTAAAATAATAATTATTCGCGCACTAAGTGGGAGATTCAAACTAATTACTGAAATAAGGTTGACTTTAACTACGAGTCTCGATTTTATTTGCAAACTTCGAAGAGACGACGCGACGTGAGTTCAAGGAGCATTCTCGTGCCAGGTGTGAAACTGAAAATTAGTGAGTGTCTATGCAGACGACAGACAGAGCAGGCGCTATATATGGCGGTAAATTTGAAATTATACAGGCTAAGCCTGACCAGTGTCCAGCCCGGCCGAAATACGACCAGAAACCTTGTTGTATTAGGGCCAACCGGGGAAATTTCTACACGGGTATTATAATTAATTTATCTTTTTTAAATTTGACCAACTCTAAACTAAACAATTTCGGATTCAAATAAATGTTTAGAGGCAAAGTAACGCACGATGGACCACATTGAATATGGTTCATTTTGAACGTAAATAACGATTATGATTATGTTAGACATATTATAAAAATGATTGCTTGATTTGACAAAAACCTGAACAAGAATTACAAGTCCTACAAATTTATCTGAAGTTCTGAACGTTTAAATAAACGAAATATTTTTTTCCAAATTTATTTTATCCATAAGTATTGTTTAATCTATAATTAAAAATATGTATTATAATTGAGTTTTAGTAAATCTATTATTTACAATATAGATGAACAAATATTTAAGAATTTTTTATATTTGACAAAGTAATCATTTAGGAAATTCGTGCGTTTTAACATCCAGAACTTCAAGCACATGACTTCCGGGGTTGAAATTGTAATCCTACTTTAAGCATCCAAAGTATACAGATTCTTAGGCCTAAAGAGGCTATAAGGAGGACTTATTTCTATATTTACAGCCTACTGTAGACTTCCCAAGTGGTACTTATTTCCATTTTCTTCACTTTTAGGCTTAAAGTAGTTTTTAATTAAAATCTCCATTGAGCCTCCATTTCCTACCTCACTGCGTCACTGCAGGCATATAGTAAGATGTAGTGAGCTTCTACATTAAGCGTCCCTCTTGTAGTGTCCTGTCGACTTCTTCGCATTTTGGAACACGATGACCTCTGCCTGGCCGAATTTGCATTGATGAATGTGACTTTTATTTTGACCTTGGGGATAAACTTGATGAACTTCAGGGTTATTTCAAGGTCAGTGTCAAGGTCAAAGTTTAGACTCAGGTCAAAGCGTGATACTTACATAAGTTTGTCCACTATGGAATATTTGCCAATAATGCTGTTCTTATAGCCATCAGAATATTGTTTGAGTTCAAAAGACCTCAGGGTGACATTGAAGGTCATTCGGAACATATGACTTAAGTGCATAGTTGAATATAAATTTTACGTTCTTTCGATTGCAGGTGTTAAAAAGGGGTGTTTGCATTTTTTTTAAGTTGACTTTGGAACACTCTCATAACTGCGTAAGCGTGGCCGGCACTGCGCATATGCGTCCCACCGAAAAGTAAACTGCCACGTTACTATATCATAATTATAATACTTTTTGTAAAACAAAATTAATAGCAAAGTATTAGTAACTAATATATAATTATGTATATTATTCAAAATATTGATAAATATTGTAAATAATATATTCTATCGACAGTGCGCAAGCGCGCTGCTCGTTCCTGGCTACAGGCGGACCTAAAAATACTGGGAGTTAGAATGAGGTTTAAAGGAGGACTTGAAAAATACAGTTGAGAATATAGGAGGACTAAAGGAGGACTAATTTCAGAATGCTTAGGCTTTCAGAGAATCAAAGTAGGATGTGCAGGTTAAAAAAGGCTTAAAGGAGGTTTTATATAGAATTAGCAGGTTTAATGTAGTGTTAAAATTTCGATTTTGGTTACAACTAATCTTAATGACACTTTTAGTTTAATGACAAATTTAATAAGTTCTGAATTTTAAACATTTAAATGTTCCGGACGCAGTAAACCTGATATTTCGGTATTTTCTACAAAAATAATGCCCTGAAAAATCTCTATTAAGTTTCCTATATTTTCAATGTTCGCATTTTGAAATTGTCACGAAAATAACTTCGAGAAAGTTTCATAACGATTTCGGTAAGTTTTCAAGGTTTTCGGCAAGTTTTCCGAGCATATGCATTTGTTCAGAAGTTTAATAGAATAATATTGATAATTTAATATAATATTAATTTAATAGAAATTTTTTGTTTTATTGTCACAGAGTTAACGAAACTTCCTAAAATACTTCAACAACTGATGCTAAGAATACTATAAGATAATAGTCTGTAATATAAAGATTATCACATTAAAATAAACTTCTATCCCACAAAACATTGCATATGGTATTTAATTATTCTTTTGAAGATTTATCAAAGTTTAGACTAACCTCTTTCTTTAACTTTTTCTTATATGAAGAAACCTAAGCTTTTTCTCCAGACCAAACTAAAACCTACCGTTCATAGTCAAGGCTTTTAGTTTTAATTCAAACATTTAAAAATTTCTCAAAACCTTCTTTAGTGCTTAGAAAATTTTAAAAGTTAAGCGTTTGAATAGCAAAAAAGCATTTTGAATTTTTAATATTAGACCATTTCTAGACGTTTTCAATTCAACCATTTCTGAATTTTCAACTGCAGGCCTGGATTTTTCAAATAAAAGTAATTTTTGTGTCAACATTTCCAAAATATATTCATTTGAAATTTAAGAATATATAAAGAACTATAATTCTGATCTCCAGATACGTCAAAAATATCGGTATCTATGAAAATATAAAAATTACGGAATTAAGAGTTTGTTCAAACAAATCTTACTATCTAGAATAAATCAGTTTCAAATTTATTTAACTCCTTTTAAACATTTTCTAGAAATTGTAATGTTTACAAACTTTTGTATTTTGGAATCCTAAACAGTGTAAAAAACTTTCCAGAGAAATTTAATTTAATTTAAAATTTTAAAATAATTTCTACTTATGTTAAAGTATTTTTCCAATTTTTAGAGATTTTATCAAATTTCTAGAGATCTTTGGAAAATAAATTAAAGTTTATTTTAAGGGTTGCAACGGATATTATGGAATTTCACAGATTAAAAAAAATTTTAAGCTTTTACGTTATATTAAAAGATTCCAAAGAATTTGAAGAGATTTTGTTACAAAACTTTGTAGAAATCTTCATATTAAAAAATTTTATATTATGCATGTTTAAATAGTTTGTTTTTAATATTGTGAAATAAAAATCAGGCTCGTAAACACATGTATCGGGCGCGCGATTTTATTTCTTATGTAAAATATTTTAAGCGCCCAAAACAATTTGTGGACCCAGAGAGCATTGAAAAGCGTTGTTTCCAATTATTATTTAAACTATTAATTATAATAAGGGTGAAATAAAAAATCTGGGATAGCAATACTTATTTAATTATACTTATCATTATCATGATTTATATATTAAACAAGGAATTTTTAGAACAGGAAATATTCTTGATTATGATAAGGATTTAAAACATTTAAAATTTGTTTCCCTAACAAATTTGAGGTTTTTCGGTCTTTTTTATGTCGCCACGAGTATATTTTTAGCGATCTAAGTATATCCAATTAAAGAAAAAAAAATATTTCAAAAGATTTTTTTAAATGTTAAAATAATTAGGAACATTTTAAGCCATTAAAATTTTTTTTTAAATTTTCGATGAATTCGAGGCAGCTTGAAACATTATGCTTAACCTTATCTACGAAAATTACACGCATTAAGTGTTATTTAATGAGTTTAATTTAATGAAATTCGGAAAAAATTTCTAGTTTCTTTGTCAGTTAACAGAAAATAAATCTTCTATTTTTGAATTAAAAATAATAGTTTTAATGCATATTTTTAATTGCTTGCTTTCTTTTTGTTTCAGGTAAGTTCCGGCGGTGATTAAGTATTTAAAAAAGATGATATGGAATAATTATAATTCACTCTATAAAGGTATTTGATTCTGACAAAACATATTTATTGCGATTCACTTTTAGGAATTTAAAATGTTACGAACTTAAGTGTTTAAATATAATTAAAATATGAACTTTATATTTAAAAAGCCTTGCATACAAAAATCCAAAAGTGAATTTATTTCTAAATTCATGATGTTTTTTAATTTAAGGATAATCCAAAGCCTATTAAAAAACCATTAGCAATTGCAGACGCATTCAAGGGATTATTTTATAATGAGTAAAGAAAGGTAAGTAGAATCGTGAGTGTGTAAATATATATTTTTTCACTCTTGATTCATTATTATCTTCAACCGTTTTAATTTTTAGCGCTTAATGGTACAATGTTTAAAAATGAATTATCTAAATTAAAACAGTCCTAAAGTCAGAATGTCCATGTAAGAAAGAATAAACAATGACAAATGAAAGCATTCATTTTTCATAAATCTAAAATTTCTAAGTTTTTCTATTTTTAAAAAAGTTTAAATTTGAAACGCTTTCCCAATTATTAAGACTTCAAATAAAAAGTTTGTGTCTAGTCGTCCCAAAAAATGGGGCTAGTTAAAAAGCGGGATGCATTGCATGAAATGAATTGTTTTTAATAAAATGATTGTGGGAATTATATTAAATATAAAGGTAGCAGATTTTTAGATTTTGATGTTTCCACTGAATAAAAAATTAACAAAATTAACATCTAAAACTATTAATTAATTTCCCTCGCCAAAAAAACCTACATCAACCATAAAAAGTTATTTTGTTTTTTTTTACTTTAAAATTCAGGCTTTTTGATGAAAATTCGTCTTTTTAGGAGAAAAACAATCTTCTTGGTTAAAAATTCATCTTTTTGTTGAATAATTCATTTATTTGATTCAAAAAATAACAATTTTGTTAAAAATTCGTTTCTTAAGTTGAAAATTAATTTTTTTCAATGGAAAATTTAATTATTCCATTTTTATTTCAGAACTTTACCTTTTTAGCTGAACATTCATGTATTTTGTTAAAATTAGTATTTTTTGGTAGAAAATTAATCTTCTTGGTTGCAATATTCCGTAAAAAACTCTTCCTTCGCTTGATTACAAATTAATTTTTTTAAATGTAAATTTAATTGTTCGACATTTGGTTGAGAAGTTATCTTTTATAATTGAAAATTCAACTGTTTGGATAAAAATGGATGTATTTTGTCCAAAGTTAATTTTACCACGTAGATATTTTCGGAATGAAGTTTTGAATGGTTACCAGAAAATTAGTCTTTTTAACATAAAAATTCAACCATTTCTTAGAAATTTTTTTAATTTTGATTAAAAAATTATTTTTATCCGAAAACTAGACTCGTAAAAATTCTGTTTAAAATGCATACCTTTCGCTAGAAACTTTATCAATTTTTTTTAAGACAAAGCGCTTCGACTTTAGATTTTAAGTGATTTATATTGTATTTCTATTTAATAGTAGAAAATTACGAATTCGATTAGTCGAAATATTTCCTAATTTAATCATGGAAAGCAACTAATTGAGTTTACTCAAACTGTATTTAATAATTAATGAAACTTTATCAAAATGGAAAAATATAAAAGTTTAATAAAACTCGCGATGGTGTAATACTTTGAAGTCTGTTCAAAGAACAAAAAAGTCATATATTGTGAAATTGAAAACGTGGGAGCCTGTTCCTATTTTAAAAGCATTGCCATCTAATTGTTTGAATAACGTTAAGGAAAAGAAGAATTTTTAACATTCTTAGAATGACAGTGGAATAATGGCCTTCAAGTTAATTAAACACATTTAAGGTTTTCATACTCTATTTTTGATCAGAGAGTTCCTTTTTTGATTTTTAAGATTTTTTTTCGTTTGTAAATTTTTCTATTTTTCTATTGAATATTTCAGTTATTTGCGAAACTATATAAAAACTATTTCCCTTGAGTAAGGATGAACTTGAATGTCTAAAGAAGTTTATTTTTATTTTATAGAATTTTATCTTACACAAGACATACTTTATTGCATTTCTGACTCAAAATTTGGAATTCAACTAATTGTGAAAAATTTTCGCGGTTTTACATTTTTTGCTTTTTCATATAAAATTGCAATTATTCATGGAAGTGTGGATTTATGAAAAATATATTTTGTAAAAGGCTGTATATAAATAATGACTCGTACGAAAAAATGACACGAGAGTAAAAAGATTTGTATTGCGTCAAAGATTAATAAAAAATTTCAACAAAAAATTGTGGTTATTGATGGTTTTTAATTATGAAAAATGTTATAAACAAATTAAAAATATAAATATTTTAACAACAATCCTTGGCGAGAAGTTTTCATTCGTTCGGAATATTTCTTTTATTTTTCAAAGGATCTAACCTCGCAATAGACCATGTAAATAGTTCCAAGTTTTGTTAAAAATCATAGTTTATTAAACAATCTTTTTTTTGATCAAGTTGTAAATAAAACTGTTAAAAAAAACTAACTTTGATTTTCAAAAAAATTTAAAAGAGGGACATTTTTTTGGAAAATTGAATAGAAACAGTAAAAAAGACATAACAAATAAGCATGAAAAAAACCAAGAAAAGCGATACAACTTATTATGGAAGCTTTCTTGTTTTTTAAAGAAAATAGTCTTATTTATTTTATTTATTTATTTCAAAAATTATTGTTATTTAGTAATTGCCCATTAAATAAATATTAATTTTCAGAAAATATGTGATTTTATTAAAAAATGTAAATTAAAATTAAAATTATTTCTTGAAAAAGAGATCCTACTCCATTTTCGCTCCATTTAAAAATTATGAAATAAAAAATGTAAACACCAAGTTTAAAAATGGCTATAAAAATGAAAAACAGGATAAATCGCTAAGTTAAAAAAAGAACCATATTGTTTAACAGATTTTACTTTATTCAAAACAATGAGATTGCAATTTCTTAAAACTTAAAAAATAAGGCAAACAAACAAATTGATTTATTTCTGTGTTTATAAGACAAGTAAAAGGCACATTCAGCTTTCTTGTTTTTTATTTCCTAACATTAAAAGCGTAAACAATTTAAAATTTAAGAATAACAAAATTTTAAATAACAAGAGTATATACGAATTTTAAAACAAGTTCAATAAGTTAATAAATTATTATATCTGACAGATATAAATAAAAACATTAAATTTATTTTTATTTATTTTCTCAAAGGTATAATGAGGATTTGAATCGTTATGTTTAACGGCCGTAGATATTTTTTAGAACTAAAAAGCATTAGATTCCTAACAGGCGTAAGGCACAATATTATGAATTTTTCACAGTTTTTAGTTTATTTTTTTTTACACAAATGTGAAAATTTGCATTTTTGAAAAAAATATTTCCTTTCTCAGCTGTAATCCTCAGATATATTTGAAATCAACTCGAATTTCAATTTCAGCGTACAAATAAGGCAAAGAATTGATTGCTTATGCAATTTTCCTATTATAAACAAATTTTGAAGATATGAGTTACTTCCATATTTTTTGCACGAAAAAAATCCTCTAATATTCAACCCGTGTAAAAGTAGCAGCTCAAACCAACTAACCTGCAAAAATTTGTGAACCTCTAATATTTATCTGTGTTATTAATAACTTCAAATAACGAATATAAAATTTGTGTCCTCTTTAAATTAAATTAAAAAAGATAGTATTGATCTTTTAAAAAAAAACACTTTTTATAATACGTATAGAATTTGTTTTTCACAAATTATAAACTTTAAAGAATCTTAAACTTAAAATTTCTGTTTCTTTGTAAATAATGAAGGTTAACAGATAGAAAAATTATTGTCCCTTTCCTCAGAAAAAAACTCACTTCCATCTTATTTGTACAGAAATAGCTTATCAGACCTAAACGACTCCAGAAAATTTTGAATTCTAATAAGTTCTGTTGAACTTAAATTTTCTACGATTTTTGGTTTCAGTTCAAAAATATTTTGCATCAAGATAAGCTGGGTCAATATTACAATACATTTAAGATAAGAAAGGAATTTGCTTCGGGGAAAAATATAAAGATATTTTATTTGATCATTTAATTATCTATAACAAACATAAACGTTAAGTATTGACAATATTTTGCAAGGAAGTAAGTTTGACGAGCTAATTTGAGATGCATTATATCAAAAAGATTTTCTTTCGGTGAGAAAGATGCAAATTTTCTATTTGTTAACATAAATTATTTATAGAAAAAAAAAAAGTGAACCGTTAACATTATTTTGTAGTAGAATAAATTTAATGAATCATTACGGTACATATGAGGTGAAAAGGAAATTTTTTCTGCAAAAAAACGAGAATATGCTATTTGTTAAATTAATTAATTTATAACAAAGCTATATACAATCATTGAATCCGATGAGATAGTTTGATACAAATTAGACAGCAAAATATTTTTTCTCTCTAAACATGTTAATTTTCTTTATTTGTAATATTATTTCATAAAAAGAATTTATAAAAAAATTGTAGATAATTTTTGTTTGAACAAACTTGTTTTTATTTTTTTTCTTATCTCGTTTTTAAGATATTTAATTTTCTGTTTTACAATTGAAACAAAAACTACAAGATCTATTAAAACATTATTTATGATAAATGTGGATGAGTTTTCACTCTTTTTTGGTGGAGCAACTTTAGTCCATTTAGTTTTTTTCATAGCTTGTGTCGTTTGTCCAAAAATTTTGAATAAATAATAAATTTGTAGCTCTTTTTGGGTTAACAACTTTTTTTAAATTAATTTATTTTCCTTAGCTTGAGTCGTTCGTTAAAAAATTGAATTTTTTTACATTAAATTTAATTTTTTTTTAATAAAACAAAAACGACATACCCAATAAAAAAGTGGTTTTTAACAAACGTGTAGATATTTTTTTAATGTACAATTTTTATTGATTCCTGTAATTTCGTATTTTGCATAGTTTGACTGCAAAATGATAATTTTAATTTAAAAAACGTATTTTTTTCTTCAAAATTGAACCATATTGTTAAATTTGTTCGAAAATGATTTTAATTATTAAAATTTAATTATTCCATTTTTGGTTGAAGACTTATCTTCTTCAGCTAAAAATTCTTCTAATTGTACGAAAATTCCTCTTTTTTGTTATTACTTTGTCTTTTGTAGTGACTAATTCAATTTTTTCTTTGAAAATTCAACTATTACATGTTTACAATTTTAATAAATATTAAAATATTTGATCGGTACTTTATGTATAATTAAAAAAATGATTCATTTTTTGGTAGAAAATTAATCTTTTTTGTTAAAAATTTATTGTTTCGATTAAAAATAAATTTGATTGAAAATTTACTTTTTTAACCACAAATTGAATTAACTTTGTTGTCGAGATTTTGTTTGTTTGTATTTAATTCTTTGGGTAGAATGTTCATTTGCTTGATTGGAAGTTTAACTACGAGGGTAGTTCGATGAGTCCTTAGAATGACCAACAGATGGCGCGCGAATCGCTCCAAATCATCTGTTTTCAGTCAGCACCACTCCCGACTAGATATATGGTGCAGTCACAGTCC
>NC_046666.1:52793241-52799581 GCF_010883055.1 Belonocnema kinseyi
AGAGCTCCAAGGAGATTATGTTGAAAAATAAAAAAAAATTTACCCAAAAAAATTGTTTTTATACTTCATTCTAAGGACTTATTGAACTACCCTCGTATTATGTTGAAATTGTATTTTATTTGCTAAAAAACTTATTTTTTCTACTTAAAATTAAGCTATTGCTCTCCTTGAATTTATAATTTTTAATTGAAAATTTGATTTTTTTTAGTGAAAATATAATGTTCGCGGTAAGTAATTCAATTATTTAGTTAAAAATTATTTTTTTTTCTCAAAAAATTTACTACATCTATTGCCGAAAGTTTTTTCGTAGGCGTTATTAATCTTTATGGTAGAAAATGCATGTGTTTGGTTGAAAATTTAACTATTTAATAGAACATTTATTTTGTGTGCTGGAAAACTAATTCCTCTAACTGAAAATTACCGTATTATATTTTTCATTGAAAATTTAGCTTTTTTAGTTAAAAATTCATCTATTTTTTGAAAATTTGCCTTTTTTTGGTAGAAAATTAACCTTTTTGGTTGAAAATTTAACTACTAGGTTCAAAATTCCTTAAAAAATTAAAATTTTTTGTTCAAAATTAGTTAATAAAATTGTTTTTTTTTTATACGATGTGCATTTACAAAGAAATTTTAAACAAGATAATGAAAATACGTCTGTTTCAGTACCAATACGTATTATGAATTGTAATCATATAAATTTATA
Source organism: Belonocnema kinseyi (assembly GCF_010883055.1). Taxonomy (NCBI): domain Eukaryota; kingdom Metazoa; phylum Arthropoda; class Insecta; order Hymenoptera; family Cynipidae; genus Belonocnema; species Belonocnema kinseyi. Next base: position 52,793,945 of record NC_046666.1, read on the forward strand.
GAAATGATGAATTTTTCATGGTCACTGAGAATGCAAATTAGTGAAAAATAAGGGGCAAATATTAAACTAAATACAATATACATTTGATATAGTAGTGTTGATCATAGTGAAGAAAATTTTACATTTTAAACAAAATAGAGTGCGAAGCACGAGATACATGATGAGAATGTGTTCTTTAAAGCCTTTAATTCACCTTTAAATTTAAAGGGCCTGCGCACAAATGTGGGGAAAACACAAAGACCTAGCACAAAGCGCCAGATAAATATATTATCGAGCGCGATGAGAATGTGCCCGCAACGAGGCCAAAATTTTTCTCAATAAATAATTAAATGTTTAAAAAAATTTAAACTGGGATTCCGAAAATACAGTCCGCTCTCTGAATAATGCCGGACATGAGCCGATACGAGAGTATTATTCGTGGACTTAGCTTCCCCGACTCATGGCACGGAAAATGCCATCGAATGCGCAGCAGTTCTTCCTGATTAGTGCCACTCGTTAGTTTTATTATTTTCCCTCCCGAAAGTACGAAGTGTATATTTTTGGATGTTCTTTTTTTCGCGATTTTGATTCAACAAAAACGAGTTGTTTTTGTAAAAGCGTTGATTTCTTAAGGATTTGCTTAATGATTATATGTACTATACATCATATGTACATCATTAATCTGGTACATAGTCTATTTTCGTACTTTTTTTGAAATGGCAATATTCAGAGAGACTGGATTAAAATGCCGGCGTTTAAAGCAATATCGTGATTGTGGGGGATACGATCGAGCAAAAATGAGGAGAAATGGCACTATTCAGAGCGACAGTATTTAAAGAGGGGATTATATCAAAATAATCGTAATCCATACGGAAATGTTAGTGGCGATTGGACCATTTATTATTCTAAGAGAATATAATATTAATACAGTGTTTAAAAAATTCTTTTCATCAAGTGAACTTGATTATTGTCTCGCTCTGATTAAAAAGTTGAAAGAAAGATTGAAGCTTAAGAAAAACCCGCTACTTTCTGACTATATTCTAAAAGGAAATAGCTACAAACAATAATAAATTCTTTTCAAAAATGTACTTAAACATCGCATTTGTCATTATAATGTAATATTTCATATATTATAATCAATTTTGATAAAGAAAACAGCAAAAAATCATTATTAGAGTCACAAAACTCGCAAAATATGTTTTTTCATTCATGGAGTTTTTGGGTATCCTATAAAGCAGACCTGGATTTTTCCAATCGAGTCAGCCCTTTATACACTTTTTAAGGTTCTTAAATGAAGGTCATTTCATTAATCAGATATTTTCAACCAAAATTAAGAAATTTAGAGTATTTTCCAAATTTGAAAATTTTTTATTTTTAAATTTTGAAAAATTTTTTTCAAAGTTTCTTATAGGTAGGTAGAAGAATTGCAAATTATCAAAATAAAATTCTTTATTTCGATCAAAATTAGAAAAGTTATATTCTTTTCGAAATTTTGAAAATGTTTAGAAAAAAATATTTTTCTACAAGATTAGGAAATTTCATTTAAATTCCTTACTAGATACCAAATATATTTAGAAAATAGGTCAGTTACATTTTTCGATTAAAGAAAAATTCAAAAAGTTAGAGCTTTTTTAAAATGTGGATAAAAATTATGTATGAGTTTAAGAAATTGTTGTCAAATATCCTAATACACGTCAAAAAGAATTTCAAATTATCCGTATTGAATAATTGTACCGTATTGAATCATTGAACTTTTTAAATTTAAAATACAGTAAACCCTAGAGATAGGGCCTCCTGATATAGTTCTTCCCAGAGCTAACACGGCGCCGCCAGTAGGAGTAAAAAAAGCTGCGCGGGGTAATTCCCCGCCTCTCTAGCCTCAAAACCGGCCCAGTCTCAGAGTTTCACTGTATTTAGACTTAAAGGCGATTTTGTTTCATATCTATGTTAAATTTCACATTTTTCCATTTTTAAGTTTGAAAATGTTCTTATGTTTTATTTTAGTTTCCTTAAAATGTGCAATTTCAGGGAGTTTAAATTATCTAATTTCCTAAATGTAATTGAATGTGATTTCAATTTCGTTTAAATTTAAATATCCCAGTTTCGAGTTTCAAAATGAATGATTAGAAAGCTTACGTAATTTGGATTAAACATCTTTTTTGCATTTTGTGGCCGATTTTAATTTTCACTTCCGTCAACATTTTGTAACTGGTTAAATATTAAAATATTTCACTATTTCATCATCAAATAAAGAAGATTATTTTGTAAATACACAAACTATAGGGTTATCTAAAAAAGCCTTTTTTTTAAGCGCAAACGCTTAATTTTTTAATCAAGTTTAATATTTAGAAAAAGAACATAATCGATAAAAAAAATAGTCGAAACATAAAATAAAATATACATTCGTATTCAGGTTGATGCGGCAGATAAATTTTTCTCATGACACTTTTTTATTCAATAATTATTACTTAAGATAACAATAAAAACTTAGAAAATGTTCCGATCAAGAATCGATGTTTTGTAAAACACAACTCGCGATTATTCGGCCGTTTGTTGATAAAAATTCTTGAAATTTATATGGTGTATTTTCAATATATAAGCGATGACTATAAACAATGCACTTTGTCTAAAATGCGAATATGTTTGTTTTTATTTAATAGCAAATTGATTTCGAACGTAAACCACGTTTTGCCAACTTCGACCAGTGGAACAGTCATCGAAAAAATATTAGTTGCAGTGTCCCCAATCTCGAAAACTTTTTAAACTGCGCTTGCGTCGCGCCGACCACCCGATTGCCACTGTTAGCGCGCTGATTTTGAATGATTCAATTATACAGATTTAATATTCATGATAAATAATAATTGGAAAATGCATCCAAAGTAATTTCTTGATCCTAAATTATAATTTTTGAGTAACTGATGAAAAAATAATTCATTTTTCACGCAAAAACATTAATAATTCTTACTTAAGAAAACAAATATTTTTTCTTAAATTTCGAATTTTAAATGTTTCAACTTATGAATAAAAAGGTAATAAGAAGATTCAGTATCAATGAAAAAATATTAGTTTTAATAGTATAAATATAATTTTATTGTCAGTGCTGTAATTAATTATTGCTGATTCAATTTGGAAATTTTAGTCATTTTATTTTAAGTAAAATTGTCGGAAATGAACAAAAAATTTAATTTTAACTTCGACAGAGACGAGATTAATCATTTTCACAAACAAAATTATGTATTTCTCTGATCGCATAATTCATAACCTCTTTTTCATTATAATCGATTTTTTTCTCTCTGTCACTCCACAATCTTATTTTAAGGTTAGAAAAATTCTATTTGGGAATTTCTCAGTAATTATTCATTATAGATATTAAATCTGAATATTTATATAATTTAAAATCAGCGCGCTAACAGTGACTAATCGAGTTGATGGCGCGACGCAAGCGCAGTTTAAAAAGTTCCCTGAATTGGGGACACTGATTAGTTGATATAACTTGCCGCGAGAAAGTTGTTCACTAGACTTTGAGAAAGTTTTTCTGAAAATTTAAAGAGAATTGGTCAAAAATTGTAGAAATGGCAGCGAGTTGAAGTCAAAACACGTTGCCGATGGAGCATTTTGTTGCTCTTTGCCGCTTCTGGCTAGTTGCTTAGGAACAAAGGCCGGCTTTTTTTCTAGAATAATAAATATTTTGTCTTAAAAATTTGGGAAATGATAGCGAACATGCTAACGGACGACCCCACACACTTTTTCTGTGTTTTTTTTTAATCAAAAAATTGTTGATACTGTTAACAACGTGCGTGTGTATTTCGAGGTTATGTGTTTTACAATTCATCCGAGCGTTACTTCCAAACTACACGATATTTTTGGCCGTAAACTTTGGACTTACAAATAAACATAAAAACTAATCTCCCGGGACTAATATTGTTTGCAGGCGATAAAAAAAGTTAATTTCATAAATAATTTCCAGATTATCGAAAAGACAGAGGTGGAAAACGACGTAACCTCAAAATAATGCATATGCATACAATTTTTATTCAGCACAATAATTTTTTTTTGTTATTATCCCTTAAAAAAGAGTCCGGGGACGTCCGTTATGATATTTTATAGCATCTCCGAATTCATTTTTTAAACATTTTCTTTTTTGTGGAAAAAAAGCCGGGGAAACTGTAAGTATCACATGCCCTTAAGCCGGGTGCTGTATTTATGATACAAGAAATTTACAGGAAATCCGTGTTATCATAAGAGTAGTTTCTATCGATCAGTATAGATGTCAATCCACGATCTGTGGAAGTGGAAATCAAAACTATCGATCAAGTTAACTCTTCAAATAATAGAAAATGATTAAAATAGTTTTTGACAAGATAAAAAATGAATGAAAAAGTTTTTTAAATTATATTTTTCAGAAAAAGATCTTCTAAAAAGTAGAGCGATTGTTAGAAGATTTTTAAAAGAAAAATCCAATTTAAAAAATGTTTAAACTTATTTTTCATTGTTTAACATGTTTTTTATTAGTAACTACTAATGCATACAAAATTATTGTGACCATAATTTCGGACATATATTGTAGTTATCAGAATTTTGTTTAGTTTTTTACGACAAAATTTGTCCGGAAAAAAGATAGGAACTTGTAATTAGGTCTCGGGTGGAAGATAAATTACTGTGCATTACTGTACGTAATTTATGGTTTCCTGAAATAAAACGATATGACACTTAAAACTAACTGAAATTTTTTGTATTTAAGATAATACATGAAATGCATTTTTTTAACATAGGATCTTTTATGAACGGAATAAAAAATATTCGAGATACAAATTTAAAATTTATTTATTTATTTAAAAAGACTTCTACCATAAAAAATGTATTTTTAACAGAATACAGGAATTTTGTACGAAGTAATCAAATATTCAAGGAAAAAGTGTAATTTACAATTGGCATTCATTAAATTTTTATCTCAGAAATGTGAATTTTGAGCCAAAAGATTTTTAGATTTTTTCTTAAAAAATTCATTTTCACTTTAAAAAAGTAATTATTTAACCAAACAAGTGTACTTTAGTACAAAAAAGTGAAATACTTGCAAAGAAAATTTGGGACAAATATTTTAATAATTAACGAAATTTTAAACTTTTCATAGTTGAATTTTTAAAGAAAAAAGTGAGTTAGTAAACAAAAAATACAAAGTTTCAACGAAATACATACATTTTCTTACAAATAGTAGCATTTTAAACTGAAGAAGATTGATGTTCAAATAAACATGTCATAATAAAATCTTCAATTAAAAATGAGATTAACATAAAAAACTTATTTTAAAACCAAGACAATGAGTTTTGAACCAAAAAGATTAAATTTCTGAAAATCAAGATTAACTTTCAACAAAATACATAAATTTTCAACTGGAGCAGATAAATGCTTAACCAAACATAGCATAGTTAAATTTTCAGTCAGTAAAACAAATAAAAAACAATTTAATAGTAGAGTTAAATTTTACCCAAAAGCAACATTAACAAAAATTAAATAGGTTGAAAAACGAAACGAGGTACGAAAAAAAGAAATAGACAAAAAAGTTGTTTCATTTTTCTCAATGTATCTCAACGGATTCACTAAAATAAAAAATATTGTCAACAAGTATGATTTATCATTTTTATAAATAAATTATAGTAT
>NC_046666.1:52799681-52835177 GCF_010883055.1 Belonocnema kinseyi
ATAATAATTAAAACAAATTGCAAAACCTCATCTTTTTTTGCAAAAAAAATTCCTTTACACCCATTATGTGTCATAGTAGTTCATTAAATCAATTCTACTACAAAATATTGTTAAAAGTTAAAATTTTACCTTTCTATAAATAATATATTTTCGTTTATTGGATAGCACAGCAGTTTTCTTCCTGCAAAAACTATGCAAATAACTTATGTCTGTAAAATTTGTTTATAAGAATAAAACTGCATAAGCAACAAATTCCTTGCCTTATTTGTATACTCAAATTGTAATTCGAGTTGATTAAAAATACATGTGAGGGGTAAAGATAAGAAAGGAATTACTTTTCTAAACGATTCACTTTTTCACATTTGTGTAAGAAAAATAAACTAAAACTGTACAAAACTCATAATATGATATAAATATGATTAATTTTATTTATGTTTGTTAGATATAGATAATAATTTATTAATCTATTCAACACCTTTCAAAACTATTATAAACATACTTTTGTTATTAAAAAATGGGTGATTGTCGAATTTTTAATTGTTTGCGCTTTCAATGTTAGGAAATAGAAAATCAGGAAGGTGAATATGCGTTTTACCTGTCTTATATGCACAGAAACAAATCAGTTTGTGTACTTAGCCTATTTTCAAGTTTCAAGAAATTGCAATCTTATTATTTTGGAAAAAGTTAGCAGCTTTTCAGCAGTCTGGTTCATTTTTTTCACTTAACTATTTACCATGGTTCTTATCTCTTTAGCCCTTTTTAAATTAATATTTACAACCATAAATAAATTCACATATTTTCAAAAATTAGTAGTAATTAAATAGACAGTTACTAGATAATAATATTTAATAGAATAAATCAATGAAATAAGAATATTTTATTTGAAAAAATGGACAGTTTTCAAAATTATTTGCACTTTTTGGTTTGGTTTTCACGCTTTTTTATGTTCTTTTTTAATTTTTTTAAAACAATTTTTCAAACAACTTTCCCTCATTCAAAGAATTCACCCACCCCCCCTGTTTTGAGGAAATTTCTCCTTTCCCCCTTTTTATATTTTACTTTGCTTTAATATGAACCGAATTGGTAGAAACAATAAAAAATTCAAATATTTTTAGTTAGAGGACATTTTTTTTTTTAATTGAAAATTTCATTATCATATTTTCCTACGGAATTCTTCTATGTGCTTGAAATTGCGAACGTTCAAATAAACGAGATTTTTCACTGCTGACTTTGCAAACCAGAAAAAATTCTCAAATTTTTGTTTCGAAATAACTCAATATTAAAACAGATTTATAATGTATATTTGACATTGCAGTTAGAAAAATATTTATGAGGAAAATAGAAATGGGGGAAAATATTTCGTTCATTTGAAGGTTCGGGACTTTAGGTACATAATTCATCTCGTAAAAAACTTTACTATTTGGTTGAAAATTGACGTATATAGTGTTTTGAAAGTATTTTATTTGCAAATTAATTCTTTTTGGTTAAATTTAAGTGTTCTCATTTAAATTAAAATCATTCGTAGTGAAAATATCAGCTATTACATTTATCGTTAGGAGATATTTTTTATTGAACTTCATTAAAAAAAAGAAACAATTTTCAAGTAGCAGAAGATGAATTTTCTACCAAAAATAGGAATCTTTGCCAAAAATGTGATTTAATCAGAATTTCCAACCAAAATAGTTGAATCCTCAAGCTCAGAAGATTATTTTTTAATGAAACACTAGCATTTTTATCCAATAACGATGCAAAAAGTAAGTTGTATACGAAAATAGTTGAACTTTCAACCAAAAAAGATGGCGTTTTAACAAATTTGTTGAATTTTCAGATATATAATAAAATTTTTGTATAAAAAATCATCTTTAGGAAGAAGCAAATGCAAAAAAAGATAAATATAAATACCAGGAAATTAAATTACTCAAAAGAGCATTATTAGAAAATATAAAATATCAAAAAATCATCTGAAAAATTTGAAGGTAATATTTTTAGTTGTGAAAATATTGTAAAATAATATAAAATTTACAAGATTTCGAAAAATTAAAAACAAAATGTATATTATTTAAGAATTCTGAAGAAACTGCGCAGAAGATTTTTAAGGAATTTTTCAAGTTTTCAAGATAATGAATAAATTTCTTAAGATTCCTAGGAATATTTAAATTGATCTTTTAAATTCAAAATTAATTTCAACTGAATATTTAAATTGATGTTAAATAATTTGAAAGATTTTCAAAAATATTAGTAAAGAATCCAAAAGATTCTAAGACGGTTTTAGGAATAATTTAAATCAGTTTAAATGATATTTAATCATTTTAGAAGTGTTAGAGGAATAACAAATATTTTAAAACTGAACATTTTTTGAAATTTTATTAAATATTTTAAATAGCTTTCAAACTTCCAGCAGCTCTTCATATCTTTTAAGCTGAACCGAAATTTCCTTAAAATTGGTAAATTACTGTAAAATAGAAAGCTTTATTATAATTTTTTATTTTAGATAGACAAAAAATCTATTTTTTATGAATAATTTTAAGCAAAATGAGCAAAAGCAAATATGGAGAATGTTGTGATCTAAATATATATGTTCAGAATCACCCGTAAACATTACTAGAAAATTTCTCGATTTGTTTTCGACACATCTGAAATTTTAAAAATCCTTTTTAAATTTTCTCAACAAATGTAGGAAATTTTAATGTATGTAGTCTTAAAATCAATAATCTGAAAAAATGAGCAGTTTTAGGAATATATATTTTATAGTTTCAACTTTTTCGAATTCGTTTTTTCACGAAATTAATATATTTTTACACACGAATTTCAAAAATATTATTCTTAACGTGGATAAATGTAGTGAGGTTGATTATATGAATTTAACAAATATTTCATGTTTTTCCATTCAGCTTGTCGAGCTTAATTCCTGAAATACTTTTCACTTGAAATTTTTATTTTTTATTTTAGGTTTTATTTTTGAATAATTGATTCATTGATACGCATTTAAAATTCAGTTCATAACATAAAAAGGAATAAACAATTATTTGAATTAAAAAATTCAAATAATTTTTTTTCAATTTGAACTTTCATTTCTGTATAATTGATTTTTTTATAAGCTTTAGAAGTAATTCCAGAAAATTTAAGATTTAATGGAACCACGAAATAATTAATTCACCAGTTTACAACATTAAATGCATTACAGATTATTTTTGTTGGAACATTCATGTAATTTTCACTTTATATATTTTTTAAATTCAAAATTACATTTCCAAAAATTTGAATTAATAATTACCATTTACACCAAATTTTCTATTAAGGGAGAAAACAGTACTATTGAACATCGTTCTGATAGCTATTACAATTTTATTTTTTGTTATTTTTATTAAGTTATGATTTAAATTAATTTTTTCTTCAATGAAATCTAAAGAAAGATCTAGTGACGTGTTGTCGAACATGCACACAACATCTAAAGAAACTATGGAATGAGTTGTTGGTACATCAATATTTTTTATACAATCTTTTAAACAGTTTTCAACAATCAACTATTTTCGAAAGAACGAAACAGTGTTAATAGAAACTGGCTTTAGAATATTTGAAATATACTTTGATAAAATGTAAGTGGGAAAACTAAAAATAGAAACAATTGTTCTTTGACTAATATTAGGTTCTTGGACTTCAGGAAGAGCATAAGCTTTTGTTATGATACTATTGTGAAACTTCACAACAATTAAATCTTTGTGATTCTTTTGAAAATTTTAAAGTAACTAAACAGCTTTTTCTACATTTTTGAATTTATTATTATAATTGTAATTTGAGACTATTTGAGTGATATTTTTTCGAATATTAAATTTTCAATCTTGTTTTTCAGTTTTTTAAATAGAATTTTCAATAGTTCAGTAGTTTCGTTCCTATAAAAATTAAAACAAGAACGTTTTCATTTTCACACAAATATTTATTTTTTTGTACAGAAGTTAATTATTCGCCAATGTACTACGGAAAGGGTTCATCACGACCACGGGCGTATGCTCGTGACCCAGATGAAAATGATATAGTTATAATGATACTAGACATATTTATTGACGTTACAAGTAAGTCATTCGGCGATCTTGATATACTGGTCAGTTGTACCGTTCGACAGGATAGAGGTTATCCTGTACTTCCTGGTATTCCAAATATCCTCACTAAACTTAGTTGCAACTTTACAACCCGTCCTATTTTCAGCGGTAAAGTTAGATATTGTGTGGCATATATCACAGAATTCAGAATACTTTTGGGAGTTAAGACTCCACCAGGCGACATTCAAGAATATAAAGGTAAATAAAAATGGCAAACTCAGAAAAATGTTTCTTTGAATCAAACAACAAAATTTGTTTGAATTCATATCATGGAATCAAACAAATTTTTTGCTTTAATTAAAAAAAAGGTTTTTTTAATTTTAAGAAATGGAAAATATTTGCCTTACTTTTATTAAACAATGCATTTGTTTAAAATCGGCTTATTTAAATTCATAAAAATATTTATGTGATTCAAAAAACAAAAACAAAGCAGTACTACAAAGTGCCGCTAGGCGTACTAAAGTGCTGTCGGCGCTTTCTGCGGTACTAACCTTAAATATAAATTATTGATTCTCTGATTGATTTGATGAATCCAACGTGCACACACTGGGTCATAATGACCCTGTCACCGACTTTGACCAAAAATAAAGTTTAGCGATTGAAATCGAAGCAGGGTCAGGGTGGCCCCTGTGTGTACTTAACGTCTTAATATTAAGTACACGCGTACTTACCATATGCAACGACTGTGCTGTTTATAAATAAGTATGAGTAACTACATATTTGTATATCAAAATTTTTGGTCTTATTTTTATACATTTTTTATTAAGGGCATGTGATACTTAGAAAATGGTCGATTTTACCAGTTTTAGGTTCCCCTGGCTTTTTTTCTAGAATAATAAGTATTTTGTTTTAAAAATTTGGAAAATGCTAGCGCACATGCTAACGAACGTCCCCGCACACTTTTTTTGTGGATTAATTCAAAAAAGTGTTAATTTAGCAAAATGTGATTAATTTGCATAGCGCTTAGGAATTAATATCGATTTTTTCAATGTTAGATTCCCCCGGCTTTTTTCCTAGGATAAGAAATTTTTGGTCGTAAAAATCTGGGAAATGAAAGCGAACATGCTAACGGACGTACCCGCACAATCTTTTTGTGTTTATTTTAAAAAAAAATGTTGATTTTGCTAACAACGTGTGTATATTTCGAGGTTATGGGTGTTAAAATTCTCCCGATCGTTACTTCCAGACTACACAATATTTTTGGTCGAAAACGTTGGACTTGCAAATAAACATAGTAACTAATCTCCCGGAACTAACCTTGTTTGAAGACAATTAAAAAAGTTTATTACATCAATAATTTTCAAATTATCGGAAAGGCAGAGATGAAAAACGACGTAACCTCAAAATATCGCATAAAATTTTTATTTAGCACAATACATATTTTGTTATTATCTCTCAAAAAAGAGTCCGGGGACGTCCGTTATGATATTTTATAGCATCTCCGAATTCAGTTTTTAAAAATTTTCATTTTTGTATAAAAAAAGCCGGGTGAACTGTACCCGATTGACCACACGACGAAGTATCACATGCCCTTAAGAAAAGTTTTTTTCACTTATGTATTTTTTGAAAACAGTTTTTTTTCGCAATTTTTTTCAGGATGTTAAAGATTGCAAATACTCTTATAATACTCATAAATTACTTTAGCATACTTTCAAGTAAAACTCTAAATTTTTGTAAGCAAAACGTTTAATTAATTGTAAAGTTTTAGACAACCAAAAATTGAACTGGGTCAGTTTCATACAGTATGTAGGAGATGTACGAAAAAATAGATGTGTACTCGAAGGGTTAATGGCATTGGTCTTTTCTCAGTGTTGTGTTATTCTAAAGGTTCTGAGTTACTGTAAAACCTTAAGTTAATTGAAAAATAGACGGATATAATTAAAGATTCCGGAGGTTAGTAAGTCTGGTTTAAATTCTAACCTTCTTTCTTTAAAAATATGATTTATGGAATCAATCATGTTCCTCACACACACAGACACACGTACAGACACACACAACATGTAACTCTGATTCGTTTCTCATTATTCTAATTTATGAATGTTTTCTTCAAAAATGAGAAGCACAGAATTAGAAATTACCCATATTTAAAACATTCGGATTAAATAAGGGTCCCTGCTTTCACATAAACAACGATAATTATGATTAATAATAAATGTATTGTCGAGATTATACATTATTTTGATAAAGAATGCTCAATTGTGAGGTTTAGTGCATACAACAAATATTTAATTCACTTAAATAAAATTTGTAATTCATTTTAAAAATATATATTCCATGTAAACAATAACTTTATTTAATTTAAACAAGAAATTTATTTAAACTAACTAGTTCAGCGAAATTCAAATTGGATACTCAATTAATAAATATTGTTATACAGATTATTAATAGAGTTTCTAGTTTATTCATAAAAGCAAATGGAAGTTTGAATCATTCAGCCTAAAAATTAAAAATTAAATATTATAGGAAATGGTCAGCTTTTCTTGCGCAGTTCTGAATTTCACAAATGTAACATTATTGTCTATTGCAAGAACGGTTAAAAGTGCAAATATTTTAATGTTTTCTATTTTGTATGCCGAGAAGTAGCTAATGCCATATTTCCGTCTCAAAAATTCAATTGATTTGTAGAAAATTTGCCTTTGTTTTGAAAATTTAACAGTTTCGTTTACATTACATTCTTTTTTGACTGAGAAGTTTTTTTGCTGGAGAATTTTAACATTTGGTAATGCTTCGTCGTCTTTTTATGAATTCAAGTTCTTAATTTGATAGTAATAAAAATAAAAAAGACGAAAGATATAAGAAAAAGAAGGAAGGCGATGTGGCTGGTCGCCTTCTCATTTTTCTTTCCTCTTTTTTATTGTCTTCTGAAAATTATTATTTTATTTTTTCACATTAAAATATGAGCTTTTTTTGTTTGTTGTGAACTAAATTTGGTCGTTGGATTCTTGTTTTCATAACAGAAGTTTGCATCATTTGATCATTCGTAATAAATCATTTAAAAAATTATTCATAATCGCCTTTGGAAACTAAACTTTAACTTTGCCTCATATTTACTTCAACATTTAAAATAAAAGAAATCGCTCTTGTAATTTTTAAAGAAATTTTAACCTTTTTATTTAAGAAATATTTCATTAAACCTACATATATCATTGGTAAATTAATTTAATTGCGGTCTCTTGTTGTTTAAGCTTTTTAAATGTTAAAACCGAGATTGCTCAGAATTTATAATGGAAGTCGCTCAGAATTCCAAGGTGATGGCATGTCGATAAAAAACGATCGACAGATTGAAATGAATATATATATATAAATTGAGTCAATATTTCAGAGATATTTCTTGTTTACATAGCCAACGATAAAAAATTCGTTTATTTGATCATTCAAAACTTCAGATACTTTAAAGAAGCTCATTCTACACTCGTTAAGAAATATATATTACGCGTATCCTGTGACTAATTGCAAATAAAAATGTAGAGGGTAAACCTAATATTGACTACGCTGACTGACTTAAAACGTATTTTATCGCTTCTACCACGTGACATACACACATTCTCAAATATAATATTTCTGAACGTTTTTCATCTTATCGCACACATGGGTAAGCGGATTCTTTTCAGTATAAAATATCAGTGAATATGATGACGGTTTTTCCTTCGCTATTTGCGAAATCATTGAAAAAAACATGAAAAACCTCATTGGAAATCTTCTCCTTGCAATACAATTTTTCGTTCACTTTTGTGGTAAGTCTTCTTTATATAATATATTTCTTAATTTAAGTATATGAAATACCAAATATTTTCGAATTTAAAAATATTTCTTTAGGAAAGCTGTAGGCCTTGTGTTGGCGAAATTTTATTTACACTTGGGTTCGGGAAGTTCGCTTATTAAGTGCGCACTGCCCTACCGGGAGTAGGGTGGATGGGAAGTTCGACAACATAGGGATTCCTGCAGAGGAGCATAATTCCAAGAATTGTTCACCTAAAGAGTACACATACTCTACGCCATGAGACGTGGCGAGTACGTGGAGTCCACGTTGTAACTCGCAAGTTGGCGCATGCGCAGAACATCCGAGACACCCGATCAGGATTGCCAAATTGGACGATTTATAGAAACTTTGGATATTCGATTTAGCTCATTACTACCTTCCGTCGAAAAAAAAGAAATTGTCCAAACGCCGCTCACAATACATATCGCGGGTTTACTTTTCAAGTTTGGGTACATGGTCAACCTTGGAATCGCTTTTCCATGAATAGGAGAGGTGGTAATGTTTGCCTTAAAATAAGTGTTTTGGACAACAGGAATAAACAAAGAATGCCAATACCGGGAGTGCTCTGTCCTGAAATATCGAAATTTTTTTAATTAAAATATTTAAACTCAAGTATATACACTATGTACAATCGATATTAAAAGTCGCCAATTTTTAAAATGATTTATACAATCAAAAAAAAAAAAATCTATCGTTAATTTTTGCTCATCTTGAAGCAGGCTTCTGAGCGTACTTGACAAAATTAATAAAGGTTAACATTATCTATTTAACAGTAGTTATTTAGAGTTTTAGTTTTTGCTTTCTATTTGGGGAAGTTACAATTTATATTTAATCATAATGATCAAGGTCTCATTTTATTCTTTGAAGGATTCTCTACAGTTCTGTTTGGGTGAAGTTCAATAAAATTTAAACTTTCAATCTTTATAACAATAATAACTGTATGATTTATAAATTAATTTTTGTGGTAAATCCCACTTAAATAGAATTGTGGTGAATTCGTTAAAGAATAAAATGAAGTCTTGATCATTAAAATTAAATAAAAAGGGTAACTTTTCTCTGATGGGAAAGCAGAAGCTAAAACTGTGAATAAGTGTGGGTTAATAATATTTGTTTACCTTAATTATTATTCTTTGTAGTACGCTCAGACGCCTTCATCAAGATTGTTAGAAATTTAGAATAGATATTTTTTTACCGCTTTCTAGAATATTTTTAAAGACATGCGAGTTTTTAAATTGATGCGCTTCTATTAGATATTTATGGCAAATTTCATATTTTTCGATTTTAAACCCTTAACGCTCATGCGGGGTGACTTACATCCCACGGACTTTTCGATTGTTCTCCGTTTATCTACGTTTTTTTTCCTAGTTTATTTTTTTCAATGAGTTAAATTATCAGTGAGGCTTGAGTGATATTTTTTCTACATTTTGTATTGTCTCAATATCAATTGTGATTTTGTTCATACAGAAATATCTGAAAGTGTATTTTGAGGTGTGACCGTTAAGGGTGACATTTTTATATTTTATTTTCGTGTTTTTAAAATGTGCTATATTTGAGTGTTCTTAAATTTGTGATTTTTTCATTATGTATGTTAGGAATTTCAAATTATCTAAGTTACGAGGTGTGTTCAAAAAGTAAGGTGACTTTTCAATTTTCGCGGGCTACGCACATTCAAGATTTAAATTTTTTGTTTTGTTGTGTTGGTACACTCGTAACGATCATATGTTCACATTTTTGACTATATAGCTCGTGTTCTTTTTCTGACAGAGGCGTAAAAGGTTAGAAGGGTTTGGTATGCTCGGCGATTTTCTTCTTTCGAAAAAAATGGAGCAAAGAGTTTGCATTAAATTTTGTGTGAAAAATGGAATTCAGTGCTCTAAATCTTTTGAAATGTTGACAGCTGCATACGGTGAGTCTACTCTCAGTAAGAAAAATGTGTATAAGTGGTACAAGCTGTTCCAAGAAGGCCGAGAGTATGATTTCGAAAATGTTTTAAAGTACATTACTAGTTACTTGAATAAGATACTCCTAGGTGATTTTTTAATCACAGGAAACAAAAAATATTGGAACAATTATAAAGTTTCTACCTTAATTTTTATTTTTGATGGTTGAATGTACATTAATGTAAAGTAACACCCAACAAAAGCAAAATAAATAAATCTTATACTACTATTTTCAACTTTGGCGAACTACTCATAGTGAACAATTCGTCAATTGAATCTTATTATCACCTCCACTCTCACTGACTACCAAAAAATCTTAGGTCCCGGAAGCTGGAATTACAACATTGTCATATTGATATGGGCACTATGCCATAGTTTAGTGCTTAGTCAGTGCTAATTTATGCTGCAGAAAAAAAATTTTGTGCCCGGTAATTTTGGCCAAAACCATGTAGTAATTCTAGCTTCAGCTGAAGTCACAACTCCGGTATGCGAAACTCGGAAACTATTAGTGGTATCAAATTCTCCTTTGCGCAGGAATTTAGTGCTAATTAAGTGCTCTGAATTTATGCCTTGCAAAAAATCCGGGAACCTTTTTTTTACCAAAAACGTGTAGTAATGCTGGCTTCAGGTGACTCTGGTATGCAAAACTCGGAAACTATTACTGGTATCAAGATCTGCTTTGCGAAGGAATTTAGTGTTAATTAAGTGCTAATATATTCTGCAAAAACTAAATTTTGTGCCCGGTAATTTTGATCGAAAACATGTAGTAATGCTAGCTTCAGGTGACTCTGGTATGCGAAACTCAGAAACCATTAGTGGTATCAAGATCAGCTTTGCGCAGGAATTTAGTGCTTATTAAGTCCTCTGGATTTATGCCTTGTAAAAAATCCGGGCTCTTTTTTTATCAAAAACGTGTGGTACTGCTGGCTTCAGGTGACTGGTGTTGTGAAACTCGGAAACTATTAGTGGTATCAAGATCAGTTTTGCGCAGAAATTTATTGCTTATTAAGTGCTAATATATTCTGCAAAAACTAAATTTTGTGCCCGGAAATTTGGTCAAAAACATGTAGTAATGCTAGCTTCAGGTGACTCTGATGTTGTGAAACTCGGAAACTATTAGTGGTATCAAGATCAGCTTTGCGCAGGAATTTAGTGCTTATTAAGTCCTCTGGATTTATGCCTTGTAAAAAATCCGGGAACTTTTTTTTTACCAAAAACGTGTAGTAATGCTGGCTTCAGGTGACTATGGTATGCGAAACTCGAAAACTATTACTGGTATCAAAAGCAGTTTTGCGCAGGAATTTATTGCTTATTAAGTGCTAATATATTCTGCAAAAACTAAATTTTGTGCCCGGAAATTTGGTCAAAAACATGTAGTAATGCTAGCTTCAGGTGACTACGATGTTGTGAAACTCGGAAACTATTAATGGTATCAAGATCAGCTTTACGCAAGAATTTTGTGTTAATTAAGTGCTCTGGATTCATACCTTGCAAAAAATCCGGGCACTTTTTTTTACCAAAAACGTGTAGTAATGCTAGCTTCAGGTGACTACGATGTTGTGAAACTCGGAAACTATTAGTGGTATCAAGATCAGCTTTACGCAAGAATTTTGTGTTAATTAAGTGCTCTGGATTTATACCTTGCAAAAAATCCGGGCACTTTTTTTTACCAAAAACGTGTAGTAATGCTGGCTTCAGGTGACTCTGGTATGCAAAACTCGGAAACTATTACTGGTATCAAGATCTGCTTTGCGCAGGAATTTAGTGTTAATTAAGTGCTAATATATTCTGCAAAAACTAAATTTTGTGCCCGGTAATTTTGATCGAAAACATGTAGTAATGCTAGCTTCAGGTGACTCTGGTATGCGAAACTCAGAAACCATTAGTGGCATCAAGATCAGCTTTGCGCAGGAATTTAGTGCTTATTAAGTCCTCTGGATTTATGCCTTGTAAAAAATCCGGGCACTTTTTTTTACCAAAAGCGTGTGGTACTGCTGGCTTCAGGTAACTGGTGTTGTGAAACTCGGAAACTATTAGTGGTATCAAGGTCAGTTTTGCGCAGGAATTTATTGCTTATTAAGTGCCAATATATTCTGCAAAAACTAAATTTTGTGCCCGGAAATTTGTCAAAAACATGTAGTAATGCTAGCTTCAGGTGACTCTGATGTTGTGAAACTCTGAAATCATCAGTGATATCAAGATCTGCTTTGCGCCAGAATTTAGTGCTAATTAAGTGCTCTGGATTTATGCCTTGCAAAAAATCCGGGCACTTTTTTTTACCAAAAACGTGTAGTAATGCTGGCTTCAGGTGACTCTGGTATGCGGAACTCGGAAACTATTAGTGGCATCAAGATCTGCTTTGTGCAGGAATTTAGTGTTAATTAAGTGGTAATATATTCTGAAATACTGAATTTTGTGCCCGGTAATTTTGATCAGAAATATGTAGTAATGCTAGCTTCAGATGACTCTGATGTTGTCAAACTCGGATACTATTAGTGATATCAAGATCTGCTTTGCGCAGGAATTTAGTACTAATTAAGTGCTCTGGATTTATGCCTTGCAAAAAATCCGGGCACTTCTTTTTTACCAAAAACGTGTAGTAGTGCTGGCTTCAGGTGACTTGTGTTATGAAACTCGGAAATTCCTGTGCAAAGCAGATCTTGATATCAATAATAGTTTCCGAGTTTCAAAACACCAGTCACCTGAAGCCAGCATAACCACACGTTTTTGGTAAAAAAAAGTGACCGGATTTTTTGCATAGCACAAATCCAGAGCATTTAATTAGCACTAAATTCCTGCGCAAAGCAGATCTTGATATCACTAATAGTTTGCGAGTTTCACAACACCAGAGTCACCTGAAGCCAGCATTACCACACGTTTTTGGTAAAAAAAAGGGCCCGGATTTTTTGCAAGGTATAAATCCAGAGCACTTAATTAACACTAAATTCCTGCGTATAGCTGATCTTGATACCACTAATAGTTTCCGAGTTTCACAACATCAGAGTCACCTGAACCTAGCATTACTACATGTTTTTGACCAAATTTCCGGGCACAAAATGTAGGTTTTGCAGAATATATTAGCAATTAATTAGCACTAAATTCCTGCGCAAAGCAGATCTTGATACCACTAATAGTTTCCGAGTTTCATAACACTAGTCACCTGAAGCCAGCATTACCACACGTTTTTGGTACAACTAAAAGTGCCCGGATTTTTTGAATAGTACAAATCCAGAGCACTTAATTAGCAATAAATTCCTGCGCAAAGGAGAATTTGATACCACTAATAGTTTCCGAGTTTCGCATACCGGAGTTTTGGCTTCAGCTGAAGCTAGCATTAATACATGTTTGTGGCCAAAATTACCGGGCACAAAATTATTTTTCTGCAACATAAATTAGCACTAAATAAGCACGAAATTATGACATAGTGGCCACATCAATATGACAATGTTGTAATTCCAGCTTCTGGGACCTAAAAATCTTTTGCATATGAATTTCAATATCAGTACATATATCTAGTAGAAACTAATAATCCTAGAAAAAATCTAAATATATCTTTGAATGCGTCTGAGCCATATCTCTAGGTGATTTTTTAAGCATACAAAAAATCTATTATTTAAACAATTGTATTTTTTATAATATTTATAATTAGTTTAAACAATAATTGAACAACAATTCTCTTCCATTCTAACTTGAGAAATCCTTTGAGAATGGATTTCAATATTTAAACACATAGCTAAAACGAACTAATAGCCCCAGAAAGAATATAAAGATATCGTTGAATGCGCCTCGGCCATATCTGTAGGTGCTTTTTGATTCATGCATTAACTTGAATTCTATTATATTCGAGGTACGATATCTGGTTTTCATTCATCACAAATTTTCATTCAATTTTTGTTTCAAAAATTGTGAATGTTATAAGCAATATAATTGTTGAAATAATAATTTTTTTACATGACTAAAAAAGGCCCTAGATATATGGGCGAGGGGCATTCAACGATATCGTTAGATTTTTCTGGGACTGTTAGTTTGTTCCAGCTATATGTCCTATTATTGAAATCCATTTGCAAAGAATTTTTCGAATGAGAGTAGAGAGGATAAAAACAATGTTTCAATTGGAGTTTTTACATTGACAACAATTTACCTGATTTTTTTTATTTAAGGACCAAAATCTGGTTGTCATTTATGACAAATTGTTGTTCAATTATTGTTTAAACAAATTATAAATATTATAAACGATATAAATGATAAATCAAAGCTTTTAACGCTTATAAGAAAATGAGCAATAATGCAAATACAACATATTATAACTAAAGTGTTTTTTCGTTCGCTAGTTTCAAGTTTGCCAATAGGTTTTAAAAAAAATTTGTTGAAACTATTTGTTTAAACAAATTCTTTTGAAAAATTTGGCTTAGTGAGTCTCTTTCAAATTCATTTACAAACATTTCTGGCTTAATTTTATTTCATTCGGTCAAGATTTGCGACCTGTAGGTGGTTTTGAATACTCCGTCCCCAATTTGGGGCGGCCAGTCAAAGTTTTGAACGAAGGGGGGAGCGCTGCCTGGTAATTCGATACCTTTCCACGCGGATCGTTACAAAACGTTCCTCCGGCTTGGGGGTCAGTCCGGGTTTCCTTGGAACGTTTCCAGTGTTGGCATCCAACTTTTCCCTTGGAAACGGAGGCCAACTGTCAACTCCAGCGTTCATGACCACAATCTTTGTCTCGGGAGAGAGAGCGAGAAAGAGCGTAAATGGTACTAATTTTGAATTCGTAAGAATTACCTTGGCCTTCACAGAAATTCGGGCGAGGACTTATATACTGCTTCGATAGCACAGTAACACTGCGATGGCTTCACTGGGTGCGCGGGGACTGCCAGTAGTAGTGGACAGAGCGAAGTCAGCCCGCCGCTATTACTGATGTTTGAAGAATACGGTCACAGACTAGAGTCGCGGGCCTTATTTATTAATTAAAATGCATGCGATGGTTACATTCCGAGAAAGTCCAGACATGCAAAATTGTCAGAAAGATACTATAAAAACTTTCTTATGTATACTTATGTATACGTAAGTATAGCAGTAATTGATGAAGGTGATGTCAAAAGTATACGCTTAAACCTATTCTTACGCAAGAAAAAAAGCGTAAAGCTTTACGTTGGACTTCGAAACTATAGGTATTTTGAATTTCTTTGATACTTCAAATAATATGTGAAAATATTTGTCAAACTTCGAAGCTAAAGGTATTACGAAATTTTTAGAAATAATAATTTAAAGTGATTTAGGTATTCGTCCAGTTTAAAAAATGAAATATAATTTTTAAAAACAGAAACCTTCAATATGTTTAACCTTCAAACCTAAAAACTATAATGCATATATTCAAAAACTAAAATTATGACTTACTAAAGAAGGACTTCATTTAATTAATTTTTTAAATTTTTTCTACTATTTTTCGTTCTATTCATGTACCTTAGTGTCAGTGAGCTTACTCCAGGAATGGTCTTTTGTCCACATGCATGTCAAAGTAAGGAAATTTTAAAACTTCTAATTTTTCAACTAGTGATTTGAAAATAGCATTATCAGCATCTGTGAATTTTTCTGATTCCAATGATATGTTTGCCTAGAAAAGTTGAAAATTTGAAGGAGTTTAATATCAAGAAACATCAGCTTAACAGTCAATTTAATACTAAATAATTCTCAAATTGTCAACCTTCATAGACAAATTACATGGCTTTGAAATCGGAAAAATACGTAGATTCCAAATATATTACTTCTAAGTCGCTGATTGCAAATGTACGAATTTTTTAATCTCACATTTTCCCCCCATTTTCTATCAAAGGACCCCTGAGGAAAGGGATGGTCTGGCCGAACTCGCATGTACTGCCCTAAAAGTAGGTCGTAGGGCAGCCAGAGCAGAATACCTGAACTGGGAAAGAGCGTCCCGACCATTAATGTACAGCGACGGCCTCACTGGGCGCGCGAGCATCATCAGTAGTAGTGGTCAGAGCGTATTCAGCCCACCGCTACTGCTGAGGTTTGATGAATTCGGTTACGGAGTAGAGTCGCGGAGCTTACTTAAATAATATACATTCAAAGATTACATTCCAAGAAAGTCTAGGAGTGCATAATTTTGGCGGCTGGTTATTTAAAAAAAAAGATAAATAATATTAATATTATTCGTGGGTGACAACATAAATAATTTTTTATTCTACAAATTATAACCAATATTCAATTAATAACCTTGAAGTAAGTAATCAAATGATGTAATTAATTGAAACCAATTGATATTAGATCTTAATGTAATGTAATATTGTTAAAAAATGCTGCTGATAAGTAATAAATGAGTTCACAAAAGAAGAATCATGAAACTATAATTTCCTTTCAAAAATTCAAATAATTTTTTTTTTATACATATATATATTTTTTTATTTGATCTTTTATTTTTTAATATTTGATCTATTAATAATTAACATAATTTTTTAATTACATGTTTTTAAAATTGGAAATTGCATTTCTGTACATTCAATTTATTAATAATGCCCGATGAATTTGTATCGTATCGATAATATTTCCTTAGGTTTTGGTCTTAATCCAATTTTTTTGTTGCAAAAGTAATTAACAATGAAAATTTAATGTTACAATCTGATCAACATTTTTCTCGTAAACGGCTATACGGATTTTGAATTTGATTTTGTTGAGAAAATACCAATTATTTATAAAAAAAATTGAACTGCACAGCATGAAAAAATGTAGAATAACGTGGCCAAAAATTTTTTTTTTAAATAACAAAAGTACGATTTGTTTATAAAAAATTGATTATTTTTCAAATAACTTTAATGTTTTTATATTCGAAAGAAAAATTTCTGGACTGTATATTTTTAAACCAAAATTGAAACGTAAGAATCGTGAAAATCCATTTAACATATCCACTTATCTGTGTGCCTGTGTTATTTAAGGAACCTTATCGTACACATATCAAAATATCAAGAATTAATCTCGGAAGTAATTTAGAAATGTAACTGCTCCTATTTAAAATTTATTCTTGAATTCTATACTCGATTAACTAGACAATTAAGATTTAATTTAATTTTTGGCAAATTAGAAATTGTTCGTTGCATAATTTTAAATACTATTTCTCCATATGAAAATAAAGTATCAACAATTATAAGTTAAAAATGTTTTTACAGTAATACCAGAAGCGGTATATCAAAATATCTTATATAAAATGAATACAGTTATGAGGATGAACGAAACTTAAAAACAAACAAAAGTAATAGACCGGTTCCATTTAAAATCATGTGATGAGATGCGCATGAGATTTTCAGAATATTTTGGCATTGAAGTATGTTATTCTACACTCAAAATAAAGGACCATATGTTTTAGCGTTTTGCTGAACAAAAAATTGTTCAGGAATGGTGAGCTGTTGAAGATAAAAATGTTTAAAATTGAGAATATGGCGGCGGTTTTTCAAAAAATTTTGAAAATTGATTTTTTTAAAGGCCTCCCTTGATTTTTTTTTCGTTTTTTGGCGGATTTTCGATAATATGGACAACATATTCTCCAAGTTTAGTGTTTGGTAAACAATTTCTTTGTATTGAAAAAACAATATTATTTGAAAAAAATCAAAATTGTTAATTTTTTTTAAACTACCGAGGAAAGAAGTAAATGTCAAGGAAGAAAGATCTTTAATAATAAATATTCTATAAAGAGCCTATATCCCTTTTTTAATATATGGCACCATATCAATTTATACACTTATTTACTTAGTCATAATTTTCTCGATCCGTATAAATTACCGCCTCTCTTACAGTCAATTACAATTTTTCTTTTTTGAGTTTTTTTCTTTTTTGTAATATATAAATTGATGTGGTTTCATATATTAAAAACGTGAAAGAGGCTCTTTCAAATGAAATTCAATTCTAAACAACTTTCTCACATCATGTTTACTCCTTTCTTCGGTAGTATAAAAAAGCGGAACATCAATAAAAATTTAAATAATAATTGTACGAGACGCGTTAATGTATCCGAATCGAGATAATCATGATTATGTAAAAAAGTTTATAAATTCATGTGGTGCCATAAAATAAAAAAATTAAATAGGCTTTTTTAAAACTAAATTGATTCCTAAACAACTTTTTTCTTGATATTTACTCCTTTCCACCTTAGTTTTTGAAAAAAATAATAATTTTGATTTTTTCGAAAAACTTTTTTTTCAATAAAAAAATTGTTTAACAAGAACCAAATTTGGAGAATATGTAGTCAATATTATCGACAATCCACACAACAAAATTTTTAAGGTGTCCTTTCTGAGAAAATACATTTTCAACACTTTCAGAAAGCCCGCTGTTATTTTCTCAATATTTAAGTTTTTCAATTTTTTTCAAATCATTCAAAAGAGCTCAAAATTTATCATCGCATGAAAGAAAAACCAACAGAATGTGTATATTTAGTAAAAAACTACATCATTTTGAAAAATATTTTGGCAGTTTTTATGAAATGGTAAGATTATCTTTAACAGCTCACCATTCCCGAGGAACATTTTTTTCAACCAAACGGTAAAAGATGTATTCTCTTATTTTGAGTTTAAAATAACATACTTTTATGCTAAGATATTCTTATAACCTCATGCAGACCTCTTTGTATTTTTTGAAATGTAGTCAGTCATAAAGATTTACCGAAATAGAGAAGAAGGTTTACATCGATTTCAGGTGAAAGATTCACCGCAACAAAAATTAATCTTGCCAGATTCAAGGTCATGACGCGTCAAGTTCAAGGTCATGACCTTGAAACTGACGCGATAAAGGTCAGCGGACACCAGGTTCATAATCAGCGACCCCAAAAACCTATAACATATATTTTTTAATTTTTTTACCGTTTTTTCTCGATTTAACCTTCAAATGACCTTGAACCTGAAGCGATAGAGTTCAAAGGATGCCATATTCGTAATTAGCGACTCCAAAAACCTATAACGTATTTTTTTGGATTTTTTAACCGTTTTCTCTCGATTTGACCTTCCAATGACCTTGAACCTGACGCGATAAAAATCAAAGGACGCCAGATTTGTATTCGGTAGGTGGCTGGGGGATGGAGGGTAGTCCGTTTAGCGTGCCATCGACTAGGGATACTTATAAGATACTACCATGATTTTTTCAGATTTTTTGGTCCAAAAATAAATTAGGCTAAAAACCGGCCTTACCGACCCTCCCCTTTTAGCAAAATTAAATTTTTTTAAATTATTTTACAAACGAAGAGTTCAGGACGTCCGTTAGCATATTTGCTATCGTTCCCTAGATTTGAGAGGCAAAACCTTTATTATTGCTGGGAAAAAGCCGAGGGAATCTAACACTGGTAAAATCGATACAATTTCCATAATATCACAAAAAGCAATCAAATTTATAAAAATTAATTTGTTTTATTTGACAAACAAAAAAAGATTTCGGGGACGTCCGTTAGCGTGCTCCCTATCATTTCCCAAAATTTTAAAAGAAAATCTCTATTATTGTCGGAAAAAGCTGAAGGAACCTAACACGGGTACAATCGATGAAATTCCCTAAGGATCACAAAAACTAATCAAATTTATGAAAATTAATTTTTGTTAATTGACCCAGAAGCAATGAGTTGGGGGACGTCTATTAGTATGTTCGTTATCATTTCCCACATTTTAAACACAAAATCTTGATTATTGTAGAAAAAAGCCGAGTAAACCTAACACTGGTAAAATCGATAATTTTCTAAGTATCCCGAGTAAAAATGCTTCGACTTGAGTTCGACTTGGTTATATCTTGAACTTGTTTCCAAGACATCGATATCTGGCTGCGTCTCAAAACTGAGTCGAGACATAGGCCTTCGTCTCACATTTATGTTCACGGCAGGTAAGACGACATTTACTTGTCTCAATTCGAGCCTTGTCTTGGCTGAGATGGTCGTACCTTTCTTGGCTCATCAATGAGATTAAAATTGATGGATGGCAAATTTGTAATTATTAAATTAGTTGTTTTTAATTAAAAAATTCAGAATCTGTGGATCCCTTACGAGGTCTCTATACCTCTCTTTCTTTTCATTCTCCTTGGCTATGATGTTTTTGTCAACTGGCGCCGAAAATTCGATAGCGAACATGGTTCGCTTCTCGAAGTCAAGAAGAACCATGTCAGCCCTCGAGTGTGCAACAGAAACAATCATTGTTGTTTCCACGAGAAGCTAGGGAAAGGGGCTCGTCCATCCTTGTAGAATCCTTGCATGCAAGAATAAGGCTATGTACTCTGAGAGGTCGCCCGGTATCCCAGAGACACCGTTATAGACACCTCACTCAGGTGCCATCCAGCTTTTGGCACGGTTTTCATACCTCCGCTTTGCGGTTAATTCCTTCGGGACCACCTCTGGAGAATTGTTCGCGACTCCTTATTCATTTTTGTAACCATATTCAGCAGAAACCCTTGGTACAGGGACCCTCTATCCGCAACCCGAGGATGCTTTCGGTGGCTTTGTCATAGGCATTTCGGTTTGATTTTTGAGGAATCAAAAAAAAAATATATATATATATATATGACTTTTAGAAATAACCTTTTTTGCTAGGACAGGTATACGCTCGGAGTTATAAACCGCACGTATCGGAGTCATAAAAATACGACTCAAGAGATAAATTTATGTCTTCAAGACATTGAAACTTGTCCCCAGGACATAAATTAAAGTCTGGCTCCGTCTCAAAACTGAGATATGCTCAAGTCGAACTTTTCGACTTCAGCATGTCTTGATTGCGAGCAATTCAAGTCGAACTCAAGTCGAAGCATTTTACTCGGTGTCACATGCCCTTAACCACATTTGTCTACAATTTGTGAATTTTAAACATTGTGGAATATTTGTTTATTCGAAAATTTTTAAAGATTCCCTTCTTCTGATTACTCATGTTTCGTTTCTAACCAAATTTAATTTAAAACTGTTCCATTTTCAGTGCTTCATTCTAGAACATTATATTATTAAATTGTGAGATTGACTGTCATCTTTTGTAAATCTCAATAATCTTTTATTTTTACAGAAGGAAGTTCTTCATCTTACGGAATCAGTTTACAACAACCGTGGTATGACTCTATCCCGTATCAAAATAATATAACTGTCAAGTTTGAAAACAGGGATATTCATGTGATTCGAAATACATATGGCGACGATATTCATATACCGATCAGTTGTACACTTGTGGAGGGTCCAGGTCATCCTCCACCTCGGGGTATTCCGACTCTCGCTAATAAAAAAAATGAAAACTTTGCAACCGTTCCTGTTTTTGGTCCTGCAAAACACGTAAGATATTGTGTGGCATATATAACAGAACATGGAGAACTTTTGGGAGTTCAGGCTCCACCTACTGATTACGATTCGAGACCTGGGCGATATCGAGGTAAATGAATATGTTATGAGATTTTTGGTGCACCTAGAGTTTACTAGCCGCTGGATGCAGATCACTGTTCTAGTAGAAGTTCAGCAAAAACTCAAATTGGATAAATAAATAATTTTTTGTTTCGATAGATTGAAAATAAAAGTTTGTAGTTTATTCATAAAAGAAAATGAAAGTTTCAGGCCTCACAGAACGGTCCCTAAGGTAAACCGACCATTTTTTGGAAGATGAAAAAAGTGGTTTTAATACTGGGACAATAATAAATATCGTTAAGGATCTTTTGTATTCCAACATAAACACAAAATAAAAAATTTTCTAGTATTTTTCAAGTTCTTTTGGATATTTTAATACTCTTTACTTTTTTTCTGACGATTTATGCATTTAGTAAAAAAATAATTAAAAGAATACTTATAATCTGTGAATTAACTGATGCAAAATTCGCCTTTTTTATGTTTCAAAACTTTCCGCATGACTTTTACAGCATTGTATTATTGAAATTCCCTATATTAATAGAAAAAGTATCGTTTTTGCACATTTCTCATACGTTCATTTCTCATGCGTTAAATAGAGTTTATTGCAATCTCTAATCTTTTTGGTTAAAAAATCTCCTATTATATTTTTGATTTAGAATTTATTGTAATTAAAATTAATACATAAACTAGAAAAAGTGTTCAAAAAATTGCAAGTATTTTTTCGTTAAAAAATTCATTGACTAAAAAAATCTCGTTTGATCAATACTTCAATTATTTTGTTGAAAATTCGTCTTTCTGGTTCGAAAATTTATCGTTTTAATTAGAATTTTTATCTTTCATTAGTAGAAATGCAATTGGCTGGTTGGAAATTAATCTGTTTAGGTTAAAGCTTCAACAGTATTATTAGAAATTAGTTTTTTTTTTTAATTAACCCAACTGCTTTCAATTACTTATTATGATCTTCTTTGTTTGAAATATCAACTGCTATATTTTTTATAAGAATTTCTAGGTTAAAATTTGTATTAATTTGTAAATAATTTGTCATTCAACTTGAAAATTTTACGGTTTGCTTGTAAATTAACTTTTTTTTTAATTTATATTTTAGAGATAAAAATATAACTGTTTTATAGAAAACTCTTTTATGGCTTAGGAATTCAATAATTTGGTAGGAAAATAATGCATTTAGTTAAAAATTACCTTTTTTATGAAAATTTATGTTTTTAGGTTTAACTATTATATTTTTTCATAAGAATTCTTCTTTTATGATAGAAAATTAGTCTTTTTGATATTAATATTCAACAATTTGTTAGAAAATTGAAGTATGAGGTTAAACAAAAAATGTGAATTCTTATCAAAAAATATAATAGTTAAAATTTCAACTAAAAAAGATTATAATTATGAATTGAAAGCAGTTTAATTAATTAAAAAAAACACACAATTTTAAATGTAAGTGTTAATGCCTCAACCTACACCGATTTATTTTCAACCAAACAAACGCATTTTGCTCATGAAAGATGAGGTTTATAATTAAAAAGATGAATTTTTATCTAGAAAGACGAATATCTAACAAAATAGTTGAAATATAATTCCGAAAATAGTTTTCAGTCAAGATAAAAAAATTTTACATAACTGCTAAATTTTCAAGTCAGAAAAACAAATTTCTTACAAAACAGTTAAATTTTTTAGCGAACGGGATGACTTTTTAACTAAACTATTTAATTTTCAACAAAATTATTAATTTTTTAAAGAAAATAATCAAGATTTCAACAAAATAATACATTTTTTACCAAAAAATAATTGAAGTTTTTTGAGCATTCTGTCCAATTTTTGTATTGATTTTAATTAAAATGTATTCTAAATTAAAAACATAATAATAGACCTCTCAGCCACAAAGAATACATTTTTCTGCCAAAAATACGATTTTCTTTCAAAACAGTTATATTTTTACTCTAAAACATACATTTTCAACATATAAGTTAATTTACAAACAAACAGTTAAACTTTCAAGTAAATAGATAATATGAATCTTATTACTAGTTATAATATTTAATATTAGTATATATTATTACATTTTATTACATACTTACTAATTTTTATTGAAAAATTAAATTTATGAGTTACTATTAAATTGCTTACCTATACCTAAGCAGTTGGCAACATTTGAGTTAGAAAAGGTTAGAAAGGTTAGAAATCACAGATTTTGAGGAGTATTTACTATTATTTTTTACTAAATGGATAATTTCTTAAAAGAAAAATAAATAATAGTAATGAATTTAAAAGAACTTCAAAAATACTAGAGATTTTTCACTTTTATGATTTCTGTTGGAACATAAAAGATACTCAACGATATTTATTATTGTTCCAGTATACGACACACTTTTTACGTTGTCTCAGTAATGGTCGCCTACCTTGTCATTTATTTTTTGTGCACTTAATTGTTTACCCAATCAAAAAACTCTACTTCGCCCTGGAGCTTAATTTGTCAGCGAAAATCAATTTCTGGACCCTTGGGGCAATTGTTTTCTCGTTTTTGGGTTTTCTTAGTTCCCACTCAGAAGACAGCTACTAATCCAAAAAATTTCAATATGTGCACCAAAAATTCGAGTAATTCACCGCTCGTGAAAAAAGACCCAAATTGTTTTTTTTTCTAAACTTAAGTAATTTGGGTGGAAAAATGTTTTAAAAGCTTTCAAAATTGATTGTTTATCTTTTTGAAATTCTAAACCTATATTTTTTTCAAGGTCATCCGAAAAGTCTTAGTCCGGATGCATTTAAATATTATATCACTTATCTCGGCTGGGACTTCGTGGTGTATCATGCTCCTGGGAATCCAACTATACTGTGGGACGTAAAGCTTTTCCCCAAAAATAAAGAGGACAAGGACTTTAAAGCTCATTATATTAGCACATATCATGTTAGAGCCGTGGAGATACATTTTTCCAGAATCATGTTTTTCGCGGCACGAAGACGTAAAAAGAACCAATCTAGTGCAGTCGCCCTTAATGACTCCCTTGTAATATTTGATGCAGCTTGGTTTCATGCAGAGAACATTCCCCTTCCGCTACAAGAGCGGATGACGCCCGAGCAGATCCAGGCGTGGTACCCTTCCCATGGTCACTCAGGATAACAGTGCAAGTCATTGTAAATTATGTACAATTGTTAAGATCTAAATTTCGAAATAAAATCAGAATTAACCAAACATTAGTCTTACTTCCTTATAGCGTGATGTTAAGGTTTTTTTTTGAGATTCCCCCTTTTTCCATAATCTCGAAAAATTTTCCTTTTCCTTCTACCTCTTTAAATATACAATATAACATAAAGTAGGGCTCAAAAGTTTTTTGTAGTAATGAATATTTTGAATATCATGCTATTGTATGTTACTTTTCTTTTCTTGTTAATACCTTTTAATTTTGTGCTAGATTTTTAGAAAAATTAATCTATCACTTGTCAACAAAATGATTTTGAACTCTTCCGCAAGTACAATTTATTATTCTTTTCACATGCGGAAAATTATTTTAATAAAAACTAATTTATAAATAAATATAGGATGAAATTGATAATTTCGATATCTTCTAGGCTAATGGCAAAAATTTATTTGGAAAATCAACACGATTACGTTTCTGAAACACAGCCTCATCAGATCTTAAAACAGTTTAAAAAAAGTAGATTCCGTGTGACTTTCCTAATTTGCGAGTTCAATGACCTTTAAATGGGCTTTGAATTTCGAATTTATGTGGTGAAATTAGTAATAATGTTGTGGTAAAAAAAATTGGTTTAGTGAAGACGGAGCGGATTGCGCCGCCTCCATCTTAGGAACCTTAGGAAGACGGGCATTCCGCTCCGTCTTCACTAAACAAATTTATTGGTTTTGCTTAACACAAAATTATTACTGATTTAACCGTATAATTTAAAAATTAAAAATCCATTTACAGTTCATTGAATTCACAGATTAAGAAAGTCACATGGAATCTACTTTTTTAAACTATTTTGAGATCTGACGAGGGAAACGAGCTGTGTTTCCGAAAGGTAATCGTTTCAATTTTTTAAATAAATTTTTACCATTTGTCTGGAAGATGTCGAAATTATCAGATTCTACCCATATTTATTTATGATATAAAATCTTCCCGGATGTAAAAAAAAAGAAAAGAAATGTTCTTCTTAAAAATATTCAAAACTAGAATATTCTATTATATATAATGAAAGTTTTTTTGTTATTTTACAAAATAATATATTATAATTGATTTAAATTTTTTACTTGACTAACTTGAAACTAAAGAATTTGGAATTTAAAGAAAACTTAAAAGTTAAAGTATTTTTTTGACATTTTATAACAATGATTTCTCGACTTTACGAAAATTTAGAAAAGAATTACAACACTTAGAACTAATCTTAATGACACTTTCCAATTAATTACGAATTAAATAAGTTCTGGATTTTAAAGATTTAAATGTTCGGGACGAAGTAAACGTCAAATTTGTTGATTTTCGCAGAAATAATGTCCTGCAAATTTTCTACTAAGGTATATTTTCAAGTCTCATATTTTGGGAATTGTCACGAAAATAACTTCGAGAAAGTTTCCTTATTTTTAAAGTTTTTTAGACAATTTTTGTACACAATATATACATATTTATATGTACATTCCATATGATATTTACTTAATATAAAGATTTATTAAAGTTTAAACAAACATCTTTCTCTTACTTCTTCTTATATGAAGAAACATAAGATTTTCTATAATATGAACGTAAAGAAAAAGTTCATAGTTGAGTATTTTAGTTTTACTTTCAACATTTAAACTTTTTTAAATAGATACCTTCTTCAGCGCTTATAAGGTTAAAAACTTAGGTTTTCGAATATAAACAATTCTCACTTTGTAATATTAGATAAATTCTAGACGTTTTAAATTCAAACATTCCTGAATTATCAATTGCACGCGTACA
This sequence comes from Belonocnema kinseyi, assembly GCF_010883055.1. Classification (NCBI taxonomy): domain Eukaryota; kingdom Metazoa; phylum Arthropoda; class Insecta; order Hymenoptera; family Cynipidae; genus Belonocnema; species Belonocnema kinseyi. Next base: position 52,825,769 of record NC_046666.1, read on the forward strand.
TTTTTAAAATAAAAGTAATCTTTAAATAAAAATTTGAAAAACATTTCTATTTGAAATTGAAAAATGTTTGAATAACAATACTTATGTACTCCAGAAACCTTCAAAATATTGTTATCTATGAAAATATAAAAATCAGGAAAGTAAGTGTGTGTTTAAAAAATCTTACCACCTACAATTTATAATTTTTGTAAATTATTTAACTCCCTTCTGAAATTTTTTAGAACTTTAAACGTCTTTAAATGTTGTATCATCGGTTTTTAAATAATGTATTTCTTAAACATGAAAAAATAGAAATCCATGGAAATGCTTTCTACTTCAACGATTTTTTAGATATATTTAATTCAAATCAGACTAATGTAGTTATTTCAAATGATTTCTGAGTTTTAAAATGTATTTTCCCATTTCTGAGCGATTTTATCGAATTTTGAAAGAACTTTAGGGAATACATTAAATTTTATTTTAAGGTATGCCGAGAATATGAAGGAATTTGACCAATATTAAGGAATTTTAAAGTTTTTAAGTTGTAGTAAAGGATGCCAAAGAATTTAAAGAGATTTGGTATCAAAAATTTGAAGAAATCATCATATTTAAAAATTTGTCATGCATTTTTAAATAGTTTGTTTTTAAAATTGTAAAATAAGAATTAAAGCTCCTTAACACGCGTTTCGCGCTCACGCTTTTAATGTTAGTGCAAAATATTTTAGACGCTCAAAATTGACCTTTTATAATTTTAGTTGAAGAGAATTAAAGAGTGTTGTTTCCAATTTTCACTTAAACTATTAATTATAATGAGGATGGAATAATAAATTTTGGAAATAAATGTTTATTTAATTATAAATATAAGTATTACAATCAAAATATTAAATAAGTCATTGTTAGAAGAGGAAATATTCTTATTTATGATAAGGGTTTGAAACAGTTAAAAATTATTTCTTTAACAGATTTAATGTTTTTTTCTGACTTTTTTATATTTTTGTGTATAGCTTTTCAGCAATCTAATTAAATGGTATACAGTTCAAAAAAATGATTGAATAACAAATTTATCAAATAGTATTCAAAAAGTATTAAATTTCTTATAAAAAGGTTGTTTCTTCTTTTATAAATTAAAGAATAAATATTTAATCTTTCTCGTATTTCTTCTTTTCGATCTCTTTTCCCTATCTGTGTCAGATTTTTTTTTAGAAAACAAACTTTTAAAAATGTTCCGATTTGAGTAGGGCAGTCTAAAATAGCACATGTGACTGGATTCGATGCTTCTGTAATGCTTCATTATTTGTTGCTCATGTATGTGACAGGCTCGTGCATTTTATTTTTTGAGATTTTAGGATAGACCCAAAATATATATTTTTAAAGATTTCCAACAAAAAATGAAGTAGCTTCTTAAGAATTTTTAAAGGATCTAGGTGAATAGAAGATTTTTCTTAAGATACTCAGAAACATGGTTTTTAAGTTAAAAAATTAGTTTCAAGAAAATATTAAAAAATCATTCAAAGATTTCCAAAATTGTAAAAAAAAGCAATCTGGGAGTTTTTAAGGTCATTCTTTTTTCTGAAACCAAATAAAAAATTTTCAGTAGAATTTTAATCATTTTGTAAGATATTCATCGTTTTGCAAAAATTTCAAGATTAATTTTAAATTTGATAAGATTTCAACAAAATTAGGTGTTTCAGAAATTTTAAAAGATCTTAAAGTAATAAAAAAGAATCTTCAGATTTTTAGGAAAGGCTTAAATATTTTTAATTTCAAAATAATATTTTTAAAAATTACAAAGATTTAAAAATATGTTTACATTTCTTTCCAACTCCGAAAATTCCCAAATATCTTCTAAATTGATGAAAATAGATTAACTGTTTTTGGAAAAAAAATCATTTCAATGCATATTTATTTATTGCTTGTTTTCTTTTTGTTTCAGGTAAATTCCGGCTGTGATTACGCATTTCAAAAAAGATGAATTGGAATATTTATAATGCACTCTATAAAGGTATTTAATTCACACAAAATGAATTTATTACGATTTACATTAAGGAGTTTAAAATTTTATGAAATTTGAAGTTTAAATAAATAATTTAAATATGAAATTCGTATTATAATAGCCTTGGATTTGAAAATTCTTCGAATTTTTCTATTTAAAAAACCACTAGAAATTGCATACACATTTTATTATGAGAAGAGTAAGGTAAATAGAATTTTGAATGTGTAAATAATTCTAATTTTTTAACTTTTTATTCATTATTATTTTCCATCTTGGGCTTAGATTGTACATTTTCGTTTTTTTCGATTGTTAACAAAGAAACGTTGAAAAACTATTATTAAATATTGTTGCTGAATTTCGTCACTGGTAGAAAGAAAATTAAAGTCAGATATAATTTTACAAAAGTCTGTTTTATTTTATAAATGCATATTAAAAGAAAGGCATTTTTAAAACATAATTCTCACTAATTTTTATTTATTATCGGTTCATAACTACAAATGCAAGGGAAAGTTAGGCATTGCAGACTAAATTCAATTCAATTCAATCAATTATGATATCATTCAGTTTATAACGCTCAATTTAAAAATCTTTTACTTTAAAAGTTTTCCATTTCAGATTTTTATTTAAGCGTACATTTTTAATTTAATGAATTTTAAAATGCAGTCTTGAAAGCTTAAACGATTAAAAATTGAAATCGTTCTAAATTGAAATTGGTTTAAAAACATTTTCATTTTATTTACTATAAATATAAATTAATTGATAACTAAAAAAACTGAGCTGTACTTTACGTTTTGAAAAGTGGACAATAATTTATTCGACAAAACGATTTCAAATTAGTTCAAAATTTAAATGCATCTAAATTTTAACGTTAAAATTATTATTTTTTTTGTTAAAACTTGAGATTAAAGCTTCATAAACTATTTGAAATTGAAAAATACATAAATTCATAATAATAGATTAATAAATCGAGGCTTTTATTAAATTGAATGTATTGTTTCAGTCTAAATTAAAAATTGACTTCAATCGAATTGAAACAATTTTAATCGTGAAAAAGAATGATTATTTAATATTTAGCAATATTTGACTGTTCATTTGGGATCTGAAGTTTTTAATGTTCAAATTAACGCAATATTTTCCCTAAATATTATTTGATCTACACATATTGTTTCAATTAAAATTAAAAGAAAAAATAATACATTTTCAGGTTTATCGTAATATAAGTTTTTTTAAAAATAAAAATCGATCAGTAAAAAATTGCGTTCATTTGAAAGTTCAATTAGAAAGGCAAAAAATAATATTCTGTTTAAAAGAATTTTATTTTCGCATAAAAAATTGTAAGCGGTTACTTATTCTTGCACGTGACCCACTATTCAGACCTGCATAATGCAAGTTTGATTTTCGATATTTTAAAATATAAACACGTCAAAAATCTGATTTAATTATCCCACAAATTACAGAGTGGGTTATCTTTTCTTATAGAAAAATTCTGGGTTGAAAATTTAACTGTATTTTACAAAATTCGCCCTTTTCACTTCAAGTTTCGATAATTTGATAACAATTTTTTTTTTTTTGGGAATTCATTCATTTTTGTTTGAAAATTCGACCAATAAGTTAAAAATTACTCACTGTAGGTTGAAAGTTCAATTTTTTGTTGAAAATACATTTCTTCTGCTTGAACAACCAAATAACTATTATAAATGGAACAGTTTGGTCTTAAACCAATTTGTTTTGTTTGCCAAATTCCTACTATTTGGTTATAAATTTATCTTTTGTGGTTTAGAGGTGAACTATTTTCAAAGAATTTTCAACTTTTTAGTTTGAAAGCTCAACTGTTTCGTTGAAAATGCATCTCTTTTGGTAGAAAATTAATTTTTTCTGGTTAAAAATGCAACTATTTTCTTTAAAATGCAAAATATTTCGATTTTAAATTTTAAGAGATTTATATTGAATTCAATCTGAATTTCTATTTAATTAGACGACAGACTGTCAACTGAATTACTAGTGAAACTTTACAGATTCGATTAGCGAAAAGTGAGCCACCGAAAATGAGTAGAAAAATACAAACTCGACTAGTCGAAATATTTACTAATTCAATAATGGGAAGCAACTGATTGCTTGATAAAAATAAATAAATTTACTTAAATTTTATATAATTATCCAGTTGATTGTTTGAACATATAGTTAAAGAAAAGAAGAATGTTTATATTCTTAAAATGACAATGGAACAATCGCCACGCAGTTATTTATACACCCTCATGGTTTTCATACTCTATTTTTGACCAGAGAGTTCATTTCGAATTTTAAGTTATTTCAATTGTACATTTTGTAATTTTCTATAGAAAATCCCAGTTATTCAGAAAACTTTAAAAAAATTATTACCCTTGAATAAGGGCGAACTTGAATGTCTAAAGAAGTTTTTCTTTATTTTATAGAATTTTTTCTTACGCGAGACATACTTTATTGCATCTCTGAATCAAAATTTTTTAAACTTAACTAATTACTAGGAAAATTTTAACGATTTAATGAGCGGAAAGTGGGCTACTAAACAATATTTTAAAATTAGTTTTTCGAATTTTCAAGATATTTCCTAATGCAACAGTAAAAAACAACTAATTGCTTGTTACAAATATTAAAAATTATTTAGGAAATAATACAGTAATTAAAAAACGCTTATAAATGTGGAAAATGGGAAACAAATTTACGGTTGTAAATTTTCCCGTTTTGTTATAGTAAATCACAATTATTCAAGGAAGCATGGATGTATAAAAAATATATTTTCTAAAAGGCTGTAAATCAATAGTGGCTCGTTGCACGAAAAAATTTCAGGCGAGTAAAAAAGTTTATCTTATGTCAAAAATGATTAAAATTGGTTTAAAAACAATCATTCTTGGAGAGAAGTTTTCATTCGATCGGAAAATTTCTTTTTATTTTCAATAAATCTAAACTTACAATAGACAATGTACAAGTTTCGAAGTTTTGTTAAAAATCATTTTTTGTTAAAAAATCATGTTTTTGTAATGAAATTGTTAGAAAATTTTGTTGAGAAACTAACTGTGATTTTGAAAATATCGCCAAGATATTCGTAAATAGGGTATTTCGTAATCTCTTTTTATAGAACTCATTTTATTGATTAGTACTTTTTTAAAACATTGGTTTGATTGATAAAGATTAATTATTTTAGTTCAAAATGTATCCCTTGGATTAAAAATTTCTATTTTCTTTTTTTTTTTTGAGAAATTTATACTTTTTTCTTTGACAATGTATCATTTTATGCTGGAAATTAGCTTTAAACTTCTCATTTTTGGTTGTTATTAATTTTCTTGTTGGTAATCCATTTTTTAGGTCAAAATCTTAACTGCATCGTTACAAATTTAACTATTTTGTTGAAAAGTCCTTTTTTCGTTCAAGAATTCAACAACTTTGTCAAAAATTCGTCTTTTTGGATCGAAAGTTCATTTTTCTTGATTTGAAATTTAATTTTTATCATTAGAAACATTCTCGCTTGAAAAACTGTTCTCAAATTTATTTTTTTGCTTGACAAAATTTCTGCTATTTGGTATAAAATTGACCTTTGTTGTTGCTAAGTTAACTGTTTTTAAAAGATTATCAACTTTTTAGGTTGAAAACTCAGATCGGTCAAAGACGAGTTTGTCGAACTTTCTGAAAACTGGCTGGCTAACGAACTTTAACTGTCTTTTTGGTTTCTAAAAAGTATAGCAGATTTAAAATAAATATTTTCAAGAATTATGTGAAAAGATATGAAAAAACTTGCTTTAAAAAAGTTAAAAGAAGAAATCCTTTAAAATAAGTTTCTAAAATGTTAAACTTCTGTTTAAAAACTGAATAAAATAATTTTTTTAATTGAATCATTTAAGAAGTTCAGAAGTTAAAATATCTAAAATACAAAATCTTTGACAAGAAAAAAAAATATGATAAAATAATATTGAAAAAGTAAGTATGCGCTTATTACTTTGAATGAATTTTCCATTAGATTAACCCCTTTTTCAGTTTTTTAAAAAATAAATATTTTTAATAATATTGATCTGAAATAATATAAAAGATGACATTTAAAAAAAAAGAGAAGGAAAAAATAAATCTTTAAAAACTCCAGAAGTTAAAAAATATAAAAATTGACATCTTTGCCAAAATATAAAATAAGTGGAATAAAATAAAATTTTTAAAAATAGACATAATTGAGATAAACATAAAATAAAAATAAAAAAGGTAACAAGATTTAAAAAATTAGAGTTAACCAAAAGCTGCTTTTTAATATGTAGATAAGTTAAAAAAATTCCTTATTATTTAGGAAAAGCTGAAAGGCTGAGAAGATAAATTTTCAACGAAGGATTTAATATTTCATATTTGATGTATAAATCTATGAACTTAGAATCGAAATGAGTGAATAAAAAATGACTGGACAATGAACTTTCAACAAAATGTAATTCGTTTACCAATAAGTTCATTTTCCGAATAAATAGTTAAATTTTCAGCCAAAGAGAAGAACTTTCTACCGAAATAGTTCAATTTTCAAAAAAAAATTTAAATAATTTGTTAACCAAAAATTGAATAGTTAAACTTTCGGTTTCAAGGATTAATTTTAAAAAAATGCGAATTTGTTATCAGCTTAATTAAAACAGAAAATTCGAATTTGTAAGAAAGGCGTTAATTTTTACCAAGTAGTAAATTAGTTCAATTATTATTTATTTACTTTTAACCAAATAGTTGCATTTTCCATCAAAATAGTTGAGGTTTTAAGAAAATAAGTATAATTTTTTAATTAAACTAAAAAAGACGAATTGGTATCAAAATAGTTGAATTTACAGCCGAAAAGGTGAATTTTCTATAAAGAAGAATAATGTGATATGCACCTAAAATACGAATTTTTAACAAAATACATGAATGTTCCACAAAACAGTGAAATTTTCGACCCAAGAACAAACAGTTGAATTCTCAATAAAAGTGGTTAACTTCTTAACCAAATTTTTTAATTAAAAAGAAGTTTTCAACTAAAAATTAATTATATTTAACAAAAAAGAAGTATTTTCAACCAAATAGTTGAATCTACAGTCAAACAGATAATTCATTTGAACGTTAAGAACTTCAACTACATCAAAGATATGAATTTGTAAACAAAACTGGCGTATTTTCTACAAAGCAATCAAATTGTTAACAAAAAAGTTAATTTTCAACTATATACTTTATTTTTCTACCAAATGGTTAAATTTTTTAGCCAAAAAGACGAATTTTCGATAATGAAGTTCAATTCTCAAATCAAAAAGATTTCAACTAGAACTTCTTCAATTAATAATAAAAAGCAGTTACAAAATACATGCATTTTTTAACCAGATAGTCGAATTTTTAAATAGAAAAGATCAGTTTTCTATTCAAAACGTAAATTTCAACAAAAATTGGAATATTTGTACTTTCAGTTAAACAATGGGGTAAATTTTTCACTCTAAAAATGAATTTTCAGCTAAGAACATTAAGCTTTGTTTCTCGTTTATTTAAGATTGTTTTCGCGATCCAAGAATTATCCAAAAATGTAAGAACGTAAATGTAAGAATGGTTAATTTTCAAATTTATTTTTTAGAGCTTCTACATGACGTCACTTTTCACTCCGTAGGGAGTATATATATAAAAGCACTCCGCAGGGAATGAAAAGTAGAGCTTTAGCGCCGCTTCATAGGCATCGAAAAGGGCTGAAATTATGCATGTGTCATAAAAAATACAATACATGATGTGGAAGAAAGTCGTCTTTATGGCTCGGGTAATATTTTCGGCACAAGTGGTGGACTCCTTGATATGTAACACACGCATTTTTGCAAATTTTTTTGTTAATAAATAATTAAGTTGTTGAAAAAAATGAAAAAAGACTAACTGGGATTCCCAAAATATCAAAATAAACGTAATCCATACGAAACTGTTAGCGACGATTGGATTAACCATTATTCTAAGGGCTTATTGTTATAAATATCAATACAAGGTTTAAACAATTCTCTTTATTAAGTGATATTTATTATTGTCTCGCTCTGTTTCAAAAGCTGAATCAAAGATTAAAACTTAAGAAAAAACCGTTACCTTCTAACTATATTATAAGAGAAAATAGCCACAAACAATAACACATTGTTAAGAGAATTTAGTTAAACATCATATTGTTAGCAGAAAGTAGTATTATATATATATATGATAATCAGTTGGTATCAAGAAAACCGCAAAAAATAATGATTAGCGTTAGATAACTTGCAAAATTAAATTTTTCACTTATGGGATTTTTAGGGATCCTATAAAGTGAAACTGTTAGGGTTTACTTCAAAAAGTATCTTTAACTCGTATTCTGCATTTAATTGTAGGGTAGGGCCGGGCGAGATGAGCATAGCTATCCTTTTCACGTCAGTATTTAAAATCTGCTAATTCATTGCTTGAAAGTGAAGCGTTATATATTCTACAAAAATTTTTTATTAAAATTTTGCCAAGTTAAAAGTAACTAAAAAATTATGTGCAGAATTAGAAACGAAAATAAAGAACAAGTGCGCTTGGCTCATATCGCCCCGTGCCTGGGGCGGGATGAGCCAGGCTTTGGGGCGAGATGGGTCACTCAATTAAATGAATTATTATATATTATTTGTAATCAAGAGTTTTGTTAAGTTTTAAGTATTTTAAAATAAAAACATATCTAACATATAGCCTTCCAAAATTGAACGGAAAATTTAAAGTATTCAACTTTAAAATGATGTAATCGTTTATCCTAACATCTACCGTAACTAACATTACAAAGAGTAAATAGAAAAACCAATTATATCCACATATCTTTCAATAATTATATTACAGGAATAAATATAGCAATTTTTTGACTTGACCATGTACATTATCTTCGTAAAAGATAAATTCTACAATATGTAAACTCTCAAATACTAGACTGGTCTACTGCAATGACTGCATGACAGCAACTCATATTATTTTATCATACTTATAACAGTGCTGCTGTCATACATTTTCTGAAAATTGTCGTCGAGAAGATTAGTTTTTTATATGTTTACACCATTATTAACACCCTGCACAATCATATAATATGAAACATTGCATACTAGCCTACTGAGGTTAGGTTAATGCACAGGAAAAGGTGGCTCATTCCGCCCCAGAACAGTGGCTCATTCCGCCCCATATTCCACGTTTTAGTCAAATCAAAATTTCATCTATTTTGGTTTTACAATCATATATAAATCTGTTGAAAACTTAAGGTCTAATAAATAAGCTATCTAAATAGCCAATTGAAAAACATCTAATATATGATTTTTCGTGATTCTTGAACCGTCTAAACAAATGCAAAATAGCAGAATACAGTCTGTCAAGTTAAAGCGTGGGTGGCTTTACTCGCAGTCGGTAAGGTGTATCGACATGATTTTGGCGTCAAAATGTTAAGAAGAGCTCCCTCTTTCA
>NC_046666.1:52835277-52849727 GCF_010883055.1 Belonocnema kinseyi
GAAAGAGGGAGCTCTTCTTAATATTTTGACACCAAAATCATGTTGATACACCTTAACGACTGCGAGTAAAGCCACCCACGCTTTAACTTGACAGACTGTATAGGTTTAAAAATGTTTTCTTTCGTTTTTTCCAGATTTATTCAACATTAAGCGAAAAATTTTCCAAAAAGAAGTTTGATAATGTTTTTCCCGCTATTAATACAAAAAAATTTACGAAATAAATGATAACCTACAAGAAAATTAAGTGACTTATCTTACCTCCTATGCTCATCTCGCCCCGCCCTACCATATAGAGAAATATTTCTGAAGATTTTTGTCTTGTCATCGGATGAGGAAGCGGACTGTGTTTAGTATATATAGCAGTGCTTTCAGAGTTTTCGTCCACTGTTTACGAAATCATCGAAGAACACATGAAAAATCTAATTCCGGAACTTCTCCTTGCAATCGAAATCTCACTCACTTTTTTGTTAAGTCTGCCTTATATAGTATACTTTTTAATGGAAATTTATTAAATGTTACATATTCTCGAAATTATAAATATTACTGCAGGAGAGTTGCAGTATAAATTTTGGCGAAGTTTTATTTTAAATTGCGTTAGGGAAGTGTGCTTATTGAATGCGCACTGAGAGTACGTGGAGTTCACGTTGGAACTCGCACGTGGCATCAAAGAGAAATGTATGGATAAATTAAAAAAATGTTCACCTACAGTTCGAAGTGACTACAAAAAGTTGCTAAAATTTCAGACTCAATATACAAAAATTTGATTTGTGCCATTTAATTTATGTGTAATGTGTAAATTTGCCAAACAAATAATCGAAATTTCGAATAACTGCGTACGCGCGCACCTAATATGTAGATTTTTATTTAAACTATAAAATATGAATGCGTGCATCGTGATTTTTTTTATGTGAAAAGATTTTCTCAAAATAGTTCTATTACTGTATTGCAAGTGGGTCAAGTTACAATGATACGAGATTAAAAATAATTCCATGTTGAAAGAAGATAATTTTGTTTTAAACACACACACACGTGTGTACATATTCTGAATTAAAACCTAATTATTAAAAATTTTCCCAAAAATGTTATTGTCGTTAAGGAATAAAACTTCAAATTTCTGCATGTGCACCGTGTACCGAATAAAGACCAGTACCAGCATTACAATTCAATCAAGGAATCTGGAAGAGCTTCAAACAAGTTTTTAATACAAGTTTTTTTTTTAATTGAAAAAATTTTGATTTTTGGATTCTGAAAGAAAAATTTAGAAGCTTTCTGAGAATTTTGAAAAATTTTAAAAATATTAATTGTTTTTTGAAGATTTGATGTAAAATTTAAGATGATTTTTTTATTTTGTAACATTAATAAAGAGAATATTAAAAAATATTTAAAAACATTTTTTTTTCTTTTCCAAAAATATTCTGGAAAATTTAAAAGTAATGTTTTTAGTTCTAAAAATATTTTAAAAATAATTTAAAATTTGACAAGAGTTCCGAACAATCTGCGTGGAAGTTTTTTTGAAAGGATTTTGCAGAGCTTCAAGATAATAAAAAACTTGCTTAAGATTCCTAGAAATATTGAAAGTGATTCTTTAATTTAAAAAATTAATGTTTACACCTTAATTAGAAAGATTTTAAAACAATTACAAAGATTTGAAAAAATATTATTAATGAAGCTAGAAGACTCTAAGGCAATTTAAGAAATACTTCAAATAAATTAAAATTATATTCAATAATTTTGGAAGTTAAGTGGCATTATTCTAAAGCCTAGAATTTCAGATCTGGAAGTTCGTGAATTAAAAAGAAACTTTTATGATTATATTTTGTACTTTAAATGGAACCATTTTTGAGCATAAAATTTTAGGTTTGGAAGCTAAAGGATTAAAAAGTTTTTTTTCGATTTTTCATTATTAATAAGTGATTTTTAAAATTAAATTGTATTTGAAAAATGAAAAAGTCTTATTAGTTTACCAAATGCAAAATCTCGATTAAAACTTTATAAGCTATTTCCAATTATGAAATAAATTCAAAATAATGTGTTCATAATCAAAGGCATTTATTAAATTCGGAATATTATTCCAATCTAAAAGATTTCATTTTAAACCATTTAATTTGAAATTTTGCAATTAGAAAAAGAAAATGACTAAATATTTAGACATATCTGACTGTTAAAGTTCTCCCCCATACCAGCCCTCTCTTATTAACTGAATTTTAGTGAGACGGACTTTATAACTACAATCTCCACCATAGGACGAATTACTATTTAAATTGAACATGATTTCGACTCGCAAAATAATCTTATTGCATATAGGTGGTAGTTGGGCGTCTTATCTAGACAATGAATAATCAAAACTGTAAAATAGCTTTGGAAACTACTGAGACTCTAATTGACAAAATAAATGCAGACGGTAAATGTAAAGGTAAAATTGCAGGCGATGAATAAAGACTGGGTGTTTGGACAGTTAGGGGGGTGAATTATGTCAAGGTAAAAGAATTACGAGAAACTATGCACGTAAGGAAACTAGTTATTTTATGTGTACCTGAAACAAAGAAAAAGGGATGCGAAAGTAGAGACATAGAAAAAGGGGTGTTGAAAGGCGGACCTGAAATATGCGACACTTGATAGTGATTCCAGAGAAGTAAAAGACGCCTCCTGGGACACTTTAAATGACATACTAAATATTTGCGATCCTAATGAAAGAATAATTCTGCTAGATGATATACTGAGTGATACTGAGTGATATACTGATGATATACTGAGTAATTTTGGGGATCCGGGAACAAACTATGACGGAAATAAATTAGTTGGGTTATGCTTTGAAAGTGGTATGTTTATTACAAATACTTAGTTTAGTCATAAAATGATCCACATGTACACCTAGTCTCAAAGAAAACAGCCACAGTATAATTGACTTTGTTGTTGCGGATGAAAGATTAAGAGAACTAGTCAAAGATACAAAGCTCATGAGGGGTTCTGAATGCAACACTGATCATTACTGTCTGATCTCCAAAATTAACTTAGGTCGAGAATAGAGAAAAAACAGAGTCAAGAAAACAAAACAAACGCCAATCAAAAGTAAGAACCTACAGAAACCGGATGTAGAAATAGATTTCCAAAATTAGATAATTGAAAGCATAGATAGGGCAACTTGGCTTGCCCATATAAGAAACAAAGATATAGAGGGGGCATGCACTAATCTTCGGGATATTATTGTTATATGTGCGATCGAAGTGTGTGGTATCGCGGTTGTAGTAAGAATGTCTGGTGATACATGGTTGAATGATGAAATTCAGGCTGCCTAAAAAGCAAAGAAAGAAGCGTACTGGAGAACTTTGAACATCGCAGGTCTTAGCAATGAGGAAAGAAATAAGCGTAAAAATAATAACAGACACAAAGAAAGGATACTCAAACGATCAGTTAAGGAAAGTAAAGATAAAATTAGAACAGAAGAAGAGAAGAAAATACAAAACGACTTTGAAGAAAGCGAGAAACTGCTTTATAATAAAATCAAGGGAAATAAAAGTACAGAATTTGCCAACATGAGAAATAGTAATGGGGAAATGCTACATGGTGCAGACGGGATACTAGACGCTTTCAGAGACTATTTTAGGGGAAAATTCGGAAATGAAGCTGTAGGACACCACAATTGCGATATAGAACACGATGCGTTAGAAAACTCAATTAAGAAAGTCTGTGTCACTGAGGTTAGGGATATAATTAAGAGCTTGAAAAACGGCAAGGCTGCCTGGGTAGATTGTATTAACTCTAAAATACTTAAACACGGTGACGAGTACATATCATATAGATTGTGCGAATTGATAAATGTATGTATCGAGATGGTAGAAGTCCCAGATGATTCGAAAAAAGCGATTATCGTTTCAATATACAAAAGAAAGGGAGATAAAAGCGACTGCAATAATTACAGAGGGATGAGCTTTCTAAGTACTGCAAGTCAAATATACAAAAAATACTTATTCGTAGGGTAATAAAAATAAAAGAAGATAAGAATGTCTCTTATCGACGAAGAGGGTGTGGATCTCGAAACAGTAAGGGTACATGGGTTAGCGTTCGCAGATGATAAGGTTGTTATGGCAGAGTCAATCGAAGACTTACAAAGAATGTTGAATAAACTGAATGCAAGCATGAAGAGCATAAGCCTCCAAATTTACACAAAGAAAACAAAAACTATGGTGTTCGAAAGAAAGAGTGAGAAAACAATATGCAACGTTGTATTAAATGATAAGAGAATTGAACAAATTTATAACTTCATATTCCTTGGTATCTTATTTACTAGGGACGAGAAGATAAAAGAGGAGTTAGATAGACGCATAAACAAAGGTAAGAAGGTTATTGATAGAGCAGGGCTGCTTATCAGAAGTAAAAATATAAGGTGCCGGAAGCTGGAATTACAACATTGTCATATCGACGTGGACACTATGCCATAATTTAGTGCTTATTTAGTGCTAATTTATGCTGCAGAAAAAAATGTTGTGCCTGGTTATTTTGTCCAGAAACATGTAGTAATGCTAGCTTCAGCTGAAGCCACAACTCCGGTATGCGAAACTCGTAAACTATTAGTGGTATCAAATTCTCCTTTGCGCAAGAATTTAGTGCTAATCAAGTGCTCTGGATTTGTGCTATTCAAAAAATCTGGGCACTTTTTTTTACCAAAAACGTGTGGTAATACTGGTTTCAGGTGAATCTGGTGTTGTGAGACTCAGAAACTATTAGTGATATCAAGATCTGTTTCGCTCAGGAATTTAGTGCTAATTCAATACTCTAGATTTGTGCTATTCAAAAAATCTAGGCACTTTTTTATACCAAAAACGTGTAGTAATGCTCGCTTCAGGTGACTCTGGTATGCAAAACTCGGAAACTATTAGTGGTATCAAATTCTCCTTCGAGCAGGAATTTAGTGCTAATTAAGTGCTCTGGATTTATGTCTTGCCACTTATCTAGCTTCACGGAGAAGTGAATTATTTTGAAAAAAACTGAATGCGAGTAATTAGCCGTGAAAACTAGGTCAAAATCAGTCAGCTTTGTGAGGCTATAACTTATGACCTATTTGAGCTAGATCATTGCATTTTTTAGAATTACTCGAAATTGCGTCTACTTCAATTTAACTTTTGAAATGGGTTTTGTAAAATACACAGGTTCCAAAGTACAAATACAATATGCAGAATAGGGGGGTTTCGCCTTTATTTCCAAAAAATCAGGTTCATTGAACATATTGCTCTGAAATTAAATGGGACGGGTCAGTCTATGAAAATACGATTTTTGGAACTTTATTCAAAAATATCTCCGGGACGCACGGTTGTCATTTGTAGAAAACTTATAATATTAATGAGGACCCCTCAATAAACCGTTTTAGCAAAAAAACGCGCATCACGTACCTAATACTGCGTAAAAGTACTCAATTCTTATCAAATTCAAATATTTTTTTAATTTGAAATTTTTGAAGATTTTCTACTTCAGATTATTCAAGTTTCGTTCCTAAAAAAACTAAAACAAAAACTGTTTCATTTTGACAATAATCTTTTCTTTCTACAGAAATCAATTCTTGGTCAATGTACTATGGTGCAGGTTCTTCACGGCCACGGACGTATATCCGTGACCCAGCTGAAAATGATATAGGTGTGGTAATAATGGGTGTGCTTATTGACGTGACTCGCAAGTCATTCGGCGAAGTTTATATACCGATCAGTTGTACCATTCATCAGGAGAATGGTTATCCTAGATTTGAAGGCATTCCAAATAGCAAAACTAAAAGCAGTTGGAACTTTAAACCCGTCCTGTTTTCGTTGAAAAAATTAGATATTGTGTGGCATATATAACTCAATTCGGAAAACTTTTGGGAGTTAAGGGTCCACCAACTGAATATGATGCGAGACCTAATCGATACAAAGGTAAATGAATATGGCATAAGATTTTTGGTGTACCTAATAGAACCTAAAAGAGGTGTTTACCAGCTGCTAGGTATGGCTAACTGTTCTAGTAAAAAGTTCAGCAATAATTCGAGTTGCATAAATAAATAATTTACTTTATTATACAGATTGATAATAAAAGTTTCTAATTCAATCATTAATGTAAATGAAAGTTTGAGCCATTTAGTGTTTAAAATTTGTATTTTTTGATGAATTAAAGTATTTTTTATTTAACATTTTAATCTTTACATTCTTATTCATGAGAGTGCAATATAATTGTCCAAATGTTCGATCTCTGGTTGTTAACGAATTTTTAAATTTCGGCACTCACAGAGTTAGAAAATCATGAAATTTTTTCGGTATCTGTCTGTCAGTCTGTATGCAACCTTGCTAAAACCCCTGGAAGATCTGGAAAAGCCATGGCATTTTTGAAAAGTGTTTAATAAACCTGGAAAAGTCATGGAATTTAAAAAAATGACTTCAAACCCTGGAAAAGCCATGGAATTTAAAAAAAATGACTGGAACCTTTTTAATACTCTCTATTTCAAAGTGTTAATAATTGAGTAATTATAGCGAATTCTACATGTAAAAGTTGGTAAGAAAACTTAAGGAAAAGGCTAATATCCGACAAAGTGCAAGAATTAAATAAAAAGAAATGGAAGATATAATGGGAAAAGCAAAAAGAACTGGTTCAGCGTTTTTTAAATTACTATTGTTTTTAAATTTAAATTAATTTAAATTAATTTAATTAATTATTTTAAATAATGGATATTTAATGATTTGAAAACCAAGATTATGTTTTTAAAAACACGTGATATCTTTTATAAGATATCACGATTCTTTATTACAGGATTAGTATACAATGACGTGCTAAGTAATTAAGCGAACTGAACTAACGTGTCTCGAGCTCTGCAATATATAGTCCTTACTGGATGATAGGTGGGGGAAATTCTTGCTAACCTTTACAGCCCTCCTTTTAGAGTGTTTTCGGGCTCTAAGAATATTAATATTTAAACCCTCTAACTCGTCTTTTGATAGTGTATTTAAAAGTGGTTGAACGGAAGCATTGTAGGTAGCGACATGTGTAGGGGTTTCGAAGTTTGTTTTCTCGCAGAATAAGCATACTTTTTTAGGTATGCAAGATTTTAGAAGTTCCAATATTCTTAAATTGTACAAAATGTATGTAACCACTAAATCTCTTGAGTCATATCCCAAATAACCTATCCAGGATACAAAGGTTTCCTTCCATGTTTGGGTGCGGCGATGATTCCCTATTTTTTGTAACATATTTTCTGTATCATCTAAGCTTAATCTAGCCTGTTTCAATTCTGTATTGCTTATTAGTTTCGGTAACTGATAAGCCCCTTTTTTTAATTGATCTAAATCGCTTACATCATAACCTGTTTGGTATTTTGTGTTAAACCATTCAACTGTTTCCAGTGTCGTTTCGGAATTCAAGTCGAGCGTATCATAACTGTTATAAAATTTGCAGTTTTTACCTGTTATAACGGTCGGTTCCTTTATGTCTATGTTTTTAATATCTTTGTTACAAGATATGTCTAACACAAATTTTTTCGTTGGTATTATTATATATCCGTTGTTCACAGCTATGAACGTTTCATAGTGAAATAGATACGGAGAGGTGTTACATTTATTTTCCGTATGAGTCTCTGTATTTTATTACATAGTCGAAGTCAGGGACTATGGATAGATGAACTCCTTGGATTGCTAAAAGGATAGGGATGATATGTTTAAGCGTTCCTTCTTCTTTTTCGAGCACTGGGATTTAAATTATGTAAGTTAGTAATCCTTTAATAATAGCAACGGATGCTTCACTTATGTCGAGAAAATGTTAATAGTTGTCCTCATGATTATCAAAGTGGTAGCGAGTACGATGCTTTTCCTAAAATTCCTGTATTGTTTTCTTTAGGATGGTCGGCGTAAGTATTTGGGGGTGCACAGTATCATATTTGCCATCGGATATTGCGTTGATAGCAGTATCCATATCTTCTGTTGTTTCATCTGTCATTATGGATGTTATTAAGAGTTTAGAGTTTACGTAGCTATCTTTTATGGCTAAATTTGGTCCCGTATTAATCTTTTGAGAAAGTTCTCTTTCTTTGTTTTCCTGACCTAAGTTAAATTCGTGATTCATTTAAGATGAATCCAACACTAATTTTAATATTTTAGTGTGATTCGATAAGATGGAGGCAACGTTTTTATTGTCGATATATATATATATTGTCGAATTCGGAATTTATCTGGTTTAGGCCTGATTTGGTAAAGGTGCCAAATAAGGTTTTTGAAATGTCGCCTATAAAGTTAGCCTGGCCTCTGTTTACTTGTTGCTTCCGTAGGAGTTTATGTAAGATGTTATTTTTCGCTTTCAACCGATTGAGTCTACCCTTGACTAATTGAATTTCGAATTGGGGGGGGGGGGGGGGGGGGGGATGCAGCTTCAATCCCAACATTTTCAGCGAGTTCGAGAGTGTTACTAATAGCACCGATTCTTTCCTTTGTTGATGTTAGATTGCTGCCGATGATTAATCGTCGTGTTTCATAGAATGGAAGTACCTTTGAGATATCTTCCACATATATGTTTCCTTTTATTTCCTCCAGTTGATATTCAGCTACTGCCATGGGTGTGAGGAATGTTAGGATCCATTGGACTTGGCATTGTTCTTAACAATGGTTTTCGTTAAGTTTTCTTCGTGTTTCCTTTTCCATTTTTGGATTAGGTCTGTTAAGTAATCCTTGAGTTTTGTTGTATGCAGGTGGAATGTTGGGTTCTCTACCGAACGTGAGTTCGTAGGGCGAGAATCCTTTCGTTTGATTTTTTGTGGTGTTTATTACAACGTTTACAAATTTCAGGTTTCATCCCAATTTTTATCATTTACCGCTATTGTTGCCTGGATCAAGTTCACTATTGTGGAGTGTATCCTCTCGATGTTTCCATTAGGTTGTGGATGGAAGGATGTTGTTTTAATAGGTTTGATATTCATTGTTTTCTGGAATTGATGCATCATGTCGGTTACAAAATTTTGACCTTGATCCGTCAGTATTGCTTTGGGGGGTCTTGTATATTTAGGATATACTTGTGTCCACAATGTGCTTCTGGGAGGGGTCCGTAGATATCTAATGAGATTTTTTCATTGTGCTTCAGTGGGACGTCGGGTATTATGCTCTCCATTTGATATTTTATTCTTGTTGTTTTGTGAAGCTAACAGATTGGACAGGTTTTAACATACTTTTTTATTTCTGCATCTATTTTTGTCCAATGTCCTAATCGCTTGGCTTTATCCAGTATATTTTGTTCGGCTAGATGGTATGCGTGAGCCTCTTTTATGACTTTCTTTTTTTCTTCCTTCGTTAGTTCTCTGGTGTTTGTGAAACATACAAGATAACTTAGATCGGGGTATAGAGTGGATATAAACTCTATCATTTCTTGGAGTAATTCTTTTTCTAAGGGACTCATTATTGGGTCTCTGATTAATAATCTAATTAAAGAGAGTTTCCATGTTAGAATTGTTACTATCAACAATCCTAGTTTTCTTAGCCATTGTTATTATTTGATGTAGTGTTTCGGTTTTCAAAGGTTCGGATTCTTCTAAAGTTTTCTTTATTCTTCTTGGTAGGAGTTTTATATTTTCTCTTTCCTTTAGTGTTCTTTCTTCAGTTATTAGTGGTGTATTGAAAATTTTTATGACTGGCAATTGGTCTTCTGTCTGTTCTAGCGTCAGACTTTTCGTGTCTTCTACTTCGTCCATTAGGCCAGGTGATTTCATAGCTTCTCGTAAGGTATCCTTTGTTATTGTAAATACTTTTCCTATATCGTCGTTGTAAATCGGGAAAAGTCTAGAAAGGCAGTCGGCTACCTTGTTTTACTTTCCTTTGACATACTAAATTGAATATTTGTATCCCTCTAAACGCAATCTCCACCATATAAGACTAGAACTTGGGTCTTTCACATTGTGGAGCCAAGGATGGGCTATGTGGTCGATTTCGATTTTGAATAACCTGCTAGACCTAAAAATGATTTACGTCCTTAATTGTTTCGAGTTGTTTGAAATTAGGTATTTTTTCAACTTTTTCGATATTTGGTTTAATACCATCTTTGGTTATGACATGGCCAAGATATTTGAGTTCGAGTTTTAGGTATTCAGATTTTGTGGGTTGAAGTTTCAGTCCTAGTTCCGTTATCCTGTTTAATACCAATTCTAGATTTCGGTTGTGTTCTTGAAGTCTGTTGCCAAGTATGACGATATCATGGATGTAGACGAAGCAGTCTTCGCCTATTAAACCGTGAAATGCTCGGTCTATCATCCTTTAAAAAGTAGCAGGGGCATTTTTTAAGCCAAAGAGCATACATCATCATTCATCGAGATTTGGTGGAAGCCTGTGCATAAATCGAAGGCCGAGAAGAATTTGGCTCTACCTAGCTGGTCTAATATATCGTCGATCATTGGTCATTTGTAGGCGTCTTGATCACTATCTTTGTTGATCTGCTTATAGTCGATTACCATTCTAAGTTTGCCTCCCTTTTTGGGGAATATCTATAAAGGTGAGTTAAAAGGAGATTGGGAATGTCTTATTATACCCTTATCGGGAAGTTCTTGCGTTTCTTCCAGAGCAAACTCTCTATGTTTTTCGGGGAGTTTGTGTGAACTTAGATTGGTAACCTTACCATAATTAAAGATAATTTCGTGCTCCGTTAGTGTAGTGCAGAGTAAAATGTCTCCTGGGAGAGCGAATGCTTGGTTATATTTGGCTATGATTTTATGTATAGTGTCCCTGTGTTCCTTTCCTATGTGGTCTAATTTGGAGTTATTAAGCAGTGCCTGGAATTCATCCTGTTTTTCATCAAATTAGTCTGTTCCTTCTTCAAGGTTAATTGATTTTTTCTTTATGTATGGAATTTGTGTGTTGATGGTTTTAATAGTTTTAATTTTCTCGAACTGTGGGTTATCAGTTACCCTAGTGGGTTTGTCCGAGTAATTGTAGTATGACACGGTGATTGTTCCTTGATGGATGGTGTAGATGCCATCAGAAATATTTTCCTGCTTTTCAATCCAAATATGCTGGTTTTCTTCATTGATAGATATTTTACATACTTTGATTGTTTTGGGTGCTAGGTATCATTTCTCTTTGATTAATGGTGTTTTAATATTATTTACCACAAGGCGGGTTGGTGTTATTGCGTGGCGAGAGCATTTATTAAGGAAAGGCTGACCTATAATTCCATCTTCTAATAATGGAAAATCGTCATCGACTAAATGGAATAGGTGAATTTTGCTGAAATAATTTAAATGGCATGCCTCATTTGTGTATTGCAAATTGTTGCCCCATAGCAAATTCACTTCTTCTTCCTCGTATTGATTTAAGTTCTCCACATATGGTAGAGATTCTGCTGATTCCTCGTACTGGATTTGTGCCCCTATTTCTTCCTGGGACATTTCTTCCTGAAATGATTTCAATTCCTGATCTTATATATTTCTTACTTGTGGGGGTTTCTTTTGGTGTTGGCTTGGTTGAAAATTTGGCGATTTATTTGAATAATACTGGGCTTCGAAGTGTCCAATTTTTCCACACTTATGGCATGTCATTTTTGCTCTTTCTGCTAAAGGTATAGTTTTGGTACAGTGCTTTCGCGACTGCGCTTCCTGAAGTATTAGCTCCTCTGCGTGCGGGAGGTATTGGTCGAGGCATGAAGCGAGGTGAGGGTTTTGATGTAGGAGGAGCGTTTCTTGAAGGTTGGGCCTCTCTTAAACACATCTCATATTCGGTTGCTTCCTTTTGTGCTTCTGCGATGTTGGTTGGTTTCATAGACTGAACTTGTACTCCTATTTCTCTTCTGAGACTTATCATGTATCGGTTGAGACTTTCTTGTTCTTAAATTTTCAGTCTAATTCTTCTTTCGTCTTCGTCTGTGGGGGATTGTGCTTGAACTGCATATTTCAGTTCATTAGTGATATGTTTAAACGGCAAAGAGAAATTTTGTACTGTCTCCGATTGTTCTTGTTTGCATCAGTCGAGTTTACTTTTTAATGATAGAACGGAACAGATTTGTTTGAGGTTTTGTCTCAATGTCTCGTATAATTCACAAAAGGTATTGGTAGGGATAAATCTTATTGCTCTTTCAGCTTGACCTAGTATTCTTTAGGCTAATATTAAATCGAGCAGCAGTTGCGTTTGAGAACAATGTGCTTTTATTCGTGTGACGGTTTTAAAAAAGTCCTCGACGCCCATATCGTCTTGTCCATTTAAAGGACGAATGGCTCTGATAAGATCTTTGGCTGGGATTCCTTCATTGCGTCTCATTGGTATGGTTGTGGGATTCCTAGTTTTCGTTAGGTTCATTCTTTCTTGTTGTCGATTCCTTAGGATTTCTTCATTCCTCAGTCGCTGTTGCCTATCCTCCTCTTTTTCTGAGTCTCTATCATCAGCTATTAGTAGTTCTTCGCTGAGCTTTTTTGATATTCAAGCGCCAGATCGTCGACTTTCTGCATGATTTGTAGTAATAACTCATGTGTAGAATGAGTGGAGGGCTGTTCTCGACTTGGTGATTGCATGTGTAAAGTCATTGTCGCGATGTGGAATAGGTATCGTCTGGGGGAAAGGAAGAGTCGCTGTTCCTTGCGTCAGATCTGTACTCTGTGGCCGTTCTACAGTTATTAAACGCCAGTGTAGTGTCTATGGGCTCATCTTATTTTGTCGGATGTCTTCCTTGCGCGTACAAAGATGTGTGTACTTTTAAGTATTTTAATACAATGGAATGGAGAGACAAGTTGTTACAAACTTGCATCTATTCCAAAGTAAGGTTATTTTATTTTTACTGACGATTACCAGAGCTTGTGAGCACACGAAGTATAGTAAACGTCAAACTACCAAAACTTTGCTCCACCGAACAAAAAATTAACTATGATTTTATATTCGTTACCTTCCTCAGATCATAAAGGAGACTTATACTCTTTGGAGTTTCAGATAATTTTTATCATTGCTTAAATGCTTAGGGCGGCAGTTTATCGCTTCGGTGGTATCGTCTGTAGACAGTGGACTTTAGACACTGTTAGTAGAATTGCTGCTGGATGAGCGATGCGTCGCTCTGCTATCGCTGTTGCTTGGCTATGCTATCTCTGTTGCTGAGCGGGCTAATTAGCTGCGGTTTCACGCAGGTGCTTCTTTTGTTGACGGGATTTTACCGTGGCAATATCCCGGAGTTCCTTTGCGTTGAATTCCATAGAATTCTTTTTTCCTGGGTCCGTATATTCCAGGCCTTTCACAGGTATTGACTTCTATTGGATTCGTCTTGATTTTATCCGCAGATATTTGAAGATCCAAAAGTCAATCCGGGCAGGTTCGCCAAATTTAATGATTTCAAAACCAAGATTATGTTTTTAAAAACATGTGATCTCTTTTATAAGATATCACGATTCTTCATTACAGGAGTAGAATACAGTAACGTGCTTAGTAATTAAGCGAAATGAACTAACGGGTCTCACGCTCTGCAATATATAGTCCTTACTGGATACTAGGTGGTCTTAAACCTTTTTAAAAAAAGGCAACAAAATTTTATAATATGTACAGAAATATCAATCCAAGTTTCTAATAGATATAAAATATAAGTATTTTGAAACTATTCTTCCAAAATTTATTAATTAGGCAAAAATCCAAAAAATTAGAATCATTTTCAAAAGGATTTAATTTTTGTTTTTCAAAGATCCGTAAGTTTAGAGCGTTATTTTTCGTAGGTTTGAACAAGATATACAAAATATCTTGATGCATTTGTTCAATTGGACACAAACTATCGAGCGCTAAGCGCAAGTTTGGCAATGAAACCGTAGGTGCTTTGAGAACCATCTTTAAAAACAACTGAATAAACATTCAG
This sequence comes from Belonocnema kinseyi, assembly GCF_010883055.1. NCBI lineage: Eukaryota > Metazoa > Arthropoda > Insecta > Hymenoptera > Cynipidae > Belonocnema > Belonocnema kinseyi. The sequence continues at coordinate 52,849,081 of NC_046666.1, forward strand.
TTTTAATTTATAGCTGCAACCTTCCCGACATTCAAATCGCAGTTTCCGATTTAAGTTATAATATTTATGATATTTGAAAAAATGTAGTTGAAGTGTACGTATTAATCGTACGAAAACGAACGTAAAACTCGATAGCGTACCAGCGCGAATATTTTTTTTGTTATAAAATTAAACTACCTGGTTGAGAGTTCAAATACTTTGTTAAAAGATTAATTAATTTTGGTTGCTGATTCATCTCTTTGATTGAAGATTTTACTATTCGATTTTTATTAATGAAAATTGATCTTTTTTTATCAAAATTCAACTATTTTGGCATAAATTTAATTAATTCTATTTTCAAGAGATTTTAAATCATTTTTACAGACCTAGAACTATCTTACAGACAGTTTATCTACTTTTTACATTAATTCCTTCCTTATTAGTTAATGATATATTTAATTACTGAATAGTCACTATTTTATATTAGTTTTCTGCATAAAGATTTTCTAGAATGAATATTCTATAATTGCATAAAAATGACAGACTAAGCAGTATATTTCTATAACCTTATACTTACAGTCTGTCAAGTTAAAGCGTGGGTGGCTTTACTCGCAGTCGGTAAGGTGTATCGACATGATTTTGGTGTCAAAATATTAAGAAGAGCTCCC
>NC_046666.1:52849827-52856199 GCF_010883055.1 Belonocnema kinseyi
GAATTGAAAGCAAACTGAATGTTAAATCAAAAAGCATGAAAGAGGGAGCTCTTCTTAATATTTTGACACCAAAATCATGTCGATACACCTTACCGACTGCAGTAAAGCCACCCACGCTTTAACTTGACAGACTGTATTTTGCTATAATTTCGTTTCGAAAGGACTATGCAATTTAATGTATTCTACATGAAATCTATATAAGCTATCAAATCCATAAAACCTGATATATCCCATGCGACACATTTCATAAATGGAATCTTTTGCAATCCTATGAAATCTTGAAATCTGCGCCTATCTATATTTAAGATATTTGGATTTAAAAATAATTTTAAATGTTTTAAAGATTACTTTGTATCTTTTTAACATTGTAAACCTTTATTTTATTTTCAAGGTGAACCGAAAAATCTCAGTCCTGACAAAGCAAAATATTACATCACTTATCTCGGCTTTGACTTCGTAGTGAATCATGAGCATGGGAATCCAATAAACGTGTTGGATGTAAAGCTTTACCCTCGAAATAAAGAAAACGACAAAATCTATCTACATTCTATTAATAGATATCATATTAGAGCCGAGGAGATCAATTTTACTGGTCTAAGGTTGTTCATAGCACGAAGACGCAAACGAAACAATCGTAGTAAACTCGTCCTTAACAGCAGCTATGTAATGTTTGAGGCAGCTTGGTATCATGAAAATAAGATTTTCCGCTGCTCCTAGAGTGTCTAACGGAAGAGCAACTCTTGACGGGGTTCCCTGTCCAAACCGACATTCACTCAGGACAAAAATGCACAGAATTATAAATTCTGTAAAATTTTTGGGATCTAATTCCTAAATAAAATCGTAATTGACCAAACATTAGTCTTAATTTCTTATAGCGTAATGTTAAGCTTTTTCTTTTTTATTTCCATTTTTCCCATATTACCGAAAAATGTTCCGTTTCTGATAGATGTGTCTGCAAAGATGTAACATTCTCTCAGCGCGACCTATCGATGGTCTGGTTCAATTCCTGAAAAGCGTTCGGTTTTACTTGCCACAGACTTATCATCTTTCTTTTGAAAAGTTCAAAGGTTCATCCACACATCGTGAGGTGCATCCAGAGATTGATGCCGCTGTGGAAAACCAGGTTTACTATCTAATCTTGTAAGCATCGTGTGACGACTACCAACGTTGCCTTTCAGAGAGGTTTTTATCTGGGCTACACGATGAACCCACGCCTTTTTTGCCTCACATTATTGCCACTATCGCTTATACTACGCCATTGCAAAGGATACTTTTGCAGAAAACCTGGAAATCGAAAGCATAAGGTTATTCATGTATTTTACATGGAGGATCTTAAGATCTGTGTCAAGAATATAAGCAAATACAGGTAGCTCTAAGGATTTTCCGGGAATACTCTAAGGAGTTACCTTGGCGCTAGAGAGGCCAATACATACGTCGGCGTGTCACGAAGCTGCATTTCGGATGTGACACCTATCAAGAATACTCTCCAATGCAGATACAATCGTCTCATGCGGTATATTTGGTCTGCCGAATTATCCCGGTAACTTTCTAGTCATTGGAAGTGGTTCCATGGACGAAGGACGCGCTCAGATCTTATGATCTTTACATCTCACGCCGTCAAGGTCATCGCGGAGAACTGGATCTTAAATCTCTTCACAACAGGATTATTGAGGATACAGCACATATAGTAGAAAATAGACGGGCCTTTCTTAAAATGATCCGGAAAAGCGAAATAGTCGACAGAGGAGTTTTTCTGTAAAAAGCAGCTAAGGAGGCTGCTGAAACTCTCGGCTTTGACTTCAATATCAGATGTGAGCAAGATGCACCTAAGCTTATCTATCTTCTGTACTTAGTCCTGAAAGTCCGGATTAAGAAAAACAGGAGAAAAACCTCCGTGGACAGCTCCTCGACAAGAGGATTCAAGGCATTTTCCAATGAAATGTAGAGGATCAATTGACTTCTTATGAAATAACGTTTGTTTTGATTAAATTACCCGGATTGAAGTCGGGGACTGGGGTTTCATTTTGGCATGCAAAGATTATGTCATTTACACTTTATCATACCATCGCTACATTTTGAGCCAAGACATTCCCGATGATAGCTGCAGAGCGTGTCATGGACACCCCGTGTATCTAGGACATATACTCCTTAGTGTTCCAACTCATGCGGAAATGATCTACATCCAAAGGCACAATGCGGCACTAATAGTGCTTTATCACTATCTTTGTCCCTCCGGCATTAGCCTTATTACCGCTCCGCTAAATGCTCCCAGGGAAATCGAGTCGATTGTCGAAAGTGAGAAGTGCCGCATATGCTGGAACTATTTTGGACTCGAGGCCTGACATGGTTCTCCTTCACTTCAAGAAATGAAACATGTTTGTTATCGAGTTTTCGGCACCAGCTGAAAAAAACATCATAGCCAAGGAGAATGAAAAGAAAAAGGTATAGAAACCATATAAGGGAGTTGCGAGGGATATTCTGTTAAGCTAATCGTCTGGTTAAATTCACTAGTTAATAGTATATGGAGAAACTTAAGCTTTTCTTGAAGGCCAAAGCAAAAACAAATATTCAAAGTTAAATTTTTTTAGTTTTACTTCGAACATTTACAATTTTGCCAATAGATACCTTCTTTAGTGCTTAGAAATTTTTAAAAGCTTAGTGCTTAAATACGAGGGTGGATCAAATATAAACCGGAATTTTACAAATACTTTTCTTAGCCAATCGCAAGCACTCTCACAGTGTAGGCTTTTGTAATGTAGTGTATTAGGAGTGGGTTAAATGCTTGGTGAGCTGTTTGACTCAGTCAATTCGTCAGTACAGCTATGAGTGAGCAACAGGTTCCAGCGTCCGTTGCACAACGGGTTATAATAAAGTTTTTAACTAAAGAAGGCGTTAAACCGTGCGAAATTTTGACTCGATTGAAGGATCTGTATGGGGATGATACTCTGTCTAAAACTCAAGTGTTTGATTGGGCCAAAAAGTTTAAGAGTGGACGAGAAAGTGTGGAAAATGTGAGTCATAATCGACGCCTAAGATCAAGTGTCTCTGGCGATAACGTTGGTGCAGTTCGTGACCTTATTGAAAGTGACAGGCGGTTCACTATTCATGAAATCGCTTTACAGGTGGGCATTAGCTATGGAAGCGCTCAAACAATCATTAAAAATCATCTTGATTTCAAAAAAATCTGTGCCCTATGGGTCCCGAAGTTATTGAACGAAGATCAAAAAAACATCCGACTGCGAATCAGTAAGAGACATCTGAATCTATTTCAGCGGCAGGGAGAGACTTTTTTGAAGCATATCGTGACATGTCATGAAACATGGGTGCATCATTACACTCCCGAGTCCAAGATGGCGAGTAAAGAATGGCGAAGGAAAGACGAAGCCTGTCCTGTGAAAGCCAAAACCCGTCTCTCAGCCGGTAAGGTCCTCGCGATCGTCTTTTTCGACTACAGAGGAGTGTTGCTCATTGATTTCCTACATGATCGACGTACGGTTAACGCTGCCTACTACTGCCAGCTGTTGGAGGCAGCAAAAGCCGCTTACAGAAGCAAAAGACGCGGTAACCCCAACAGAAACGTCATCCTTCTTCATGACAATGCCAGGCTACATACGGCGGGTGAAACGAAACAAAAACTGAAGGATATGCATTGGGAAACCCTTGAGCATCCTCCATACAGCCCAGATTTGTCACCCTGTGACTATCATTTGTTTGCGCCCATGAAAGATGCACTTGGAGGATTGCGATTTGACAACGATCAAGATGTTGAGGAATTCGTGCGCAATTGGTTGATGACTCGACCTCAAAGTTTCTACGAGCAAGGAATTAACAAGCTTCCAAACCGCTGGAAAAAATGTGTAGAGCGTGAAGGAGACTATGTAGAAAAATAATCAATAGTATTTTTGTATTGTTTTATAAATAAATAAATATTAAAAAAAGAATTCCGGTTAATATTTGATTCACCCTCGTATAAACTGTTTTCACTTACTGTGCGGATAAACTTTTTAATTAAAAGTAATTTTTAATTAAGTATTCAACAAATATTTCCATTTAAAAATCAACCAAAGTATGAAGAATAATAAATATTATCTCCAGATACTTGAAAATTATCGATATCTATAATAATATAAAAATTACGAAATTAAGAGTTTGTTCAAATAAATCTTACTACCTAAAGGTAATCATTTTCAAACCTATTTAGCTTGTTCTTAACATATTTCACTGCTTTTAATGTGTGAACAATTTGTATGGTAGATTTTTAAGTAGTGTATTTTTTATTATTAGAAAATAAAAATCCATGAAAATGCATTTGACTTAGATGATTTCGTAGAGAAATTTCATTTAATTTCGAAGCAATTAATTTTTAATGTTATTTACATATTGATTGTGATTTACATATATTTTTCTCATTTTGAGGAGTTTTCTAGAATTTGTGGTGAACCTTAAAGAATAAATTAAATTTTATTTTCAGGAATGGAAGGGATATGAAGGAATTTGACAAATTTTGAAAATTTGGAAGTTTTTAAGTTATAACAAAAAGATTCATAAGAATTTCAAAAGATTTCGCTTTAAAAATTTGTAGAATTCTTCATACTTAAGACCTTGTTATTGTGCATTATTAATAGTTTGCCTTTGATATTGTAAAATAACAATCAATGCTCGTAACAAGCGGTTCATACGCATTTAAGTTTGATAAAAAATGACTCAAAGCAAAATAATCAACTGGAAACGCTGGAGTTCTCATTTCTAATAAAACAATGTTCCTTATCAGTATAAGAAACTGTCATTTTAGTGCGAAAATGAGTTTTTGCCATTTTCAAGGTCAAGGCAAGGTCGCAGAGAAAAAATTCTTTATGAAAATTTGTAAAAAAAATGGCCAGGATCTACAGGGCCCTGGTTGTCATTCAACGTCTGAAAAAGAGGTTGTCCTCTTAAAGGTTAAAACGATTTAAAAAAGTTTTAAAACATTTTCAAAATGGTTAAAAAGGAATCTGGACGATTTGACGGCGAATGTTTCAATTTTTTTCAAAGATATTTAGAAGTTCTGCAAAAATTTCAAAGTTAATTAAAAATTGGAGATTCCTGCGAACACCTTACATATTTTCAATTTGAAAATTTTAATTTTGAGACAATATTTAACAAATAAAGAATTTCAAAAGATTGCTTGTAATATTTCCAAAAATCAGGAACATTCTAAGGAAATTTATTAATTTAAAAATATTTTTTAAAAGTTTTTGATCAACTGGATTCAGCTCAACAAATATTTTTAAATTCCGTGAGCTCAATGTTCTGAAAGTCCAAACGAATAAAATGTTAACTGATGTCCTTGTGAACTAGAAAAAGTTATAAAATATTTATTTATATTGGAAATAATAAATTCACAAAAAATATTAATCCATATTTTAAATTGTAGCTCGAATAATATTTCTGTATAAAATATAATTGGATGAAAATATTTCGTTGATTTGAATTTTCAGGACTTCAGTTCCATTAAATTTCTTTCAAACTTTGAAAATTCCCAAATATTTTCTAAACAGATTTGAATTTTCCCTGAAGTTTGTGAAACTGCTGACACATAAAAAAATTCTTTCGAGTTTTCTAGATTCTTTTTTGGCATATATGCGTCTTCGAAACTCTGTTTGAACTTTTTCAAGAATCCTCGAAAAATGATTTTCAACATCAACTATGAACACTAGACGCACGTGTAGCGCACGAATGATGATGCTGCTTATACAAAAAAAAATTAAGTTTAGTTAGTAGAAATTTGTATAAAAGATGTCTAGCAAGTTTTTCAATTAATGGAATGTAAATCCGTAATTTTGAATTTAAAAAATCATTTTAATGCATATTTATTAATTGCTTGTTTTCTTTTTGTTTCAGGTAAGTTGCGGCCGTGATTACGTATTTCGAAAAAGATGAAATGGAATAATTGTAATGCACTGTATAAAAATTATCAAAAAATGAATTTATTACGGCTCACATTTAACACTTTAAAATTTTATGAAATTAAGAGTTTAAATCCAATTAAAATATGGACTTCATATTAGAAAAGTCTTGGATTCAAACATTTCAAAGTGAACTTATTTCTAAATTCATGATGTTTTTGTATTTAAGGATAAGATTGTTTAAAACAACTTTTTGTTGTACATTTAATGTTTCCTTTAAAATAGTCAGAAAGTCGTGGGTTTTTGAGAATTTCTTAACTTGCTTTTGACTTTTCAGCGAGAGCGAGGAAATAAAAAATTACGGTTAATTAGAATATCTCTTGAAACAGTGTACCAGGTGTATACATATGAAACCGGTATTTTTTCAAGAAAAAAACACATTTATTTCAAGAGAATGATAACAAATATTTTATTCAAAGTATGCGCC
>NC_046666.1:52856299-52863000 GCF_010883055.1 Belonocnema kinseyi
ACGCCAATTAGCACAAATGGTAAGTTCCGACAGTGCCTACAAGTGTGCCTACTGGCCGCTAGATGGCAATACCGGTTTCATATGTATACACCTGGTATTATTATTTGTATAAACAATTCTCTTCGCATAATTCTAGAAAGTTTTCGTTTTTATCTCAAATTCTTACATTTTTTGTGACTATTCGCTTGTAGTTGTTCATAAAGGTTTAAAAAATAATTGCTCAACAAATTTATTATTTGAATAATGAAGGAAATTTGTCATTTTCTCATCTGTTTCAAGTCCACTAATGCTCAAGCCGGGCCGAATATTTTCAAAAGTTGAAAAAATTGCGAGTTCTCGAAGAGAAAAAAAATATTTAAGGTTTCTGAAAAGGTTCTGATTCCTAAAAATTTCGGGATTTAATTGATTTGATTTGCATAAAACTTCATGAATCGACAGTTTGGGAGTCGCTGATTTCGAATCCAAAATCCAAATTTGAATATTTAAAATGGGGAATAAGAAATGTTGGTCAAAAATTTCAAACCTGATTTAGTTTAAACGATAATTGTTACTCGAGGGTTTTCAGACATATTTGTATAAACTTCAATTCCCGTGAATTTCTATGGAATGCTTTGAAGCTTTCAGATTCTTTTAAATTCTTTTAACAATTAACATGATTGAAATCTTCTTCATTCTTTGGACTCCATGAATTATATGAATTTTTTAAATTCTGTGAAACTTCTTTACCTGCTTGAAATTCCTTGAAAAGGAATTCGAGTAATTGCATAAATTTCGCGAATTACTTGAATTCGCAGAATTCTGTAATTTTCTTGAATTCCTTGAATTCCTTGAGTTTTAATAATTCCAAGAAATCCTTGAAACTGTAAATTCCTTGAATTTCGAGAATTTTGCAAATTTTGTTGTTTCAATCAATTCCTTGGATTCTATAAATTCTTTGAATACAGTAAATTCCTGAAGCCCACACATTTTTTAACTTACTATAATTGCTTGAATCCAGATAATTCAAGAAATTTGCAGAAAATTAAAATATTGCAAGGAGTTCAGGGAATTTGGATACATTCAAAGAATATAGACGAAGTTAAGGAGCTTCGACGAATTTAATGAATTAAGATTATTCCGGGAAATCTTCAAATTTTTGTTAACATTTTGGTTGAAGTGATACGATAATGCATGCAAGTTAATGAAACGTATGTTCAAAGAATCAATTATTGTTTATAAATACCTTATCTTGGAGTATTGCTAGAAATTTCCAGTTTTTTATGAAATTTTCAGCTCTTGTTTGATTTTATAGTTATGAGCGAATAATAAATAAACATCCAGGAGACTAATTTTGCTACGAATTCTCTTTATTTTAGAGATACTTTTTTTGAAATGACATCATGAAATTCATTAATTTTCCTCTTAATATAAGCCTAAATATACGTATAATATAAATAATATTTTGGGTAAGGCGTAATTTATTTATCGTTAATATAAAATCTTTAAACGATATTGCCGATTTCGATTGTCACAATACTCGATTTCATTCTTATATGCATGCGAAACGAGGCGTCAGTGGGTTAGACAGCATTGGAAAATATCGAAAAAATTGTCACGATTGATCGTTCTTTGATAGCTACACGCGTGCGACAGAGCAAAAATATCTTTGGACAGAGGCATCCGTGAGTTAGACAGTAATGGAGCTGCCTTGATCTGCGCTTGCTTGGATTTTGGTGACGTTCATTGGCTACGGTGTGCGTCTGTACTTGATTTTTAAATACGTACGCGAACTAGAGCCAATGAGCGACGCATAGTTCAAGCATGCGCAAGTATTTTTGGATTACTGTTGGGAATAATAACCGAATCAAAATTCAAAGTCGATAATACGAATCAACGCTTCTCCTTTACCACCACCTTGCCACCCGTACCACTGCAATACAGGGCCTCTGCTTGTTATTTGTGATCGAATTCTTATTTCAATTTAAGCCTCTCTGCTTGTTATTTATGATCGTGTTTTTATTTCAAGTTCGGAAAAGACACTTTAAATCCTTCAAAGTATTTAAACGAGCTATCTGGACCATTAAATATATCTACCTGAGTGCCTGCGAAAAATTTCTCAGAGCTTCTCAGAGCCTTGAGATTCTTAGCATATACTCTGAGATTTCTATCGGTCGGGATAGTATATTTTCATTTACAAGTTAATATTTAAGTTATTATTTTTTATTAATATAAACATTAACATTAATTAATATTTCTTTGAAGCATGGAATTTCTAATACTATTTTTTATTAAAGTCCATTGCTGGTGTAAAATACGATAAAAACTTATTGAGATTTTGATGTTAGGAATTAATTTCAGAACACAAGAGCCAACTGCTGGTCGCAGAATCTAAAATCTATAAAATATTTTTAAAAATGTATAAAATATTATTTTTTTAATGAAAAGTTACGAAAATATACTAGCAAAACTTTACGAAAGTTAAGCTTGTACTCATTTTTCATAATACCAAACAAAAAATACTCCGTGTTTGAAATACATTAAAAATTAGTGAATTTTTTTATACAACTTTCACAAAAATTTTATTCAAATTTCAAAAATTTTTGGTAAAAAACAGAAACTATTTTAATCAGGATTAAAATAAAAAGTAGCTTTTTATGTATTTATCCTACGTCTTTTTGATGAATTTTTTAACTGCGAATAGTTCGCTCTTGAATTGCAAAATGTAATATTAACCTCTAAATCCTTATAAGTTGCTACCGCATTTTATATCAGCAATGCAATTTTATAACAAATTCCATGCTTCACAGGAATAATACTTAATGTTAATGCTTATATTGAATACAAATAATAACTAAAAGATTAACTTATAACTAAAAATAGTCCAATGTTACACTAACGTTACTCAATATCAGAAAAGTATCATTAAACTCCTTACACTTCACGTTCACCACAAAACAGCTGCATAAAATATGTACGGACACTTTCATTATCACCCAGTGGTCGGCAAGAAATTAGTTTTTGACCAACTAGAAAGGAACTTACAACAAAATAGTTGAATTCTCAATCAAAAAGGTGAATTTTCAAGGGAGAAGTTTTACATTTCTAACAAAAAACAGAATTTTTCGAAAAATACGGGAATTTTCAAACAAATAATTCCATTTTTAACTAAAAAAGATCCAGTTTCAATTAAAAATATCAAATTTTAAACAAAAATAGAATAATTCAGTTTTTATTTTATAAAAGTTAATATTCAATTCAAAGAAAATGAAATTTTCTACAGGTTATTTAAAATTTTGACCAAAACAGGCGAATTTCACACCAAATAGTCAAAGTTTTAACAAACAGATGAATTTTCAATCCCAAAAATTAATTTTCTATTTTAAAAAATCAGCGGTGATAAATTAGTTGGTCTATGCTTAGAAAGGGGTATGTTTATTACAAATACTTTGTTTAGTCATAAAATGATCCACATGTACACCTGGTCTAAAGGAAATAACCGCAGTATAATTGACTTTGTTGTTGCGGACAAAAGACTAAGAGAGTTAGTCAAAGATATAAGGGTCATGAGGGGTCCTGAATACAATACTGATCATTACCGTCTGATCTCCAAAATTAACTTAGGTCAAGGATAGAGCAAAAGGAGAATCAAGAAAACAAAACAAACGCGAATCAAAAGTGAGAACTTACAGAAACCGGATGTACGAATAGATTTCCAAAATAAGATAATCGAAAGCATAGATAGGGCAACATGGGAGGACCGTACGAAAAACAAAGATATAGAGGGCCCTTAGACAAAGTTACGGGGTATCCTTGTTAGATGTACGATCGAAGTGTGTGGTACCGCAGTTGTAGGTAGAATGTCTGGTGATGCGTGGTGGAATGATGAAATTCAGGCTGCCCAAAAAGCAAAGAGAGATGCGTGCAGGAGAACTTTGAACATCGCGGGTCTTAGCAATGAGGAAAGAAATAGATGTAGAAATGATTATAGGCACGAAAACAGGATATTCGAACGATTAGTTAAGGAACGTAAAGATACAATTAGAGCAGAAGAAGAGATGAAAATACAAAACGACTTGGAAAGAAACAAGAAACTGCAGAAAAAAGCGACTGCAATAATTACCGAGGGATTAGCTTTTTAAGTACCGTAAGTAAAATATACTCAAAAATACTTATTCGTAGGTTAATGAAAATAACAGAAGCAAACATTTGGGAAATCCAAAGTCGGTTTATGCCAGGAAGGTCATGTTCGGATCAAACATTTAGCTTAAGGTAAATAACAGAAAAAAAGTTTGAGAATAGGATAAAATGTATTTTATGCATTTGTTGACCTTGAAAAATCTTTTGACAAGGTAGATAGAAGTAAACTTTGGGAAGTCCTGAAAGAGTATGGAGTCAATGGATGGATTTTACAAGCTATAAAAACAATATATACAGGTAGCAAAGCGAGTGTAAGAGTGAATGGGAAATTGAGTGACTGTTTCGATATTATTTAAGGAGTTAGACAAGGATGCCTTATGTCTTTATGGTTATTTATAATATTTATGGAAAAGTGTTTAAGAATGGCTCTTTTCGACGAATAATGTGTGGATTACGAAACAGTAAGGGTACGTGGGTTAGCGTTCGCAGATGATAAGGTTGTTGTGGCAGAGTCAATCGAAGACTTACAAAGAATGTTGACTAAACTAGATGCAAGCATGAAGAGTATGGGCCTCAAAATTAACGCAAATAAAATAAAAACTATGGTGTTAGTAGGTAGCTTATTTACTAGGGACGGGAAAATAGATAAGGAATTAGATAGACGCATACACGAAGGTAAGAAGGTTATTGGTAGAGCAGATCCCCATATCAGAAGCAAAAATATATCAAATAAAGCTGAAATGAAAATACATAATCCTATATTTGTACCAACTGTACTATACGGTAGCGAGACATGGACTTATCAAGAAAAAGATAAGAGTAAAATTAACGCAATTGACATGAGATTCATGTGCATAATATACGGAAAAACTCTGATGGAGAAAGTAAGTAATGAGATAATTCTGAAAGAATATGGTGCAGGAGAGACGCTAGTAGACACATGGGAAAGAAATCGGTTAAGATGGTTCGGGCATGTTCAGAGAATGCCAAATGAACGACTAACGAAACAAGTGTATCAAGGTAAAGTAAATGGCAACGTGCCCAGAGGTAAACCGCGGAAAGAATGGTTAGAATGTGTGAATGAGTCCCTACTTAGAAGAGACATAAGAAGTCACAGAAACACGAGAGCCTGCATGAAAAAATGCATGGACATAAAAGAAGCTAGAGGAGCATGCTAAGATAGAAAAGTATGGCGGCAAATAGTTAATAAAAATAGTGTCAGTAAAGTGAGTGACGCCTGAAACAAAAGACTTTGGCCACTAATGGACCCAAGTGGGGAACCTTACATAACGACAGGGTGCGTACCCTCCGTCTCCATCTCACTAAACCGGACGGCGGGTACACGCCCTGCCATCCTTTTTAATTAAATTTTTTTTTATTTTAACTTGATTATAATTTATTTAACTTCATTTAATTTTATAAAATTTTTATAAAATAGACCACTGGGGATTTACTTTAAAAAGTATTTTTAACTCGTATTCTGCGTTTAATTTTAAAATGAAATGTGTTAGGACATTAAGGGCAATCTAATATTGACTTCGCTGACTGGCTTTTAATGTATTTTATTTCGTCTATCACGCGGTATAAACAGATTCTTAACTCTAATATTTCTGAAGGTTTTTCGTCTTGTAATGTAGATAAGGAAGCGCACTGTGTTTAGTGTATATACATAGCAGTGAAAATGATCAAGTTTTTTCCTGCTCAGTTGAAGAAATCAGTAAAGAAAATATGAAGAACCTCATTCCGAATCTTCTCCTTGCAATAGACTTCTTTGTCCACTTTTGTGGTAAGTCTGCCTTATTAGAAATACTTCTTAATGTAAATATACGAAATTTTATATATTCTCGAAATAAGGAATATTTTTGCAGCAGAGCTGTAGTCTATATATTGGCAAAGTTTTCTTTGCGCTTGCGCGAGGGAAGTGTGCTTATTGCAGCGCACTCCTCTACCAGTAAAGAAGTGGCAGGAAAGTTTGTCAACATTGGGAATACTGCTGAGGAGCAGAATTCCAAGAATTGCGTACCTAAAGAGTACACATATTCTACGCCATGAGACGTTTAACAAAAAACAGATGCTCAATATTAAATAAACAAGAACATCTAAACATTATTTTTTCGAGTTTATCCTAATGTTATTTTTTTGCATAAATTGATAATCTGGAAAAATAGAGAAAATTATTCTTTTTAACATGGCTAACTAAAGTAAGGTTGAATACAGTGTGTCCCATATTTATAGGGCCACCCCATTTTTTAAGGATAATTTTTTTCTATTGGAACAAACTGCACCAAATTTTTTGAGTGAATAAATGAGTCGAGTTAACGATTTTTCCTAAAATATAGAGCTCGCAATTCCATTCGTTCATTTATTTGGGCATTTTTTCGAAAAAATCGGTGTCCCAAATTATTAGGGCCACTTAAAAAAAATTCAATTTTTCCGAAAGAATTCAATTTATTCAACAAAATACGTACATATAAAAAGATTTAATTCACAAAATTAGTAATTAATAGTATTTCCGTCATTTTTGAATACCATTTTCATTCGCTTTACCATCGATTTATTCAGATTTTCGAGACTTTTCGCGGTGA
>NC_046666.1:52863100-52865393 GCF_010883055.1 Belonocnema kinseyi
CCAACCAATCCTTCGTAGACTTGCTCGCATGTATGGCTGCGTTGTCCTGCTGGAAAGTCAATTTTGCAGAGCGGAAACTTCCAAGGTAGGGCTTAAGATGTTTTTCTAGCACTGCATTCGGAAGCCTATTTATACCAGGAGTATACATATGTGGCTGCCAGGTAAAGCGAAAAAAACCCGGGAACTCCCGCTACTTACGGGGATCCCCGCAATAAAAATAGGAGAAATATTTATTTCGAACATATTGTGCGAATATACACTTTTAAAATAGGAAAAATACGTCGATAATCCCCAAAAAGAATATATGTGGGAAAGTATGTATGTGAAAAATCCTCGGGAAAAATTTAAATTAAAAGAAAAACACAACTGTAAATTACTTTGGGAATTCACGCACAATATTTAATTTTTATACATACATATGTATATGGTTATGGCATGTAAGAAGCAAAATTTTAATATTATATATTATAAATTGCATTATTTTACGTATTATTTATTATTCTTCAAAAAAATTGAAGTTTTTTTTAGTGGCCCTATTAATTTGGGACACCTATTTTTTCGAAAAAATGTCCAAATAAATGAACGAATGGAATTGCGAGCTCTATATTTTAGGAAAAATCGTTAATTTGACTCATTTATCCACTCAAAATATTTGGTGCATTTTGTTTCAATAGAAAAAAAATTATCCTTAAAAAATGGGGTGGCCCTATAAATATGGGACACACTGTAGATGAAGTTAGAAAATATTGCATTGAGGATAATACATGCTTTGCTGCATTTTAATCTTGTAATATTTTTAACATCGGATCTTTTATAAACTGAATAAAACAATAATCCAGATACAAATACAAAATTTAAAATTGATTTATTTCTTAAAAGAAAGACTTTTCTACCATGAAAGATGATTTCTTTATAGATAGCTGGAATTTTCATGAAAGTGAATAATTTTTTACCAAAAAAGTGTAATTGATATTTAAACCCAAACAGATGAGGTTTCGTTTTTTTAAAATAAATTTTAAATCCAAAAAGACGGATTTTCAATAAATAAAAATGTTTAAAACATGAAGGGGCCAGTTTTTAGCTAAATTGTTCAAGCTGCAAGCTACAAAACGAATTTTCTTCTACCGAAATTGATTTGTCATCCAAAAAATATTAATTTTAAGCAAACAATTAACTTTCAACAAAATAGTTAAATTTCCAATCAAAAATAAACCTTAGTTTCAAAAAGCAATTTTTCGAGAATTAATTTAACTCTCATCCACGTATTTAAAAATTCAATAAAAAATATTGTCTTTTAATCGAATATGTAGTTCAGCGCACTCAATTTTGAAATACTAGTTAGTGCAGATTCTGACTAGGCTTTGAAAGATTTTCTACTTCAGATGTTTCAAGTTTCGTTCCTAAACAAATTAAAATAAAACTGGTTCCTTTTCACAATAATCTTGATTTTTTGTTTGTACAGAAGTAGATTCTTCACCAACGTTATACGGAACCAGTTCATCACGGCCACCGTCGTATGACCGTGACCCAGCTATAAATACCATAGTGATCGAGATAATGAACATATATATTAACGCGCATCGCAAATCAATTGGCGGTATTCATATATCATCCAGTTGTGACGTTCGACAGGAGAATGGTTATCCTATAGTTCATGGTATTCCAAATACCGAGACTAAAAAAGATTACAACTTTACAACCCGTCCTCTGTTCAGTGGGACAATAAAATATTGTGTGCTATATCTAACAGACGATCGTCGAATTTTGGGAGTTAAGGTTCCACCAAAAGAAGCTGATTCGAGGCTTGACCGATATAAAGGTAAATGAGTATGACATACGTTTTTTCGTGTATGTTGAACCTAAAAATTAATTCTACTTTCAAGGGATTTTAAATTACTTCTACGGATTTCTAATTACAATAGAACCTCGCTTACCCGAGCTGTTCTGGTTCGGCATCGACTTGTATAATCGGGTAAATCGGATTAAACGCAATTTTAAATAAAAATAAAGTCTCAGTATAATAAATTGTAGTATAGATAAATAAATATTAAAATTTTGCTCCTGCGCTATGGCTCGGATAAAACGGGTCAACTATTTTTGTTTTAACATCGGATAATAGCAAACTCGAATAAAGCAGGCTTAGATAAACGAGGTTCTACTGTACTTAAAAGATAGTTTATTTACTTTTTACATAAATTCTTTAATTATTTTTAAAATTATTTATTCGATTGCTGAACGTGATTCTTACATTCTCATCAAAGAAGGTATTAGATTTGTGTAAAGTTCAACCTCC
>NC_046666.1:52865493-52874762 GCF_010883055.1 Belonocnema kinseyi
TACCCCTTTTTTCAAGATTCAAAAATTCTCTATATAATAATTAATATTAATAAAATACATAAAAAATGTCTTCTCGTGACTTTTTTTGATAAAAAAATTACCAAAGGCATATAGCATTTACAAAATTAAAAAAAAAACGAAAGATACAATTTTAAGCCGTACAACTCACCAACATTGGTAATTTGAAAAGATTAACACATTTTTTATTGATCGTTTTTTTATAGTACACGCAGTTTTTGTTTTATTCGTAAAAAACAACGTTGAAATTTTTGGATAAAAAGACAGAAGCTTTGAAGAAAATATATAAAACAAAAGTTGCTCATTCAAAAATAGCTGCAAATTTGCTATAAATTATTTTTTTATAGGATGCGCAGTTTTGGTCTTAATCGTAAAAATTAAAATTAATAACAAAAATAATTAAATTCTTGGACAAACGAAACAAGTTATGAAAGAAGTGAACAGAAAAAAGATGGTTATCCAAAAAAAGAGCTAGGAATCTGTAATTATAAATTTTTTACTGGGAAGCATGAAATGATATTTAAAAAACTTGAATTTGTTGAAAAACGACAAAAGATACAAAAAAAAATTAAAATACAAAAGTTGTTTAGTAAAAAAGATTGACAAAGTTATTAATAATAATTTTCAGATAAGACGAGCAAATTTTTTTTTATTCATAAAAAGCAAGTTTAAAGATAAAATTTTTTTATTAGAAAAATGACACCGAGTGTGAAGGGCGATAAACGTGATAAAAATATTTGCATTAAAGCCGAAGGAGCTTTAACGAAAGAGCATTCACAATCACTAAATTACAGTTGTCGATGCTTGGACCTTTAATTTAAAAAGTATGTTCTCAAGTGTGGAAGAAATACAAAACGAGTGTGTAGCACAAAAACAAATAGTCAAGTTTTTAAAGATTCATTGTTTATCTTTATAAAATTATTAACATGTATTTTGTTTTCAAGGTGATCCGAAAACTCTCAGTCCTGACGAATTCAAATATTATCTCACTTATCTTGGCACAGATTTCGTGGTGTACCATGACGAAGGGAATTTATTATCACTGAAGGATTGAAAGTTTACCCTAAAAATAAATCGGACAATAAATACACTACAATTACTGTTACAACATTTGCTATTTGTCTCGTGGAGATCGATTTGTTTGGCGTAAAGTTTTTCGCGGCACGGAGACATAGAAAAACCAGACATACTGAAATCGTTCTTGACAACAGACTTGTAATGTTTGAGGCAGCTTGGCTTAATGAAAATGATATTCCCCGGGTGATCCCAAAGTATATAATGCAAGCGCAGCTCAAAATAAAAAGGCCTAAAAAAGACGTCGCTGAAAGTAGTCAATACAGAAGATTGTAAATTATTTTAAAATGTGGGGACCTGTATGCCTAAACAAAATCATCATTAACTAAAAATTAGTGTTACTTACTTATAGCGTAATGTGTATTTTGTTTTTTGAAATTTCGCTTTTCCCATATTCCCGAAAAATGTCCCTTTTCTACCTTTCCTACTACGCATACGATATTTTTAAATACAATTGATTGTTCTTTTTATATCTAAACAATTATTCTATTAAAAACTAGAATATTATGAAATGAGTAATGAAGGCTTTTTTGATTTTATAGAATTATCTATTCTAATAAATTCTAATTTTTAATTTTTAATAACTGGAGCTAAACAATTCAGGATTCATATAAAATTTTAAAGGTAAAGTATTGTTTCAATTTTTTCGAATTTACCCGTATTAGAGTACGATGGTCCACATAGATAATAGTTTAGTTTCAATTTCAATAAAGATTTTTATTATGTTAGAAATATTATACGAGTGGTGATTATTTTTTACGAATGTTGTTTTTTTATTTGATGATAATAAAAATTAAAAATATTTTTCTCTTTTTTATTTACGTCCAAAGGGAAAAAGAATTTTTTCTTTTGTTTTATAGGGGAAAAATGAAAGGTTGTTTTTTCATATTGCAATCGGAAAATTTTATGGCATTTATCCAAATTTGGTCATTAGATTCTTGATTTTATTTTCAGAAATTCTTCACATTAACTTGGTTATTGGACGTTAAAAAGGATTTTCATTTTAATTTAAATCTTATTTGATTTTTTTAAATTTTAATGAGATTCATTGCTCTATTTTACCACAATTTAAACAAAAAATACAATACTCGCAACAATAATCTTAGTGACACTTTTCGGTTGATCACAGAAAGTAGTTCTGGATTTTAACATTTACATTTTTGGGACTCAGTTAACCCGATAATTCGGTAATTTTCGCAGAAATAATTTCCTAAAAAATATCTTTAATTTATATCTTCATGGTTCATATTTTAGGAATTTTCACGAAAATAACTTCGAGAAAGTTGCATCACGATTTTGGTAAGGTCACAAGGTTTTAGGGAATTTTTTTAAAAATACCTATTTGTTCAGAAGTTTAATTGAATAAAAATTATAATTTAAAATAATATTATTTTAATTGTAATTTTTTGTTTGGTTGTTACGGGGTTGAAGAAAATTCCCGAAATATTTACACAAATTAATTTCATACCAATGCTGAAAACACTATCAGGTGATAATCTGTAATATATGAAATGTCACTTTGAAATAAACTTCTCTTCCCACAAAAGATAAAAACATATTGTTCCCATTTTATTATAAAAACTAACAGAAGTTTTATTTAATTAATATTTTATTTTGGTGGTTTACGAATTTTTACTAGTAAAATTACTCAAAAAAAGGAGAATTACCAAAGGATTCTAAGGCTTATTTATTTTTAAATTTATTTGGAATATTTCTGTACACAATATCGGTTTCGGAATTAGACCGATTTCCTCATTTGATTATCTAATAAAAAATTTAGAATCATTAGAAACGTATTATACAAATTTACAACGTGATAGTATTTAATAGAATAGTAAAATTACGATACCTTAAGTCATTTCGCAGGAATTTATGAATAAAATCGAAAAGTTTTAATTAGTTCAAAATTAAAATTACAAGGATGAAGGAGTGTGCATCCTCCGTCTCTATTTCAAGAAAGGAGCCCTCATTGTAATGAGAACATTTTACCAATGAATAACGCTTTGGCGCATGCGTATTAACACTTTCAAAAAATCATCGAGACCGTAACAGCCCCTGGAGCTTGGGTGATCTCGTTGCGTCACCTTATATGCCTTTAGCGCAACCCCATAGCCTTCTTCATAGAAAGAGGACCTCCGCTACGCTGTTGGCTGATATTTCAGACTCATTGATGCAGCGACTGCTTGCGAGTATTACACGTTTCCCCGCAATCGCAGAACAGTGACAAAGAATATGAGTAGAAGTCTCATGATCCTTTCCGTACAGACAACAGAGGGGACTTTCTTCAAGCCCTATCTTATGTATGTGGTACCGGAGGTTTCCGTGTCCTGCACACATTTCTGTTAGGACTTTGACTTTGTTCCTCCCGAGCTTGAGTAATTCCTCCGCTCGGTGAGAGTTTAGCTTTAAACCCAAGAGTGTTCTAGCCTGTCTGCAGCCAGATACCAAACTCCACTCATTCTGATGTTCCTAGTTCAGACAACTGTTAATATCGTCAATGACTAACCCACTGCAAATGCCTACAATTGGCTCGGGTCCAGTAAAATTGTCTTTTGCTGCTAGTTTTGCCAGCTTGTCGGATATCTCATTGTCCTTGATCCCACTGTGTTTCGGGATCTAAAGCAGAGTGACTTGGTTGTCTGTCGCTAACGTATTCAGTGCCTCAAAGGACTCCCAAACTAGTAGCGACGTGGTCGTTGTTCCATTCAGACCTTCTGTCTAAGCAGATACGAATGTTTCTTTTATTACCATACTCCTTTGCCTTGTCGGCGCACTGGAGTATGGCCACAATCTCAGATTTTATAATTATGCTGTAGGGACCCATCGCAATTATAAAGCCCATTGCAGGCCGCCTTCGCAGCCACGGCCTTGATGGTGAGATGGAGGGGCTCTAAACCTATTAGTGCTCCCAGAGCCATCGTGGGTGTCGACTTCGAGGCACCAGTGATGCTTCTCGGAGTCAGTGCCCTGATTCTTTCTAGTCGAGACTCTAGAGTAGGCATATCGACTCTGCTTCACCAGACCACAAGCGCATAGGTTAGCCTCGATCGCAGGATCGCTATATAGATCCACATACGTGTCTTCGATTTCAAGCCCCAGCTTTTCCCTATGGCTCTTCTACAGAGAAAAAGAGTCGCTAATAGCTTATTGCACTTGTTTTCCAAGTGCTCGTTCCATGACAGCTTCTTACCCAGAATTACTCTCAGATATTTGGTTCGTCCTTTGATTTCCAGTTGTCGTCCTGCCAGTTTCAATGTAGTCATGGTTCCCCACTTATACCTTCTGTTGAGTACAACTGCTCCATCTTGTTGGGATTGATTGAAAATCCAGTCTTCGTACACCACGAATCTACTATCCTTAGTGCTTGCTACATTATCCCGAAGAGCACGTCTAAATCCTGGCCGCGTACGATAACCAGTAAATCGTCCGCATAGCCTATATGGTGGTGGCCACCACTCGTGAGCAGATGAAGCAGCTCATCCACTACCAGGCAGTACAAAATGGGTGACAGAACACCGCACTGCAGACATCCCGAGTAAACAGTTCTACATAAGGGGTATCGTCCTTATTCATTGTTAGGTTACTGTTGGCCAACATGTGACAGATCTATTCCACAACTGCAATAGGCATAACGTGTGCGATCATAACCGCTCTGGTCACCTCTCCAGAGGAAAAGTTAAAGACTACTTCGATGTCCATAAAGGTTCTAATGGCTAATCTCGATACATGCCATTTGGACATGGAGACTTTCAAGGACTGAATTATTTCAGGGTCCACCTGACCCTGCCTGAGGTAACAATCTCGTTTCCTAGCCGCCGCTTCGGGCCAAGTTGGGCCACAGGCGGTTTTGATTGCCTCGGAGGTACCGTCCCCTCTTTAACTGACTTTGTAAAGCCCGAAAAATGTGCCTTGATCAGGTGAGCTACGGTATCCCCGTCAGACTCAGAGTATCCCCCACCGGACAATTTCAGAATGCCGAGAATAGGATCCAGGATTCGAGAAAGCAGCTTATCCAGTCTAGCCGCCTCTTCTCCTTTCTCGATGTCTGTGCAAAAGTTGGTTAAGCTTTCATGCTTTGCTTTACGCATTGAACTCCTATTTTCATCCCTTATTGTCACAAATAAGGTTCATAGTTCCTCCGGTTTTCCCGCACTGGCACGTCTGAACCTCTCTTTCGTTCCTCTGCGTGGAAAACTGATTCCAGTCCAGTACACTACCGGTGCAGAGAGTGATAGACTTCCCCCCTGACCGAGTTACGAAACGTCGGGGTATTGCCTGTATTAAGAATATCTAAATCAGTAGTGATCAGGTATTCCACTAGATCATTACCTCTTGAGGTAACATACGTGCTACCCCACAAAGTATAGTGGGAATTAGCATCATACCCCAGCAGAAGAGGAAGATCGATCTTATACTAGCCTTCCTATTCCTTCAAGATCCATGACTATCACCAACAGGTCTTCAGAATATAGCTCGAGCAGCGGAACGAGGTTGACTCCCTTTGCCATTATGTAAGCCCTTTGATTGGCCACCTTGGGGTCCCTGTAAACCCCCCTTCCCTCCTAAACCCCCTAATTGTATCTAGAACTAACCAGGGTTCCTGGATGAGCGAGATACCTGTGTGCCTCGCAGCAATACCTCTCTGCAAATCTGCAGAGGCGCCTTTGCTGTGATGCAAGTTAATTTGTGTAATGGCTGGACCGGCAGCAGTCATTTAGGTCAACTACCGATCTTCCTGTACACTGTCCTGCTCCTCCTGCTCCTGGCTGGCCACCTTTAAGATGACCTGTCTAAACTGGTAGAAGAGTCTGTTGTTGAGGACCGTAATAGCGTCTGGCCTCGTCAGATTCCTCCTCTCTTTGTATTTTTTTCCTGAGGTCTACCGTGCCTGACGATTTTCCAGGATTTAAGTGAGTTTTAAGTGAGAGGTTGAACCGCTCTAACACCCGTATGACCGCGGACGGGTCCTCCAGTTAACCCGGGTACCACGACGTAGCGCTTTCCATCTTTTAAAGCAATTGAACTCAACCCACTTTAAGAGATGCGTCTTCCCAAGGCCTTATCTTGACTACAGCCTTGTGTAGCACTAGGTTGGCTGCTAAAACACAAATACCCCTCTTCTACAGAAGGAGGTCCTGAAACTTGTCAATTAATTTAGGGACACTCTTTCGATTGCCGTCCAGGTAGCCTTTTTAAGAAGTTCAATCTGCTGCATAGTGAGCATCGAGTCCAGATCGCTTGTATCCGCCATCACCATCGTTAAGGGGTCAGCCCTCTGAGCGGCCTTCATTTCAGCCCGGCGGCTGGTCTGCTTTGTGCCTTTTCCTCACTTTTGAGCCTCAGTGATAGTTATCTCCTTTTTAGGGAACCGTTTATACAGTTCTTCTTCTTGGGGGACTGATTGGCTGCTTCCGTTTCCATAGCCTCATTCAGAGGAGCCGTCGATGCCTATAATCCCGAAAGAGCTGGATACACTGTCGCCGCCTGAGTTTGGTTTGCTGGAGAGACAGATTGAGAGGAAAGGATTATATTAGACCCGTCAAGAACCAACCCTTTTACCCCTCCGCCACTTCCCTTCCTCCTTCTTCTTTTTAGTTTGAATTGGCGTGATCAATTTTGGTTCTCACGAGTAGCTAGGAAAATAAAAGATTCGCCCCTGGAAAGTCCCGCATGCAGGCGTAAGATTAATTACTCGGGGTGGTTGTCCGGTGTACCCGGGAGGCCGTTAGGACACCTTCGAAGCCCCCAGGTCTTGGGGTGAGTGTGGGGTGGAGGGGTCGCATTGAGCGAGACACTCAATGAGTACCCGTTCGTAGGCCATTATACCAACGGAGGGCTGTTTCTTGATCGCTGTGTAGGCCGTCATTCCTGTGCCGATTCCAAAAACAGAAGATCGATCCGGGATGGATCTCGACCCAGGGTTCCTGAATGCCCACGTTAGCTAGGCCCATTCAGCCTTCTATCATACTACAATCATGCATACCAGGAGAGCCCGTTTACAGGGATCATTTTCAAATCATCAAGGAGAACCAGTTTATAGGGATCCTTTCATCCACATCCATACGCATACAAGCCGAGGTCCGTTTGACCCCTATGTCCCACACGCTTAAGCCTCCCCTCCAACCAGAGGAGATACAAAGAGATATTTTTAAATTAATTAATTAATGGAAAATTAATCAGTTTCTTAGTCCTAATGTTACATGAAAGCATCTCATAACTGAAAATACTAATATTGCTAAGATTTATGGTCCTTCTAAGATGACCATATTATGGCTTCTTTAGACGTTTCATCGCTTTTCATGAACGTTCATTTAGATCTGGTAACCAATTTTATATTTATAGGCAGACGCTTGGCACCCCAATTGAGTCACCATCTCCGCAATTCTTGCAATTCTATGCAAGATATTGAAACGAATGTCATGGAAAAATTTGATTTTCAGATTTCAGTGTATTTTCGTTTTGAGCACGATTTTTTTCTTATTCTACCTAAAGATCAAATGATAAAAAATTTATCATAAGGAATTGATTAAGGAAAGCAACTTAATCTGGAAAACTTCTTAATTATGTATCCAACCACCCTATTCAACATAAAAGAGGGATTGCTAAAAACCTGGGTGTTGATAGAACTATTGATGTAAAGCAGGTAATGATCTCCATATCTTTTTCAGGGACAATTTTACAACATTTCAAAAGGCTGTTGAATGAATTAAAAATAAAAACTGTTTTTAGAGTTGGATCTAAGTTAAAGACATTTATTAAATTAGGAAAAAATAAATTAGATACTCTAGACCAATGTAACGTAGTCTATAAAAGCACTTGTAATTGTAGCAGGACTTACATAGAAGAAACTAAACGCCCCACATGCATTAGAATAAAGGAACACAACAATAACATCAACCATGTGTAAAAAAATTACAAAGTCATAGCTAAACATTTGGTTCAATGTCATAACAGGGATCCAAATGCCATTAAATAGGATGTTGTTGAAATCCTACCTGTTGAACCTAATTACTATAAAATTGCCTTTGCTGAAATGGTTTTCAATTAAAAAAGAAAGCAAAAACTGTCTCAAACCATTTTTTTTGTTACTTTATATTTATTCAATCACATATATTTGGTTATATAATATTGCTAGTGCTTACGCATATGATTTTTTGGAAGCGTTACTACGCATGCGATGAAGGTATCATTCATTGGACAAATGTTTTCATTACAACGAGTGCAAATTTCTTAAGATGGAGACGAAGGATGCATAACCCGTCATCTTTAGATTTTTAATTTGCAATGACTAAAAATGTTTCGATTTTATTCATAATTTTCTGCGAAATTACCTAATGTATTGTAATTGTACCATTCTATTAATTACTATCACATTTTAATTTTGCATAATACGTTTATAATTTCTGAAAATTTTTATATTAGATAATCTGATGAGGTAATCAATCTGATTCTAAAACGTCATTATTGCTCATTGTTGAATAAATAGGCTGGAAGAAGTCGATAAAATAAGATTTTTCCTTAACAACACTAATTTTTGTTTCCCAGACGTGAAATTAAGAACTTTCACATCCTGAAGTTCTTTTGAGAACTTTTTGTTTTATTCTTTCTTATGCGAAGAAAACTAAGCTTTTCTTTAAGACAAACGTAAAACGAAATGTTTAATATGTAAGGTTTTTAGTTTTAGTTTTAAAATTAAACATTTTTTTTAACAGATACCTTCTTCAGTGCTTAGAAAATTTCTAAAATTAGGCGTTTGAATACAACAATTTTTGGATTTGTTATATGAGGCGATTTGTAGACGTGTTAAATTCAACCATATATGAATTACTGCTCATGTAAAGTAATTTAGACGCTCAAACTTGAACTATTTAAAATGTTTCATTAAAAATGTTTGAATGTTTAATGTTTATTTTAAATGTTAAATCTTTTCCCAATTTTCTCGCTTCTCGTGTATAAAATTCCCATATTTGCCCTTTTTGAGCTCTTTTATCCTCTGATCCCTGTATATTCGATATTTTTAGAAAACTAACTTTTAAAAATGTTCTGATTTAAATAGTAAAATTTAAAAAAAGCACAGGTGACTGGACTCGATGCCCATTCCATCTTTTAAATTTATTAGAATTTTCCCTAAAATTTGAAAAAACTCCTGTAAAATAAAAAAATTCTTTTAAGTTTTC